>NC_058419.1:112234125-112567111 GCF_002201575.2 Neomonachus schauinslandi
ATATATATATATATATATATATGGATGAAAACCCAGTTGATAATGGCTACAACTAAATATTAAAAATTCTAAGGAATAAATGAATGAAAATAGCAGAATCTGTATGAAAGGGGAGCAAATACTTTAATGAAGGTCATAATATAAGGCTTGAGTAAGTGGAGAGACATAAATTGTTCCTAGAGGAGAAAAAACACTCTCATATAACTTAAAAAAAAAAAAAAAGATCTTGAGAAAATGTGTTTAAGGGACAAGTGGTAATTTACCATATCAAACACTAAAACATTTAAAAAGTACAATTATTAAAATATGCTACTAGTTTTGAAATAAGGAGCCAGATTTAGTGCAGCAGGAAGCTCATAAAAACAAAGAATTTGGAGTTAGTATTTTAGGAAGAGAAGCATAGATAGTAAATCATGCTGGTACAGATGCTTAACTATTGAGGGAAAAAGCCCATTGGATTTCACCTCATATCACACAGTTAAATAATTTCAAGATGGATTAAAGAGTTGAATATCTAATGAATGGAAGTGTAGAAAACTAGGAGAAAATCTAGTTGAATGTTTTTCTATTCCTAGTGAAAGACTGAGTGTAACAGCAGTTGAAGAAATCGTAAAAATATTACTGAATTTGGTAAAATAAAAACCGAGAACCCCTCCCAATCTCAAAAATATCAGACTTCAAAATCACAGCAGCACTTGAGAAAAATATTTGCTGACAATATACATTTTCGAGGGTTACTATTCTTAAGATAAAAAGACCTCATACAAATCAAACAGGAAACACTGAAACTCCCAATAGGGCAATGAGCACAGGACACAAAAAATAACAGATGGCAGAACAAGAAATCTTAACGGATAGAAAACATTCAGAAAATATTCAACTGCATTAGTAACAAGAGAAATGCAAATTAAAATGAGATACAGACTTTAAACTTTCATCTACAAAATTAGCAATTTTTACATGGTAATTCAGTTTACTGATAATGGAGAAAAACGATTTCATTGCAGTTCTCTACAAATGTAAGTTACTCAACCCTTTTAGCAACACCTGTCAGAGGCCCCTGGAATGTTCATAGCCTTTAACCTAGTGATTCTCCTAAAAATCCATTATAAGGAGCTTTTCAGAGATGTGCATAAATATTTGCATTGTATTTATAGCATTATAGCAAAATAGTGAAAAATTGGAAGCCATATAAATGTCCCACAACAGAAATCAGATAACCTATGGACATCCACAGTGGACTATCATGCAGGTATTTCTAAACTATTTTTAAAATTATTGTAGGTCAAGTATATGTCAATTAAAAATAAAGAAAAAATAAAGGAGAAAACTATTTAAAAAATTATGACATATAAAATTGTTCAGAATTTGTATATGGTGTAATTCAAACTATATTAAATATATACGGAGTAAGAAAAAGAGAAGGAAATATATCTAAAGGTTATGATGTTTATTGGTGATGGATTACTTTATTTAGAGTCTGAGTTTTTTTAAAGAGCTTAATTTTTAGGTAGTTTTTTTAAAGATTTTATTTATTTATTTGCCAGAGAGAGAGAGCACAAGCAGGGGGAGCGGCAGGCAGAGGGAGAGGGAGAAGCAGGCTTCCCGCTGAGCAGGGAGACCGATGCGGGCCTCGATCCCAGGACCCCGGGATCATGACCTGAGCTGAAGGCAGACGCTTAACCGACTGAGCCACCCAGGCGCCCCTTTAGGTAGATTTCTTATAGAAATCTATCACATTCAAAAATATGCACAAATCATATTCAGCTTAAAGAATATTCAAGTTAACACACAAGTACAACCAGCACCCGCCCCAAGAAATAGAAGGTTCTGAGCGCCCCAGAATCAGCCCTCACCTCCCTTGCAATCACTGCCCCTCTTGCAAAGTAGCACTATCCTGACATCTCCCACCCTTGATTACTTTTGCCTATTTTTGAGCTTCAGAACAACTGAATCATATACAATCCATTGAGGTTCCTGGACCCAGTTCCAAACCGTGTGCTGGTACTGGTGGTGAGGGCTTCTCACGTACCCCAGGCAATTCCTGGACACAAGCAGGGTGTCTGAGACTTCAACTCAATGCTGACACTATCCACCCAGAGCCAGCGTCAGGTTCCACAGGTGAGGGGCTCAGTCCCACAAGACTGCACCCCCCTTCCCCTTCGGACACCAGGTGCAAGCCTGGGCGATTACCCAGGCTTCTGACCGAATGGCTTCAACAGGTTCCCGTGGCCCCCTCATCAGGTTTGGTTAATTTGCTAGAGCGGCCCACAGAGCTCCGAGAAACATTTTACTTACCACATTGCCGGTTTATTAGAAAAGGATATCACCGTGGAACAGCCGGATGGAAACGATGCAAAGGACAAGGCATGGGGAAAGGGCGTGGGGCTTCCAGGCCCTCTCAGAGCAGGCCATCTTCCTCAGCTCTCCACGCGCTCCCCAACCCGGAAGCTCTCCGACCCCTGTGCTTGGGGTGTTTACGCAGGCTTCCTTACAGAGGCATGGCTGATTAAGTCACTGGCCGCGGGCAACTGATTCGCCCTCCAGCCCTCTCCCCTCCCTGAAGGTCAATGGGTGGGACTGAAAGGTCCAGCCCTCCCATCGCAGCTTCCTTCCCCTGGTGACCAGCCCCCGGCCTCAGGTGATCTAGAGGCTTTCCACTTCATTAATATAACAAAAGACACCCTTATCACTCTCCGCACTTAAGAAATTCCAAGGGTTTTAGGGGCTCTGCCAGAAACAGATGAAGACCAAATATATATTTCTTTTTTTAAAGATTTTATTTATTTATTTGAGAGAGAGTGAAAGAGCGCGAGCACGAGCAGGGGGGAGCGGCAGAGGGAGAGGGAGAAGCAGGCTCCCCGCTGAGCAGGGAGCCCGCCCGAGGGGCTCCACCCCAGGACCCCGGGATCATGACCTGAGCTGAAGACGGATCTGTAAGCGACTGAGCCACCCAGGCGCCCAAAATATGTATTTCTTAATATAAATCCCATCACAACTATGTTCTTTGGTGTCTGGCTTTTGCTCAGTGTTCTGGTTGTGAGATTCATCCTCGCGTGTAGCAATAGTTGGGTCATACTCATTGCTGTGTAGGCTTCCTTTGTATGAAAACACCCCAGCTTAATTATTCATCATTAGTCTTAGCAGAATAAAACAACCACTTTAAAAAATAAAAATTGAAGTTACACCTCAAATTGGAGGTATTTTATCATTGAATTTTCCCCACCACATTGGCCTGCCTTTATCTAACTTGGGAGTTAATTCTCCCTTCACTCTGCCTCTGATTCCTTTCCTGGCCCAGGATGGCTAATGGGAATTAAGGCTGTCATTGAGGCGCCCCTCCCCACACAGTGATGCCAGCCGCCAGGTCTCTCCTACCACAAGATAGACTATGATAGCACTGCATTCCGGGTCTTTGCCTCGTCGCAGAGTTAACTGACTCAGAACCATAACTGAGCCTACAGAATTCTAGAATATATGTGGGCTTATATTTCACATACGTTCATTTAGGTTTAATATAAAATGTAACTATGGAAACAATCATAATTTTAAAGTTCAAGTGACGTTGGAGATAATGTCGACCAGTTTTCACCTGATGAGGAGGTGGTGTCTTTGTGGTCTGGCCAGTCCACACTGTGCAGGGGGGAGGGCAAGCCAAAATAGACTCCTGACTCACATTTGGAGGCCTGCTGCCTTCCTAAGTAAAAAGGCTTTTGGGCTCTTTTCAAAAAGCAGTTAGGAGTTGTGTTCCCTTGTTCATTTGTTTCCAGCATTTACTCTGTAGCCTTTCAGTTGTGAACCATTCACTTCACAATTTGGAATTTGTGTGTGATCTTGATTCTTATTCCTAGGTGTGGCAGCCTAGCCGTTCAATTATTAAGGGTTTATTCTAAATCACTAATGGAAGAATTATTGTTTTGGCACTCTCTAAAATTCAGGACTCCAATTCAGTTTGACTTGGCATTCGGAGAGCATAACCCGATCTAAGTTGATTATGGTAGTAAGTCTGTGAAGTAACTTTTTTATGTGTTGCTTTTCAGGAGTAGGTGGTTTACCGGCCCTAGGTGACCAAGCAGTTCCACAAATGAACCCTCTGGCAAATTTAAAAAGATACAGCTCCAACTCAGTGGACATGGAGCTTCTCCCACTGCACAAAAGAGGACGTACATCTTTTCCAAGGGGGGATAATATGGTTTGTATATTAAATTGAAAATCTTTCTTTGTTTTTTTCATTCTGCTTTATCTTTTTTTAAAAATTGAGTTTAATTTCATATAGTGAACAGTTCAATGGTTTTGACAAATATATATACCTCCCCCAATCAAGATAGAGAACATTTCCACCATCCCAGAAAGTTCCCTCATGCCTCTTCCCAGTAAGTGCCCCCCCAAACTTTGGAGAAATGACATTCTGATATTTTTGTCATCATAGATTAGTTTTGCCTGTTCTAGAATTTTATAAAAATAGAATCGTACAGTATGTACTCTTGTGTCACGGTCTCTTTTTCTTAGAATAACGTTTTGGAGATTCATCTGGTTATAGTGACATTTCATTCCCATTCATTGTTGAGTAATAGTCTGTTGTATGAATGTCCATAATTTGTTTATCTATTCTCCTTTTGATGGACACTTGGGTTGTTTCCAGTTTGGGGTATTATGAGTAAAGTGGCTCTGAACATTATTATGGAAGTGTTTTTATGAATGTATGTTTACATTTAATTTGAGTGAAGACCCAGGAGTGCAAACACTGAGTCACAGAATAGATAAAGTTTAGAAGAAACTGCCAGTTTCCTGAGGGAGTTGTACTCTCTGACATTTCCATCATATTTTGCTGTGCTTCTTGATCTCTGAAGGAGAACGAAATAGATGATTAGACTATATATAATCTAGCTTACCAGAAAGTGCATTGATTTACTTATATAAGGAGGAGGACACTAGTAAGTACCTGAGTAGTATAGGCAATTTTAACTTCTAACAGCCCCAATATGTTCATCTGTGGGCATAATGTTAACTGCCTACCAGGATTGGTTTCTGACATAATTATGTGAAAGCACTTTGAAAAGTATAGAGCACTACACAAGGGTAAGATGACAATATTGTTTTTATAATGACTAGTCTATATTACAATTCCATATAATTTTTGCTGTCTGATAAGTTGGTAATGCAGGGCTGATTCATAAAATTTTAAAGCAAAAACATTGATAACTACTTGATATGTTTATGTTGAAATTATTATTATAGTCCATAATTCATCCTTAGAGTAGAGTCGTTATAATTAAATATAATGGTTATTTGCTGTCCGTCTACGTACTTAGACCCTGTTTTATTCCAAAAAACAATTTAAGGTGTCCTAGAGATTAATTTATTGAGAAAAATAGGTGTTTAGTGCTTCTTCTTTTGTCCACAGAGTGTCACTGTTGGATTATTTGAAAACCAAAAGCCATAAAGCCTTTGGTTCTTTGTTTCTGGTTAGAAATATTTGCTTTTAAAGCAGTTCTGGTGCCAGATTACTAGAAGACTAGTCTTTTTACCCTGAAGTGCAGAAGGGGTTAAGCTTGGTAGAAAATGGTGTCTTAAGTATAGTTGGGTGAATGAGAAAACAGTTCAGCAAGTACAGTTGGCCCTTGAACAATGGGGGCGTTAGGGGTGCTGACCCCCTGCACAGTCAAAAATACATGCGTTAACTTTTGACTCCCCCAAAACTTAACTACTAATAGCCTACTGTTGGCCAGAAACCTTACCGATAGTCAATTAACACATATTTTGCATGTTATATGTATCACATACTGTATTTGAACAAAAAAGCAGGCTAGAGAAAAGAATGCTAGTAAGAAAATCATAAGGAAGAGAAAATACATGTATAGTATTGCACTGTAGTCTTTGAAAAAACTCCGCATATAAGTGGACTTGCACAGTTTACACCCGTGTTGTTCAAGGGTCAGCTGTATATCTTTTTGTGTTGTTGTGTTTGTGGTGAGCCTTCGGCACTTGTTGAAAGCAGAATTGAAGTCCTGAATGTTTCTTCAGTTCTTTCGTTCATATTTTCTCTTGGTTTATTAATAAATCGTTCCTGGACAAGAACACGAATACCCGATTGGGAAGAAGTTGGAAGTGTCATTAATGAATGCATATCAGACTGAATATTTACATAGTATTAATTGCTAATTCCCAAATATTCACACTTACTATCATAAAGAAAATTATTTAAGTTCTTTTTCAGCCTTCACATACTGTGGAGTAACTCTGAACTTGCAAACTGAAGGAAATATTTCTCTCTTGTGACTTTGTATGCTTCCATAGCAATGAACAAGACAACACTTAACCATTTGATTTCCTTTCTTTCCTTATCTAATATGAGATTCACAGCAGTTTCCTACCCTGTTTGAGTAGCTTTTCTCATTTTTGAAATAATTTTAGATTTACAAAACAGGTGCAAATATATTACAGAGAGTTCTCATATATACACTTCGTACAACTTCCCTTAATGTTAACTTACCTGTATAACTTAAAATTAGGGTAATTATATAAGCATAGTGCTGTTTTCACAACCACGATATTAACATTGTTACAGTGCTATTAGCTAAACTGCAGTCCTTGTTTGAATTTCAACATTCTTCTCCCCCTTGTCCTTTTTCTGTTCCAGGATCCAATCCAGTATCCCACATTGAGTTTAGTTGTCTCTCCTCAGTTTCTTCCAGTTTGTGACAGTTCCTCATTCTTTCCTTGTCTTTCATGACCTTGACATTTGTGATGAGTGTACCAATCAGTTATTTTGTAAAATGTCTCTCAATTTTGGTATGTCTGACATTTTCTCTTGAATAGGTTGAGATTATGCATTTTTGGCAAGAACACCACACAAATGTTGTCTCCTTACTGAATTGTTATCAGGGGAACAGGGTGTACATGTATCTTTTTACTGGTGATGTTAACATCGATCTCTTGGTTAATGTGGTATCTTCTGGATTTTTCTGCTGTAAAGTTACTGTTTTTCCCTTTGTGGCTAATAAATATCTTAGGTGGGGGGTGCTTTGGGACTCTGCTGATACCCTGTTTCTCCTCAATTTTTTGCCCACTGAGTTGAGTTAGCTCGTGGATTTTACCTGCAACATTCACTGCTGTGGTGTTGGTCAAATGGTGACTCTCTATTTCCCTCATTCCCATGTATATATTAAAAGGAATTCATTTGTAAGGAAGAGCTATCCTTTCTATTCCATTTATTTATTCAGTTATATATTTTATATCTATATGGATTCATGGGCATTCACTGTATATTGTATGAGTTTTTTATAATCCGATGTTATCATTATTTTATTGATCAAAATTTCCAACTTTGGTTATTGGGAGGTCCTTCCAGTTGGATCTTGTGGCCTTTTTACATACCCCCACTTTTTTTTTTTAAAGATTTTATTTATTTATTTATTTATTTGACAGAGAGAGACAAAGCTAGAGAAGGAACCACAAGCAGGGAGAGTGGCAGAGGGAGAAGCAGGCTTCCCACAGAGCAGGGAGCCCGACGCGGGGCTCCATCCCAGGACCCTGGGATCATAACCTGAGCCAAACGCAGAGGATTAATGACTGAGCCACCCAGACGCCCCATCCCCCACTTTGTTTTTGAGCACTTCCTGATTTTCTGGCATCACAAGATGTTCTAGGCTCATTCATACTTTTCCAGACCCAGCCCTGGAATTCACCTTTCTCCAAGGAGCCCTGGTTCCTTTATTGGAGACTGGTATTTAGAAACCAAAATCTGGACACTAGATATGTTCATTGCTAGTCTTTTGTCATTGATCTTAGGTCCTCCCAGTGGACAGAGCTAGGAAATATATGTATACTATTCCATGCATACACATACATCTTCATTTCTATATCTGTCTTATATATATATTATAAACTATGGGTTCATACTGATATTCAGTAGCTTTTCTTTTTTTTTTTTTTTTTTAAAGTTTTTATTTTTTTTTTTGAGACAGAGAGAGCACATGAGAGGGGGGAGGGTCAGAGGGAGAAGCAGGCTCCCTGCCGAGCAGGGAGCCCGATGCGGAACTCGATCCCGGGACTCCAGGATCATGACCTGAGCCGAAAGCAGTCGCTTAACCAGCTGAGCCACCCAGGCGCCCCAGTAGCTTTTCTTAAACCTACGTTCTTATATGATAACTTCTTTCCTCATCCCCTTTTTAATCAGCTCTTATCTGTTTCATTCTCGTGTAAATATGGGTTTTGGTTTTACTTTATCTCTGTTTTATATTATAAGACTTGAAATGCTTTTGGAACGTAGATGAAAAAGAAAATAATTAACACAGATAAATGTATAAAGTACTGCTTTGGGGTGCTGGGTGGCTCAGTCGTTAAGCGTCTGCCTTCAGCTCAGGTCATGATCCCAGGGTTCTGGGATCGAGCCTTGCACTGGGCTCCCTGCTAAGTGGGAGGTCTGCTTCTCCCTCTCCCACTCCCCCTGCTTGTGTTCCTGCTCTTGCTGCCTCTCTCTCTGTCAAATAAATAAATAAATAAATAAAAATAAAGTACTGCTTTTTCTAGTGCTTAGTTTGGGTCCTAGTGATATTAAGCACTGACTACTTATTTTTATAATGTGAATAGGAGAGAAATGAATCTGAAGGCTTCTGTGATGAAAATCATCAAAACCAACTTACGGGACTCCAACACCATTGCGAGGTATCAGATTTCTGTCTTTTAATCTTTTTTTTTTTTAAGATTTTATTTATTTATTTGACAGAGAGAAATAGCGACAGCAGGAAAAATGTAGTTTTTCAAAATTTTGAGTAAAAGGTTTTTTTTAACCTCATTTAATATCACTGTGCTATTAATAGAAATTTTGTCATGTCAAATTCTGTATGATTATCAGTCCATTGTGATGCATTTCAAAAAATTTTCTAGTTAGAACAGTATCCCTAGGTGAAAAATTTGAAATAAAAATATGGCTTTTGTAGCTTAAACGAAACCCAACAGCCCATAACTGGTCAAATGTAGTTAAATCTCTTTCATCTAGATTGTTCAATATTTAATTTCTCCAATATACTCTCTTATGGAAATTGTCTGATTTCAATGAGATTTAGTATGTGCCTAAATGCCTATCAAAATATCTCAATTGAAAGAAAATGGCAGCATACCATTGTTTTTTTAAAGAGCATATCTTATGTGGTTTGTAGTTTGGAGGGGATTTTTTAAGTTAGTTTGCTGGTGGAGATGATGGGTGTAATTATCAAGGATTTTGTGAGCTGCATCCTCTAGAGGTAATGGAAGTTTGTTTTTTAAAAAGTAGTTAACATACAAAGTTTGTTGGATTAAAGTGAGCTACCGTGCCTAAGTAAAGAATGTTTAGGTGAGTCTTTATCACTGTTATTGAGAACAGAAGTGGACTGCTTCAAGGGAACATATCAGGTCTTTGGGGAAGGGTGTATGGCGGGGCGGGGGGGCGGTGGGAGGGGTGTTCTGATGGCCTGCCTCACGTAAGCACCCATGACACCCGGGGCTGCCACTGCTCTGCCAGGGCCTCCTTTCTGAGCGACAGTGGTAGGCTAGAACATGGAGGAGGAGAAAGGCCCAGGGGCCCAAGTCACAGCCCTGAAACAGACCATCGGGGATCCTCCCCATTTCTCCCAGTGTGCTAGCTCTCTCCTTTCTTCGACCCCTTCCCTTACCAGTCTAGACCAGTTGCTGCACACTTCCATCTTTTCCTTTTCTATCCTTGCCCAGCGTCCTCTTTAGGAAGACCCCAGCCCTGCGCAGGCTGGGAAGCAGAGGGGGCACCTGCTGGGACCTGTCCACTGTCCTGTGGTCCTTCGACAGCACTCTGGTCAGCTCCCTCTCCATCCCCCACAAGCTCTGGATGGCCCGGCCCTCGCCTCTTATTTCAGGGAGGCCAAGGGGGAGCGGGGGAGTGAGGCTGAAATCCCTCCAAGTCCCGATTCTTCTCCCCACAGCCAGCCACTAGCCTGGGATCTGTCCTTCGGGCATCTCCCTCTATAAGGCTAAGGCCGGCACTGCTTTCTGCCTCTGAGCCTCTTTCCCTGTGCCGGGACACCTCCCTTCGTCAGTGGCCACCTCCTGCACCCTCAGCTTCCGTCTCCATCACTCTCTTCATCCCCTCCCACAGCTTAACCACACCTCTGCTTTGGGCCTTCCATCCCTCCTTCTGTCATGCCTTCTCTCTCCTTCCCTTAAAAACCCAGTTCTTTGAACATCATTTATGTTCACTGTCTAAGCATCTGACTTCCTGTGTTCTCTCTGTTTGGGTATTTTTGAGTCTACTCTTCCTTCTGCCCTCTCTGCCCTTCGGTGCATCTTTACCTAGTGAACACCGTCTCATCTTTTAATCCTCAATGTCGACATCTTCTCTGAAAAGCCTGCCACGACTGCCAGCCTGGGTTAGGTCTTGCTCTTCTGTGCACACTTGGCCTCCCATTCTCACCCGTGTTGTAGCCATCAGTCATAATAATAATATGTATATTAGTGGATGATTGAGCACTATTGGACCAGTCGTCATGTAGCACTGTTGTTAGGATGGTAATATTAACATCATACCATGGCGTCTCACTTAGTCCTCAAGGGAACTCTGAGAGTCTCATCTCGATTCTATACATGAGGGAATTGAGGCACAGAGAAGTTAAGTGACTCACCCAAGGTCACACAGCTGATAAGCGGCAGAATGCTAGTGTTTGCACCCAAATGTGTTCCCCTAGAGCCTGCCCTGTTGACCTCAGTGCTATAAGCCAGTGGGTCTCACTTGATCAGGCAGCAGAACCACCTGGAGGGCTTGTGAAAGCAGATCGCTGCCCCCAAGGAAATGGTTCTGGCCTCCTGTTAAGTGTATTTTTGGCCTGAATGAAATTTCTGTGTATTTGAAGAATTCTCAGGTTTTTTAGTCACATACTGGTTGGCCGATAGGGGACATGTACTCAAAGATTTTGTAAGGTTAATTGTTGATTGCCTGATTTTGAAATACTCTGAAGCCAGAAGTCACACCTGTTAGAGTTGGCTCACTGTTCTTTCCAGCATAGAATGCTCACTGCCTGTGAATTCACACCATGGTTATACGGACAGAGGCTCTTTGGCCTTCCAGCAGATTTGAAGCTTTCTTACCTAAAATAGCCCCTTCCTTGACATAAAATGACTCCATCATAAATGTGGTGGCTTATAAGAATGGCGGTACATTTACTTTCCTGTATTAAAGCTTCTTATTTTTTTAAAAAGATTTTATTTATTTATTTAACTGACAGAGAGAGACACAGCGAGAGAGGGAATACAAGCAGGGGGAGTGGGAGAGGGAGAAGCAGGCTTCCCGCTGAGCAGGGAGCCTGATGCGGGGCTCAATCCCAGGACCTTGGGATCATGGCCTGAGCTGAAGGCAGTCACTTAACCAACTGAGCCACCCAGGCACCCCTAAAGCTTCTTAAAATGCCTGTATGGCCTGGAGTAGTTGAGTAGGTGGTTGGGGCTTCTTATCTCAGCCAGCTGGGCTCTATGTCACCAAAACCAGGCATCAAGTGGCATTAACCAGACATTTCTGATGGCTTGAGAGCTTTCTTTGTAGCAATTAAAATTGGCTTAATGGTATTTTCTTATATGTTACTTTTCTTTTGAAATAGGAACTACTAAAATACTTGTTTTATTATAATAGGGTTTGCAAGAACTTATTGAAAACACAAATAAGCAGGTAAACAACCTTTGTGGAATCATTTCAAAAATGCAGCCTTCTTGGGAGAAACCACCGCTGCCAAACTGCGTAAGTATTATGAAAACATTTTTGCTACTTTGATAAACCTCTAGCTCCTAAAGATACCAGTCACTTAGAAGTGAGAGAGAACTAATGACTTCGGGATTAGCAAGGCCGCCGTACACTTACTTTAGCAACAGGTGGGACAGTCAACCTCTCTTGGAAGAATGCTGAAGTTTAGGTTTGAGAAATCATGATACTGAATATTTTTATGTTTGTAACCGTAATGTATAAAATGCAATCAAAATGTAGGGTTGAAGAGGAATAAAAATCACATAATAAAAATTCAGCCTTTATCCTGAACCTTGGAAAATGGTGTTGCAAAGAAAGGAGGCATTCATGCTTGTATCGACTTTTTAAGATGATTTATAATGGCTTTGTGTTATTTTAGAGGTCATCTGGATTTATACATAAAAAGTTTTAATTGTCTGCCTCATGGAGAAGTTCAAGTCCAGGAACCAAAGAAGAGAGCATAACTCATTGTGTTCTCTTACCCTGGACAGGAAGACGGCGGCCCATCCGGACCAGTGAGAAGGCAGGAGAACCATGCCCAGCATAACCCTGTAGGGATAGCTCTCCAGCCAGCCATGCTCCCGGAGCTGCAGGAGCTGGCCCTCAGAGAGAGTCCGCCACCTCCCAAAATTGTCTCCACATATTCATTACAGCCCAGTGTCACACCAGGTAGCTCAGGTCCTGGTCTTGCTGTCCTGTCCTACATTTTCAGTGAAGGAGGTGAAGGGGCCACCAGGGATCTCTCCTCTGCCCAGCCTCCCCTGGCTCTGCCTGCAGCACTTCTGTCCCCAGGAGAACCCCTTGTGGTACACGCCCCCGAGATGGCCACATGCCCAACTGTATGGGGACAAGGCGGCATGGGCCCGGGCCCGGCCTCGTCGGCTTTCTGCATCCCCCCTAGTTTCGGTGAGTTTACAAATAGCATCCTTTCATCTGGATTAAAAAGCATTCTTAATGCAAACTAGCAATAGTTGGTTTTTAAATTGAACTATAGTTGGCTATAGCTATTTTTTTCACTACAAGTTTTAGGAGATAAGTGTAGATTCACATGTAGTTTTAAGAAATAATCGAGTGATGCCCCGTGCCCAATTTCCCTCGAAGGTAACATCCTGTAAAACTCCAGTGAAATGTCCTGAGCGGGATATTGATGTTGCTATAACCCACAGATCTTATTCAGCTGCCCCTAGGTTGACTCGTTTCCACTGTGTATCTGTGCGTTTGGTTCCATGCAGTTTCATCACGTGAGGTTTGCACGTCCACAGCCACGGTCAAGGTACAGAACGTTTCCATCACCAGGAGGATCACTTGAGTTGCCCCTTTATACCATACCCATCATCCTCTGGTGGTCGTGACCTCCCTATTCTCCTTTCCCTGACTCTTGGCAACCACTGACCTGTTCTCTATCTCTAAAACTTTGTCTCTTCAACAATGTTATATAGTTGTATGCATATAGTATGTCACCTTTCAAAATTGGCACTTTTTAAAATTATTATTATTCCAGGTAAGTCCCTGAAGATTAAACCAAGTTGTTACATGTATCACTAGTTCCTTCCTTTTTATTGCTCGGTCCTGTTCCATGGTATAGGGATGCTGTAGTTTAACACAGTTCATCTGTCGAGGCAGATTTTTGGTTGTGACCCCCCCCCCCAGTGTTTGATTATTAGGAGTAAGGCTGCTATGAATATTCATGCACAGGTTTTTGCGTAAATAGAAGTTTTCATTTCTCGGAGATGAATACCCAGGAGTGCAATTCCTGGTTATATGTTAATTGCATGTTTAGTTTTAGGAGAAACTACACGTACCATTTTATGTTGCAGCCAGCTACGTATGAGTGATCCAGTTTCTCTGCATCCATATTTATGATCTTTCCATCGTTCCTTCTTCTGACATTTCATGATTCCTTCTTTCCTCATATCCTTCCTTATAGAAGATTTCCCTTTAACCTTTCTGTAGGAGTAACTCTGCCGGGGACAAAATCTTTTAGTTTTCCTTTGTGTAAGATGTCTTTATTGCCCTTTCTTTCTGGAAGGATAGTTTCATCCAGTATAGAATTCGTGCATGCGAATTCTTGTATTACAGCCCCTGAAACCTTTTTATTTATAGAAATGCCAGGAAAAGCAGAAGCCAGCCTTGGAAACAGCACTGAGTCAATATATTACCCAACTTCATTGGGAGATGACAGTGGCCAAGATACTGTCTCATCTGTTTTCATCCTTCCTAATTTTGGTGAGTTTGAAATGATACATATTACAAGTCGTGCCTGTAGATTCACCAACATCCTTAGTGCCAAGTCAGGGCCAGCTCCTTTTTTAATGAAGCTTTTTATGTTTAGATAATTGTAGATTCACATGTAGTTGTCAGAAATTATGTAGGGATCCCATTTATGTTTTATGCATTTTCTCCAATGATAACCTCTTGTAAAACAATAGTAAAGTAGCACAACTAGGTACTGGCATTGATTCAGTCCACATTTGTGTGTGTGTGTGTGTGTGTGTATTAAGTTCTATGCAATTTTATTCCATGAGTTTTATTTATCATCACAGTTGTGATCCAGAACGCTTCCATTGTCACCGCCTATTGCCCTTTATGACCTTAACCACCTCCCTCTGGCCACCCTTTCCTCCTCCCTAGCAAAGAGTAAACTCATCTCCCTTTCTAGAATTTTGTCACTTGAATATTGTTATTTACATGGAATAAAATACTATATAACCTTTTGGGCATAGCTTTTTTCCCCCTAAACATAATTTTCTGGAGATTCATACCAATTGCTGCATGTATCAGGAGTTTCTGCCTTTTTATTGTTGAATGCTCTCCCATGGGATGGATGTACAACTGTTTATCTGTTTCTTCACCCATGGAAGGATGTCCAGGATATTTCCAATTTGGGGCCATCAGAAGTTTAACTCTGTGAACAGTTATGTACTGGCTTTTGTGTACACTTGAGTTTATATTTTTTTGAGGTGAATGCCCACGAGGGCAGTTCTGGGTCATATGATAATATCGTGTGTAGTTTTATAAGAAACTGCTAAAACTTTTTTCAGAGGAGCTGTGCCATTTGACCTTCCACCTGTAATATAGAAGTCATACAGTTTCTCTGTATGCCTATATCTTCTCTTTCCATTGTTCTTTCTTCTTGATGCTTAAAGATCCATTCTTTCATCATATCTTTTCTGTTGGAATATTTTCCTTTCGTCTTTCTTTAAGGGTAAGTCTGCAAGGGACAAGTTCTTTTAGTTTTTCTTCATGTGATGATGTCTTTATTTCCTATACAGTAATGAAGGATAGTTTTGCTACATATAGAATTAACGGTTGAGAGATCTTTTCTTAAGCACTTGAAAAATGTTCATTCCTTACAAATGCCAGTAATAGCAGAGACCAGCTTGGAAAACAACCCCAAGACGACAAATTACCCAACTTCATCGGGAAATAATGGTGACCAATGTTCATCTGTCTGCCTCCCACCCAATTTTGGTGAGTTTCAAATAATGCGTATTACAGGTATCACTGTTTAATCTGGATGCATCAACATCCTTAATGGAAGCTAGTGGTAGCTCTTTTTTTTTTAATTAAGCTTTTTATTTTGAAACAATTTTAGATTCACATATATTTATAAGAAATAGTATCAAGACATCTATTTTTACACTTTGCCCATTTCTCCCACTGTTAACATCTTGCAAAGCTGTAGTAAAATATCACAACCAGGGTACTGACATTGATACAATACACAGATGTTATTGAAATGTGCCCAGTTCTACTTGTAGTGATTTATGTGCATTTGTATTCATTTCAATCTCATTTTATCACATGAGTAGGTTTGATGTCTACCACCACAGTCAGGATACAGAACATTTCCATTGCCATTGGAATGCCTCATCTTGCCTCATCTTGCCCCCTTTTATTTATTTATTTATTTATTTATTTATTTATTTATTTATTTATTTATTATTTGTGAGAGAGAGCTCATGAGTGCACGAGTGGGGGGCAGGGGTAGAGGGAGAGAAGGAGAGAGAATCTTAAGCAGACTCCTCACTGAGTGCAGAGAAGCCCGATGCAGGACTCGATCCCACAACCCTGAGATCATGATCTGAGCTGGAACCAAGAGTCCGAGGCTTAACCGACTGAGCCACCCAGGCGCCCCTCATCTTGCACTTTTAGAACCACACTCGCCTCTCTCAGGCTGCCCTTTCCTTCCCCATTGTCCATTTCCCTAGCCCCTGGCAAACACTGCCCTCTATCATTTTGTCACTCCAAGAGTATTCTATAAAGGGAATCTTATGGTATGTAACCTTTGAAGATTGTTCCGTTTTTTCAGTCAGCGTAATTCCCTGCAGATTCGTCCAGATTGTTGAATGTATCAGTACTTCCTCCCTTTCCTGTGGTTGGCAATGTGCAATGGTTGCTTGCAACCATTTGCCCACTGAAGCACATTAGTTGTTGTTGTCTCCCCCCGCCCCCCCCCCGGTTTTTGGTATTAGGAGTAAAGCTGCTGTGAACATCCACGTCCTGGTTTTTGTGTAAATATGTTTTTGTTTCTGTCGTGAATGTCAAGAGTGCCGTTGTTGAATCTTATGGTAATAGCTTGTTTAGTTTTATAAGCAACTGTCAAACAGCTTTCCAGAGAGACTGTACCAATTTTCATTCTCACCAGCAACGTATGAGTGATCGTGTCTCTCCGCGTCCATGTTTCTGTTCTTCCCATTGTTCTTTCTTCCTTCCTGATGTTCCAAATTTCCTTCCTTCATCATGTCCTTTCTGTTTGAAGATTTTCCTTTCATCTTTCTCTACAGGTAAGTTTGCTGGGGACAGATTCTTTTAGATTTCCTTTGTTGCACAATGTCTTTCTTTCACTTTTTTCCTGAAGGTTAGTTTTGCCTCATATAGAATTCACAGTTGAGGGTTCTTGTCTTTCAGTGGTTGAAAAATTCATACTTATAGAAATGCCGGAAAAATCAGAAACCAGCCAGGAAAACAGCTCTGAGACCATCTATTACCCAGCTTTATTGGGAAGTATCAATGGCCCAGATACTGACTCTTCATCTGCCTCACTCCCACCCAATTTCGGTGAGTTTGAAATGATACATATCATATGTAGCACTGTTTAATCTAGATCCATCAACATCCTTAATACAAGCCAGTTACAGCTCTTTTTGAAACTTTTAATTTTGATGTAATTTAGGATTCAGTGCAGTTGTAAGAAATAATACAGAGAGATCCCGTTTATGCTTTATGTATTTTCCCCAGTGACACCACCTTGCACAACCATAGTTAGTGTTACAACCCAGACATTGACATTGATACAGTTCACAGGTGTTATCCAGGTGCCTCCATTTTTACTTGTATCTGTGTGTGCATGGGTGTGTACGTGTGTATGTGTGTATTTAAAACTATGTAATTTTATCACATGAGTGGGTTCGCACGTCTCCTGCCACAGTCAAGGTAGAGATCATTTCCATCACTCAGGGCTCCCTCATTACTGTGTCTTTTTACAACCACACCTACCTTCCCTGCCCCCAAGACCCATCTTTTTTTTTTTTTTTTAAAGATTTTATTTATTTATTCATGAAAGACAGAGGCAGAGGGAGAAGCAGACTCCCCGCGGAGCAGAGAGCCCGATGCGGGACTCGATCCCAGGACCCCGGGATCATGACCTGAGCCGAAGGCAGATGCTTAACCAACTGAGCCACCCAGGCGTCCCCCCAAGGCCCATCTTTAACACTGGGCTCTCTCTGATCTTTTCTCCATTTCTGTAATTTTGTCTCTTCAGATTGTTATATAAGTGGAGTCATATATGATGTAATCTTTTGGGATTAGCTTTTTTTTCCCACTCAGATTAATCTGAGTTTGTTGAATGTATCAATAGTTTATTACTATTATTGCTGAAAATAGCGCGATGGATATATTACATTTTGTCTAATTGTTCACCTGTTCAAGGACATCTGGATTTTTTTCAGTGTTTGGCTATTAGGAGTAAAGCAGCTATAAATATCCATGTACACATTTTTGGGTAAATAGAAGTTTTCATTTCTCATCTATTGATGGAGAGTTTCCCATGGTGTAGATACACAACAGTTTTTTTTTTTAAACATTCACACATTGAAGGACATCTGTTTTTTTTTTCTTTCCAAGTTTGTGCATACTAGAAGTAAAGCTGAGCTGCTGTGAACATTCATGTACTGATTTTTGTGTAAATACAAGTTTTCATTTCTCTGTCATGAATGCCAAGAGTGCAATTGCTGGGTCTTATGGTAATAGCATGTTTAGTTTTATGAAAACTGCCAAACAGTTTTCCAGAGAGGCTGGACTATTCTGCATTCCTAGTAACAATGTATGGGCGATCCAGTTTCTCCTCATCTATATTTCTGATCTTTCTGTCATTATTTCTTCTCTACTGATGCTGCAAGATTCCTTCTTTCATACTATCCTTTCTGTTTGAAGATTTTCCTTTAGCTATGTTTTAGTAGTAAATCTGCTCGGAACAATTTTTTAAAAAATTTTCCTTTGTGTGAGAATGTCTTTATTCCCCCCTTGTTTCCTGAAAGATAATCCCACTCAGTATAGAATTCACAGTTGAGAGTTCTTGTCTTTCAGAACATGAAAAAGTTATACTTGTAGAAATGCCAGAAAAAGCGGAAACCAGCCTGGAAAACAGCTCTCAGACAGTGTGTTACCAAATTTCATTGGGAAATGACAGTGGCTCAGCTCCTGCCTCTTCGTCTCTCTCCATCCCACCCAATTTCGGTTAGTTTGAAATGATACTTATTTCAAGTAGCACTGCTGAATCTAGAAGTATCAACATCCTTCGTGTCAGCTAGTGATAGCTTTTTTTAAAATTAAACTTTTGATACTGTGGTAATTTAAGATACCCATGTAGTTGTAAGATGTAATACAGAGAGATCTCATTTATGCTTTATCCATTTCTGCCCACAATAACATCTTACAAAACTATGATAGAACATCACAACCAGGGTCCTGACATTGATGTCATCCACAGATCTTATTGAGATGTCCCCAGTTTCATTGTATTGATTTTTGTGTATGTGTTTAGTTCTGTTTGATTTTATCACATGAGTAGGTTTGATGTCCACCGCCATAGTCAAGATAGAGAACATTTCCATCACCATTGAGGATGCCTCATCTTGCCTTTTTGTAACTGCACCCATCTGAGCATAATTCCCTGGAGAGTCATCTGACTTGTTGCATGTATTAGCATTTCCTTCTTTTTTATTGCTTTGTACTATTCCATGCTGTGGGTGTTCACGGTTTGTGTATTGGTTGAAGAATGTCTGGACTTTTTTCCAGCTTTCAGTATTGTGAGTAAAATTGCTGTGACCATTTATGGGCAGGTTTTTGTGTAAACATAAATTTTGATTTCTCTTAGATAAATGCCCAAGAGTGCAAATGCTTGGCTCTATGGTAATTGCATGTGTAGTTTTATAAGAAACTGCCCCACGGTTTTCCAGAGAGGCTGTACCATTTTACTTTCCCACCAGCAGTGTATGAGTGATCCAGTTTCTCTGCATCCAGATTTCTGCTGCTTTTTTGTTCTCTCTTCCTTTTTAATGCTCCACAATTTGTTTTTTCATCATTCTTTTCTGATAGATTTTCATTTAACCATTCTCAAATTTAAGTCGTCTAGTGACAAAGACTTTTGGCTCTCCTTTGTGTGAGAATGTCATGATCATGATTTCCCCTTCATTCATTCTTTTTTTTTAAGAGTTTGGATATACATTTCTTGTTTTCAGCATCATTGAGGTATGATTGACAGATAAAGTTGTAATATATTTAGAGAGTGTACAGGGTGATGATTTGATGTACATGTACATAGTGATACGATTCCTGCCATTGAGTTCATTAACATATCTGCCATCTCACATATTTACCTTTTATATTTTGGTGAGGGGAATGCTTAAGTTCTACTCTCTAAGCAAATTTCTTTTTTTTTTTTAAATTTTATTTATTTATTTGAGAGAGAGAGCAAGAGCAAAGAGGAGAGGGAGAGGGAGAAGCAGACTCTCTGCTGAGCGGGGAGCCCGATGCGGGACTCGCTCCCAGGACCCTGGGATCATGACCTGAGCCCAAGGCAGCTGCTTAACCAACTGAGCCACCCAGGCGCCCCTAAGCAAATTTCAGTGATACAATACAGTATTATCAGCTATAGTTACCATGCTGTACATTAGATCCTCCATCCTTACTCATAACTGAAAGTTGGTACCTTTTTACCAGCCTCACCCCACTTCCCTCACCCCCCTGGCAACTGCCATTCGTTTATTCTACCTTCTGTTTTTATGAATTTGACTTTTTTTCTTTTTAGATTCCACATGTAAGTGATACCATGCAGTATTTGTCCTTTTTACTGTCTGGCTTATTTCACTTAGCATAATGCCCTCCAAGTCCATTTGTTAATGTTCTCACAAATCTGCTCCTTTATTGAAGGACAGTTTTGCCCGATCTAGACTTCATGGTTGAGATTTCTTGTCTTTCAGTATTTGAAAATATTTTATTTGTAGGAATGTTCGTAAAGGCTCAAACCAGCCCAGAAGAGAACCCTGAGACAACAAGTTATCCAGTTTTATTGGAAGACAGCAGTAATCAAGACATTTCCTCATTATGTTGCTGCATTCCTCCCAGTTTTGGTGAGTTTGAAATGATACATTTGACATGTAGCATATTTAATCTAGATTCATCAACATCCTTAGTGTAAGATAGTGGTAGCTTTTTCTTTTCTTTAATTAAAAAAAAATATTTTATTTATTTATTTGCTTGAGAGAGAGAGCAGAGAGAGAGAGACAGCACAAGCAGGGGTGAGGGGCAGAGAGAGAGGGAGAAGCAGACTCCCTGCTGAGCAGGGGCCCGATATGAGACTCAATCCCAGGACCCTGGGGTCATGGCCTGAGCCAAAGGCAGACACTTAACCGACTGAGCCACCCAGGCGCCCTGATCATGGTAGCTTTTTCTGATCAAAGTTTTAATTTTCAGAAGAATTTAGCTGCACATGCAGTTGTAAAAAAGAATAGAGAGATCCTGTGTTCCCATTCTCCAATTTTCCCCAATGGTATCATCTTGCAAAAAGAATAGAAAATTATCACAACCAAGATACTGATATGATACCATCCACAGATACAATTGAGATGTCCCCAGTTTCACTTGTATTAATTTGTGTGTGTGTGTATTTAGTTCTATACAATTTTATCATGTGCGTAGGTTCATGTATCCTCTGCCACAGCAAGCCCTGAAACAGTTCCCTCATCACCATTTTCCCTCATATTGCTCTTTTGTAACCACACCCACCTCCCTCCAGAGGACTTTTCTCCCCAGCCCAGTTCCATGCCCTGACCTGTCTCTAACTACTGGCAGTCTGGAATCTGCTCTCCAGATCTATAATTTGTCCATTCAACGTTGTTATATAAATGGAATCACATGGTGTTTGAGATTGGCTTCTTTCCCTCAGTGTACTTCCGTGGGGACTTGTTCATGTTGCTGCATGTATCAGTCCTTTCTTCCTTTTTATTGCTGAGTACTATTCCAATGTATGGATACACCAAGATTTATTTATCTGTTCACCTGTTTAAAACCTCTGGGTTTCCTGTTTTTAGCTGTTAGGGGTAGACCTGCTATGAATACTTGTTTATCATTTTTAGTTTTGCTTCATGTCATTCATTTCACTCTTTCACACAAGTTTTTATTTCTCTGGGATGAATGCCCAAGAGTGTAATTGCTGGGTCCTTTGGTAATTGCATCCTTAGTTTTATAAGAAATTGACAAACTGCTTTTCAGCATAGCTGTACCATTTTCCATTCCTGCCAGCAATGTATGAGTGATCCAGTTTCTCTGCATCCATATTTCTGCTCTTTCAATTGTTCTTTCTCCTTGATGCTCTGTAATTCTTTCTTTTATATGCTTTCTTAAGAAGATTTTCCTTTAGCCATTTTTAAAGCATAAATCAGTTAGTGACAAATATTTTTGGTTTTCCTTTGTCCACAAATACCTTTATTTTTGCTTCAATATGGAAGAATAGTTTCATTGGATATAGAACATGAGGTTGATAGTCTTTTCTTACAGCATTTAAAAAATGTTGTCCTTATAGAAGTGTTGGTCAAAGCAGAAACCGGCCTGGAAAATAGCACTCAGATGACAAGTTACCAACCTTTGCTGGAAAATGACGGTGGTCAAGAAACTTCAGCATATTTCTTCATCCCTTCCAGTTTGGGTGAGTTGAAATGATTCATATTACAAGTAGCACTGTTTAATCTAGATTCATTAATAACCTTAATGTGACCTAGTGGTAGCTTTTCCTAATTAAAAATTAATTAGAACTAATTAGGTAAAAATTAGAAGTTTTATTTTGAGAAAATTTTAGCCACACATGTAATTTTAAGAGAGATCTGTGTACACTTCACCTAGTTCCCCCCAGTGATGCCATCTGGCCGAACTACAGTATCACAACCAGTGTATAGACATTGATAGAATCCACAGATTTTATTGAGATGTTCTCAGTTTTATTTGTATTTGTGCATGGGTTTATGTTTGTGTGTGTGTGTGTGGATTCAGTTTTATATTATGTAATTTCATGACGTGAATAGGGTTCTGTACCTTCCATCGCCCTTTAAACCCATACCCGCTTTTCGCTTCCTACTCTCCTGCCTCTACTCTGCCTTGTCCCTGCCCTTGGCAGCCACTGATCTGCTCTTCTTCTTTAGAATTTTGTCATTTCAAGAGCTTTCTGTAAATAGACTCACATGGTATATAATCTTTCAGGATGGCCTTTTCTCATTCAGCATGATTCCCTGCAGCTTCATCTAAGTTGTCGTGTACATCACTAGTTCTTCCTTTTTTATTGTTGACTACTATTCCACGGTATGGGTGTACCGTGGTTTATCTGCTCACTGGTTGAAGGATGTCTGGGTTGTTTCCAGTTTTGGGCTATTAGGAGAAAAGCTGCCATGTACACTCATGTACTAGGTTTTGGTGTGAACATCAGTTTTCATTTTTCTGAGATAATGCCCAAGAGCACAGTGGCTGGGTCTTATGATCATGGTAAGCTGAGTTTTGTAAAATACTGCCTAACTGCTTTCCAGTGTACCTGTACCATTTCCATTCCCACCAGTGACTTATGAGTGATCTAGTTTTTCTGCGTGCATGGTTCTCCTCTTTCTATTGCTCTTTCTTCCTTCTTTATGCTCTAAGACTCCTTCCTTCATCATATCGTTTTGGTCAGAAGATTTCCCTTTAGCCGCGTTTTAAGGATAAGTCAGCCAGCAACGTTTTTTTGTTTGTTTGTTTGTTTGTTTCTTTTTTTTAAGTTTTCCTTTGTCTGACGATGTTTTTATTTCTGCTTCATTCTTTTTTTTATTATGTTATGTTAATCACCATACATTACATCATTAGTTTTTGATGTAGTGTTCCATGATTCATTGTTTGCGTATAACACCCAGTGCTCCATGCAGAATGTGCCCTCTTTAATACCCATCACCAGGCTAACCCATCCCCCCACCCCCTCCCCTCTAGAACCCTCAGTTTGTTTTTCAGAGTCCATCATCTCTCATGGTTCGTCTACCCCTCCGATTTCCCCCCCTTCATTCTTCCCCTCCTGCTATCTTCTTTTTTTTTTTTAACATACAATGAATTATTTGTTTCAAGAGGTACAGATCTGTGATTCAACAGTCTTGCACAATTCACAGCTCTCACCATAGCATATACCCTCCCCAGTGTCTATCACCCAGCCGCCCCCTCCCTCCCACCCCCCACCACTCCAGCAACCCTCAGTTTGTTTCCTGAGATTAAGAATTCCTCCTATCAGTGAGATCCTATGATACATGTCTTTCTCTGATTGACTTACTTCGCTCAGCATAACACTCTCCAGTTCCATCCACGTTGTTGCAAATGACAAGATTTCATTCCTTTTGATGGCTGCATAATATTCCATTGTATATATATACACCACATATTCTTTATCCATTCATCTGTCGATGGACATCTTGGCTCTTTCCACAGTTTGGCTATTGTGGACATTGCTGCTATAAACATTGGGGTGCACGTACCCCTTCGGATCCCTACATTCGTATCTTTGGGGTAAATACCCAGTAGTGCAATTCCTGGATCATATGGTAGCTCTATTTTCAACTTTTTGAGGAACCTCCATACTGTTTTCCAGAGTGGCTGCACCAGCTTGCATTCCCACCAACAGTGTAGGAGGGTTCCCCTTTCTCTGCATCCCCGCCAACATCTGTCGTTTCCTGACTTGTTAATTTTAGCCATTCTGACTGGTGTGAGGTGATATCTCATTGAGGTTTTGATTTGGATTTCCCTGATGCCAAGTGATGTTGAGCACTTTTTCATGTGTCTGTTGGCCATTTGGATGTCTTCTTTGGAAAAATGTCTGTTCATGTCTTCTGCCTATTTCTTGATTGGATCATTTGTTCTCTGGGTGTTGAGTTTAAAAAGTTCTTTATAGATTTTGGATACTAGCCCTTTATCTGATATGTCATTTGCACATATCTTCTCCCATTCTGTTGGATGTCTTTTGGTTTTGCTGACTGTTTCTTTTGCTGTGCTTTTCATATTGATGAAGTCCCAATAGTTCATTTTTGCCCTTGCTTCCCTTGCCTTTGGCGATGTTTCTAGGAAGAAGTTGCTGTGGCTGAGGTCGAAGAGGTTGCTGCCTGTGTTTTCCTTTAGGATTTTGATGGACTCCTGTCTCACATTTAGGTCTTTCATCCATTTTGAGTCTATTTTTGTGTGTGGTTTCATTCTTCATCCAGTTTCATTCTTCTGCATGTGGCTGTCCAATTTTCCCAACACCATTTGTTGAAGAGACTGTCTTTTTTCCATTGGACATTCTTTCCTGCTTTGTTGAAGATTAGTTGACCATAGAGTTGAGGGTCCATTTCTGGGCTCTCTGTTCTGTTCCATTGCTCTGTGTGTCTGTTTTTGTGCCAGGACCATACTGTCTTGATGATGACAGCTTTGTAATAGAGCTTGAAGTCCGGAATTGTGATGCTGCCAGCTTTGGTTTTCTTTTTCAACATTCCTCTGGCTATTCGGGGTCTTTCCTGGTTCCATACAAATTTTAGGATTATTTGTTCCATGTCTCTGAAAAAAGTGGATGGTATTTTGATGAGGATTGCATTGAATGTGTAGATTGCTCTAGGTAGCATTGACATCTTCACAATATTTGTTCTTCCAATCCATGAGCATGGAACGTATTTCCATTTCTTAGTGTGTTCCTCAATTTCTTGCATGAGTATGTTATAGTTTTCGGAGTACAGATTCTTTGCCTCTTTGGTTAGATTTATTCCTAGGTATCTTATGGTTTTGGGTGCAATTGTAAATGGGATCAACTCCTTAATTTCTCTTTCTCCTGTCTTGTTGGTGGTGTGTAGGAATGCCACTGATTTCTGTGCACTGATTTTATATCCTGCCATGTTACTGAATTCCTGGATGAGTTCTAGCAGTGTTGGGGTGGAGTCTTTTGGGTTTTCCACATAAAGTATCATATCATCTGCAAAGAGTGAGAGTTTGACTTCTCCTTTGCCGATTCGGATGCCTTTGATTTCTTTTTGTTGTCTGATTGCTGTGGCTAGGACTTCTAGTACTATGTTGTATAGCAGTGGTGATAGTGGACATCCCTGCCGTGTTCCTGACCTTAGGGGGAAAGCTCTCAGTTTTTCCCCATTGAGAATGATATTTGCTGTGGGTTTTTCATAGATGGCTTTTATGATATTGAGGTATGTACCCTCTATCCCTATACTCTGTGGAGTTTTGATCGAGAAAGGATGCTGTACTTTGTCAAATGCTTTTTCTGCATCTATTGAGAGGATCATATGGTTCTTGTTCTTTCTTTTATTAATGTATTGTATCACATTGATTGATTTGTGGATGTTGAACCAACCTTGCAGCCCAGGGATAAATCCCACTTGGTCGTGGTGAATAATCCTTTTAATGTAATGTTGGATCCTATTGGCTAGTATTTTGGTGAGAATTTTTGCATCCATGTTCATCAGGGATATTGGTCTGTAATTCTCCTTTTTGATGGGGTCTTTGTCTGGTTTTGGGATCAAGGTAATGGTGGCCTCATAAAACGAGTTTGGAAGTTTTCCTTCCATTTCTATTTTTTGGAACAGTTTCAGAAGAATAGGTATTAATTCCTCTTTAAATGTTTGGTAGAATTCCCCTGGGAAGCCATCTGGCCCTGGGCTCTTGTTTCTTGGGAGATTTTTGATGACTGCTTCAATTTCCTTAGTGGTTATAGATCTGTTCAGGTTTTCTGTTTCTTCCTGGTTCAGTTTTGGTAGTTGATACATCTCTAGGAATGCATCCATTTCTTCCAGATTATCTAATTTGCTGGCATATAGTTGCTCATAATATGTTCTTATAATTGTTTGTATCTCTTTGGTGTTGGTTGTGATCTCTCCTCTTTCATTCATGATTTTGTTTATTTGGGTCAATTCTCTTTTCTTTTTGATAAGTCTGGACAGGGGTTTATCGATCTTGTTAATTCTTTCAAAGAACCAGCTCCTAGTTTCATTGATCTGTTCTACTGTTCTTTTGGTTTCGATTTCATTGATTTCTGCTCTGATCTTTATTATTTCTCTTCTCCTGCTGGGTTTAGGCTTTATTTGCTGTTCTTTCTCCAGCTCCGTTAGGTGTAGGGTTAGGTTGTGTATTTGAGACCTTTCTTGTTTCTTGAGAAAGGCTTGTATTGCTATATATTTTCCTCTTAGGACCGCCTTTGCTGCATCCCAAAGATTTTGAACAGTTGTGTTTTCATTTTCATTTGTTTCCATGAATTTTTAAATTCTTCTTTAATTTCCTGGTTGACCCATTCATTCTTTAGTAGGATGCTCTTTAGCCTCCATGCATTTGATTTCTTTCCGACTTTCCTCTTGTGATTGATTTCTAGTTTCAAAGCATTTTGGTCTGAAAATAGGCAGGGAGTGATCCCAATCTTTTGGTACCGGTTGAGACCTGATTTGTGACCTAGGATGTGATCTATTCTGGAGAATGTTCCATGGGCACTAGAGAAGAATGTGTATTCTGTTGCTTTGGGATGGAATGTTCTGAATATATCTGTGAAGTCCATTTGGCCCAGTGTGTCATTTAAAGTCTTTACTTCCTTATTGATCTTTTGCTTAGATGATCTGTCCATTTCAGTGAGGGGGGTGTTAGAGTCCCCCACTATTACTGTATTGTTGTCAATGTGTTTGTTTGCTTTTGTTATTAATTGACTTATATAATTGGCTGCTCCCATGTTAGGGGCATAGATATTTACAATTGTTAGATCTTCTTGTTGGATAGACCTTTTAAGTATGATGTAGTGTTCTTCCTCATCTCTTATTACAGTCTTTGGTTTAAAATCTAATTTGTCTGATATAAGGATTGCCACCCCAGCTTTCTTTTGGTGTCCATTAGCATGGTAAATGGTTTTCCACCCCCTCACTTTCAATCTGGGGGTGTCTTTGGTTCTAAAATGAGTCTCTTGCAGACAGCATATCGATGGGTCTTGTTTTTTTTATCCAATCTGACAGCCTCTGTCTTTTGATTGGGACATTTAGCCCATTTACATTCAGGGTAATTATTGAAAGGTATGAATTTAGTGCCATTGTATTGCCTGTAAGGTGACTGTTACTGTATATTGTCTGTGTTCCTTTCTGGTCGATGTTGCTTTTAGGCTCTCTCTTTGCCTAGAGTACCCCTTTCAATATTTCTTGTAGGGCTGGTTTCGTGTTTGCAAATTCCTTTAGTTTTTGTTTGTCCTGGAAGCTTTTTATCTCTCCTTCTATTTTTTTTTATTTTTTTTTTTAAAGATTTTATTTATTTATTTGAGAGAGAGAATGAGATAGAGAGCATGAGAGGGGGGAGGGTCAGAGAGAGAAGCAGACTCCCTGCTGAGCAGGGAGCCCGACGTGGGACTCGATCCCGGGACTCCAGGATCATGACCTGAGCCGAAGGCAGTTGCTTAACCAACTGAGCCACCCATGCGCCCCTCTCCTTCTATTTTCAATGACAGCCTAGCTGGCTATAGTATTCTTGGCTGCATATTTTTCTCATTTAGTGCTCTGATTATATCATGCCAGTCCTTTCTGGCCTGCCAGGTCTCTGTGTGTAGGTCTGTTGCCAGTCTAATGGTTCTACCATTGTAGGTTACAGATCTCTTCTCCTGAGATGCTTTCAGGATTTTCTCTTTGTCTCTGAAACTCGTAAGTTTTACTATTAGATGTCAGGGTGTTGACATATTTTTATTGATTCTGAGGGGGGGTTCTGTGCCTCCTGGATTTTGATGCCTGTTTCCGTCCCCAAATTAGGGAAGTTCTCTGCTATAATTTGCTCCCATATACCTTCTGCCCCTCTCTCTCTTTCTTCTTCTTCTGGGATCCCAATTATTCTAATGTTGTTTCATCTTATGATATCGCTTATCTCTTGAATTCTGCCCTCGTGATCCAGTAGCTGTTTATCTTTTTCTCAGCTTCTTTATTTTCCATCATTTGGTCTTCTATATCACTGATTCTCTCTTCTGCCTCATTTATCCTAGCAGTTAGAGCCTCCATTTTTGATTGCACCTCATTAATAGCCTTTTTGATTTCGACTTGGTTAGATTTTAGTTCTTTTACTTCTCCAGAAAGGGTTTCTCTAATAACTTCCATGCTTTTTTCAAACCCAGCTAGTATCTTTAAAATCATCATTCTGAACTCTAGTTCTGACATCGTACTAATGTCCGTATTAATTAGGTCCCTGGCAGTCGGTACTGCCTCTTGTTCTTTTTGTTGAGGTGATTTTTTCCATCTTGTCATTTTGTCAAGATGAATGAGAGAACAAAATGCTAACAGGATAACAACGACCCCAGAAAATATACACTAAACAAATGAGAAAAGACCTGAAACCGGGGGGAAAGAAAGGGAAAGAAAGAAAAAAGAAAAATATAAAACAAACAAAAACAAAACAAAACAAAAAAAACAGAATATGATCAAATATGATCAGGCTGGTGCATAGATCAGTGCCACACACTAGATCTTGGGCGTATTTTGGTTTGTTAGAAGAAAGTGCCTCCCAAAATTTTAAAGAAAGAAAAACTTATATATGTACAAAAATAAGGGTTACTGTGATGAAGGGATGGAATATGACTCTAAAGATGAAAAGTATAAAATATTTTATAAAAGGAATTGATAAGATAAGAAGTTGGTTGAAAAAAGAAAGAAGAGGATTAAAAAAAAAAAGGGAGAGAATGTGATCAGGTGGGAGAGTAGAACAAAGCCATACACTAGAGATTTAGGATATATTTTGATCTGTTAGAAGAAACTGTATCTCAAAATTTTAAAGAGAGAACAACTTATATATATATATATACCAAAAATAAGGGTAACTACTATGAAGGGATAGAATATGACTCTAAAAATGAAAAATAAAAAAGATTTTTTGAAAAAGGGATCGATAAGATGTTGGTCAAAAAAGGAAAAAAGAAAAATTCAAAAAAAAAAAAGAAAAGACAGTTAAAAAAATTACTTTGAAAGACTAAAGAATCATGGGAAAAAAGCCATGAATTCTATGTGCAGTATTCCCCTAGTGCTGGAGTTCTGCCGTTCTCATTGATTGGTAAACTTGGTCTTGGCTGGCTGTTCTCGCTGATCTCCTGGGGGAGGGGCCTGTTGCCGTGGTTCCTAAATGTCTCTGCCGGAGGCGGAATTGCCCCGCCCTTGCCCGGTCCAGGCTAAGTAATCTGCTGGGGTTTACTCTCAGGAGCTTTTGTTCCCTGCAAGCTTTCTGTCCAGCTTTGGAGGCCGAGAGTGAAAATGATGGCCTCCCAATCTCCGCCCTGGAGGAGCCAAGAACTCGGGGCCCTGCTCCTCAGTTTGCCCCCAGAGAAAAGCACTCCTGTCTCCCCGGGCCGCACTCCGTGCTCACCTGGCTTGTGACCGCGCGTTTCTATCTCTGGCACCCGACCCCGGGTGGAGTCTCCAAACCCAGCAGATCCCTGCGGTGCGCTCCCGCGCCGCTCCTCCCCGGGGAGGAAGATGAGTCTCCTCGGATCTGCCGCTTGTTGGGTCCCTGCTGGAGGAGCAGGGGCCCGACTGTGCCGCAGGTCACGGTTTATGGCAACCCCGAGCTGAGAGCCCAGGCCTCGGCTCTGTCTCTGCAGCCGGCTTCCCCGCTCCCATACCTGGGAGCTCTGCTGCCCTCAGGCACCCCCGGTCTTTCTGTGACCCCGAGGGTCCTGAGACCACACTGTCCCACAAGGGTTCCTCCCCCAGCTTAGCCACTGGAGCGACGTGCCTCAGCGGAGCCGCCTTCTAAAAGTTTCGATTTTGTGCTCTGCCGCTCTATCACTTGCCAGAGGTGGCTGACGGAGGCCCCCTCCCCCGCACGTCCTACCTTCCAGAAAGTGGTCGCTTTTCTGTTCAGAGAGTTGTTGCTCTTCTTTTCTTTGATCTCCTGTTGAGTTTGTAGGTGTTCAGAATGGTTTGATCCCTATCCAGCTGAATTCCTGGGACCAGACGAAATCCAGGTCTCCTACTCCTCCAACATCTTGCTCCGCCCCTCTATTTCTGCTTCATTCTTAAAAGATAGTTTCGCCTGATGAAAAAAATCACTGTTGAGATTTCTTATCTTGCAGCACTTAAAAATGTTTTACTGATCAAAATGTTGTTCAAACAGAATCCAGCACAGAAGTGAGTTCCGAGACAATGAGTTCCCCAAGTTTAATGAAAAATGACAGCAACCAAGATACTGATGCAGAATCTTTCTTTCTCGCTCCTGGTTTTGGTGAGTTTGAAATGATACATATTATAAGTAGCACTCTCTAATTTAGGTTCATCAACCTTCTTAATATGAATTCTTAGTGATAGTTTTTTCAAAATTAGATTTTTCATTTGGAGATATTTCAGAATCACATGTAGTGCGTGAAGTTAATACAGAGAGATCTGGTGTATCCTTAACCAAATTTCTCCCAAGGCTAATCTCTTGCAAAAATAGAGTAAAATATCACAACTAGGATTTTGACATTAATACAATCTACACATCTATTCGTATGTCCCCAGCTTTACTTGTATTCATTTGTATGTATGCGTGTGTGTTTAGTGCTCTGCACTTTTGTAACATGTTTGCTTTCAGCTATTCACCACTATAGTCATGATACAGAACTGTCCCTTACTTCCAGGAACCCCCTCATTGCCTGTTTATAACCATGTCATATGTCATTCCTTCCCTAGCTTCATCTCTAACCCATTCAAGGGCTAATGTGTTCTCTCCTTCTTTATAATTGTATACTATTTTATGGAAGAGTATATGAGAAATTGGTGTTAATTTTTGAAATGTTTGGTAAAAAATCTCTAGTAAAATCATCTGGGCCTATAGATTCCTTTTCCAAAGGCTTTTAATTGCAAATTTAATGTCTTTGATGGTTATAGGACTATTTAGATATCTATGTCATCTTGGTTGAGTTTTGGTCTATGTAATTTTGGTGGAATTGATTCAACTCTTCTAAGTTATCAAATTTATGAATGTAAAGTGGTTTGTTGTATTCCCTATTATCCTTTTGATGGCTGCTGGATAACTTGTTTCATTCCTGATATCGATGATTTGTGTCATCTCTTTTTCCTTCTGTAATTCTTGTTAGAGCTTTATTAGCTTTATTAATCTTTTTGAGGCACCAGCTTTTTGTTTCATTGATTTCCTGTTGTTGTCATATTTTCCGTTTCCTTGATTTCTGCTCTTTATTATTTCATTCTTTTTGCTTATTTGAGGTTTTACTCTTCTTTTCTTAGTTTTTGGTGTAGGAACTTAGATTATAGATTTAGAACTGTCCTCTTTTCTAATATAAGAATTTAGTGCTGTAGATTTCACTTTCAATACTGCCTTAGTTATATTTTGATGTGTTGTATTTTCATTAAGTCCTATGTATTTTATTACTTCTTTGGAAACTTTCTATTGTCTTTCTATTATTGATTTCTAATTTGATTCTATTATGGTCAGAAAATATACTCTGTATGATATCTTTTCTTTTAAATTTGTTGAGATTTTTTTCCTCTGGTCTAGGATGTGGTTTGTCTTGGTGAATCATCCACAGGCATTTGAACTTTGCACATAGTACCTGGCACGGAGGACACATTCGTTCCCTTGGCATTTGAAAAAATAGGTGTTCTGGTTTTGTTGGGTGGAATGTTCTATAATGAGAATCTTGTTGGTTGAGTGTGTTGTTCAGATCTTCTGTATCCTTGTTGATTTTTGGTCTGGTTGTTCCACCGGTTGCTGAGAGAGGGGGGATGTGAGATCCTCAACTTTAATTATGGATTTGATTATTTCTCCTTTCAGCTCTTTCAGTTTTTGCTTCATGTATTTTGAGAATTTGTCGTTTGGTATGTTGAGAATCATTGTCTTCCTCGGGGTTGATCTTTTCATTTTGATTTGTTTGTAGTAAATTTCTTTGCTCTGAAATCTACTTTATCTGATGTCAACACAGCTACTCTGCTTTTTTTTGGACTAATGTTTGCATGGTATATGCTTTCCCATCCTTTTACTTTCAATCTACCTATTTAATTGAGTTTGTAGAGTTTCTTGTAAACACCACATAGTTGATCTTTTTTTATCCACATTATCACTTGCTGCCATTTAATTGATATGGTTAGGTTAACTACATTTAAGATAATTATTGATATCATAGACCTAAGTCTACCATTTTATTATATTTCTTTTTGTTTCCTATTTTTCTCATTACTTTTTTTTAAGTTTAAATAATTAATTTTTTAAAGTAATCTCTACACCCAGTGTGGGGCTTGAACTCACAACCCCGAGACCAAGAGCTGCATGCCCTATTGACTGGGCCGGCCAGATGCCCCTCTCATTCTTTTTTTGTTTATCTTTTTTTGCCTTCCTGTGGGTTACCTGAACATTTTCTGGTGTTCCATCTTTATTTATGTTTTTGAATATATTGCTTTATTTAGGAATATATTGCTATATATAATTTTCCTGGTGGTTACTCTGGATGTTATTATTTATGTATGTGACTTACCACAGTCTACTGATACCAGCATTTTACCACTTGGAATGAAGTGTTGAAATTTTAATTCCACTTAGTTTCCTTTGCCCTCCTCACTTTTAACTTATTGTCTTGGATGTCAGATGGTGTTTTCATTTTCGTTTCAGTCATCATGTATGATTTATAAAACTCATGATTGTATTATATTCATCCATATTTCTGCCTCTTCTGTTCTTTATTTCTTTTTATTATTGAATGGTATTCTATGGTATTGGATTTACCATGGTTTGTTTAACCATTCACCTGTTGAAGGACATCTGGGTTGTTCATGGTTTTGGCTATTGTGAATAAAGCTAAGAACACTCATGTGCAGGCTTTTGTGTCATATCATGAGCTTTTATTTCTCTGGGATAAATGTCCAAGAGTGAAATTGCTGTGTCATGTGATAATTGAAGATTTAGTTTTATAAGAAACTGCCAAACTGTTTTCCAGTGTAGCTGTTCCATTTTATATTGAATGAATGATCAAGTTTCTCTTCATGCATACTTCTGCTATTTCTGTTGTTCTCTTTTCCTTCCTGATGCTCCAAGATTCTTTCTGTCATCATAACCTTTCTGTTTGATGATCTTCCTTTAGCCACTCTTTAAGAGTAGGTCTGCTAGTGACAAACACTTTTAGTTTTCTTTGAGAATGTGTTTGTTTCCCCTTCACACCTGAACTATAGTTTGCTGGGTAGTGAATTTGCAGTTGAGACTCCTTTTCTTTCAGCTCTTTTACCTATAGAAATATTGGTAAAAGCAGAAAACAGCGTGGAAAACGTCCCTGAAATAATGAATTACCCAGCTGTATTGGAAAAGGACAAGAGCCAAGGTTCTGTCTCATCATCTTTCTGCATGCCTTCCAGTTATGGTGAGTGTGAAATGACACATATTACAAGTAGCACCATTTAACCTATAGTCTTCACCATCCTTGATACAGGCTAATAGAAGCTTTTTGTTTCCTATTTTAAGGGTTGGTTTTAGGTTATCTTAATCATAATGGCTAATATTTATTGAGTGTTATGTACAAGGCACTGTGCTAATCAACTGACATGTCGCTTCTCTATTAACATTCAAATGACTCCATAAGTAGGTATTTTTTATTACTCCCATTCTCAAAGTCACAGAGCAGGTGAGTGGCAGTTCTGGAACTCTCGGTCCTCTCTGACTTAAAGCTCATGTTTTTTCACAGCCTCCTGTATTGCCTGCCAAGCCACAGTAGCAGAGAGGAGGGGACCCTAAGTTCCATGGTTTCTAAGAGCAAACCTGCCCAATATTTTATGGTTCCTTTGTGTCTCTACTTCTAAGTAGCTATTCTCTTATTAATAATCTAGCACAGGGCTCAGCAAACTTTTTCAGTAAAGGGCTAGATAGGAACTATTTTGGGCTCTGTGGGCCATCTGGTGTCTGTCACAACTACTCCGCTCTGCTGCTGTCGCATGAAAGCAGCCCCAGATGTAGGTAGATGGGTGGGTGTGGCTGTGTGCCAGGGTAACTCGCTTTACACAAACTGGTGTTGGGATTGGCCCGGGGACCGTAGTTTGCTGACTCCTGTCCTAGAGGAGAGACTTTTCTTTTAAATCATTTTGTTAGGCAAACTAGGAAAAAACCTTCAAGAATCGTGCTCTTTGTTACTAAACGGGCACTATGATATGCTGTTGTTAGAAGTAAATGCTGGTGAAAACTTTCTGAAGGGTAATTTGAATAAAAATCCGTAAAGGTATTTATGCCGGTTGACTCAGTAATCCCACTAATATCTGAAGATTTAATCAATAAAAAAGATTCGTATTTAAATTTTGGTACAGGAATGTTCTTTACAGAATCATGAAAAATTGGAAACAACCAAATAAGCAGCCATAGGGAGTTAGTTAAGTAACTCCCGGTATATCCATGGTGTATGAAACAGTAAAGCGTAATGGTTAAGAGCAGGGGCTCCCGAGTCAGACTGTCTGGGTTCAAATCCCAGCTCTGTGTCTTACTAACCATGTGATCTTTTTTTTTTTTAAGATTTTTTTTTTTTTTTAAATTTATTTGAGAGAGAGAGAATGAGAGACAGGAGAGCACGAGAGGGAAGAGGGCAGAGGGAGAAGCAGACTCCCCGCTGAGCAGGGAGCCCGATGCGGGACTCGATCCCGGGACTCCAGGATCATGACCTGAGCCGAAGGCAGTCGCTTAACCAACTGAGCCACCCAGGTGCCCACTAACCATGTGATCTTCAACCACTTCTCTAACCTAAGTATTTGTTTCTTCCTCTGTGAAGTGACAAAAATCATGGTACCTATTTCATAGAATTGTGAGGCTCAAATGGAATAATTCACTGAAAGCTCTTAACACAATGCTTAGAACCTAAGTGCAACATAAATATCATCTGTCAGGAAAATCATGAAGATAGGAATGCTGACTTGAAAAAGAGCTAAGGAAAATGGAGAAATGCTTGAAATAGAATGGTAACTGAAAAAGCAGGATTCAGACTATATATAAAGTATGATTTCAATTTTGTGTTTAAAAAAGAAGAAATAGCAAAAAGAATAGAAGGCATTAGCAGTTTAATGGTTCAGAGCACTTGGCTTATAAACAGATTTAAAAACCGGCTCTGGGGGCGCCTGAGTGGCTCAGTCGTTAGGCGTCTGCCTTCGGCTCAGATCATGGTCCCAGGGTCCTGGGATCGAGCCCCGCCATCGAGCTCCCTGCTCCGCGGGAAGCCTGCTTCTCCCTCTCCCACTCCCCCTGCTTGTGTTCCCTCTCTCGCTGTGTCTCTGTCAAATAAATAAATAAAAATCTTTAAAAAAATAAAAAATAAAAACTGGCTCTGTGATCTTGTTCAAATGCCTTACCTTCTGTGGGCCTCAGTTTCCTCTTTAAAGTGGGAATAAGTTGTTATGATGATGAAACCGAGCTTATAGATGCAAACTATTTAGCATAGCGCCTGATATAAGTAGTTACTCAATAAATGCTAGCTATTTCAAAATTTTCTTAATTATGCCCACCCATACTTTCCAGATTATCTTCAAGGAACATATACTCAGTAATATAGCTCTGAGTGTACTTTTAGATTGTAAAAGGGAGCAGTGGGATCTCAGAGCAACGTGTTTGCATATGTATCTTTGGCCTAAGAATTGAATTTATTCAAGACAATGAAATGACTAGTTCAAGTACAGAAAATTCAAGACTTGCTAGCTAGCAAAGGTGAAAAATGCTAACAGTTATGCAGATGGCATCAAAGAGACCCATTTATGGAAGAGAGAAGTACAGGAAAAAATTCATCCAAGTAGAAATTAGTGAATTAGATGGGGCGCCTGGGTGGCTCAGTCGTTAAGCATCTGCCTTCGGCTCAGGTCATGGTCCCAGGGTCCTGGGATCGAGCCCTGCATCGGGCTCCCTGCTCGGCGGGAAGCCTGCTTCTCCCTCTCCCACTCCCCCTGCTTGTGTTTCCTCTCTCACTGTCTCTCTCTCTGTCAAATAGATAAATAAAATCTTAAAAGAAATTAGTGAATTAGAAATCAATTAGTTTAATTTTCTTGGGCACTTTCATGGTAGCCTTGCATGAGAAAACAAAGATTTTACTTTTTCCCTGTGTTTTAAAAGGCTATCTTGGTGATCCGAAAAGGAATGTCAGGGTGCTTAATGTTAATTTGGTGACTGCACAAAAGAAGAACCATCCTAGGCATGCAGCCCGCTACTTGGTTCATGTTTTGTTCTCCAAGGAAATTCTGATGCACAGCTGGGTAGGTGTCAATTCCCAAGGCCGCCAACCTCTAGACCCAAACAAAATGGCTGCAATAAGAGGTATGTAAAGTCATTATGAAATCTTGTTTTTATCATCATTTGGTCATCTGATGCATGTTATTGGTAGTTTAAGAGATAATGATGAAGTCTGTGTAAATCTTAGAGCTATTTTTCACCTGCCTGACCCTGATTTTGCAATTTAATATTACATAATGGGTAACAACTTGTAAAGAATGCCATTTGTCCATAGACTAATGGAATAAGAGAGGCTTTATTGATTATAGCTGCTTATGGCTAGAACTAAGTCAATTCATCAGTGCTCGAGCTTGGTACTAAAAAATAAAGAAAAAGCCAAAAAAAAAAAATGCAGGAGAATAAAACACACTTTGGTGCTACTAACTGGCAACACAGAAATAGAATGTCATGATTAATCCATTTTGGCCTCCTGCCTTCCCGCCTTCCAGAGATTTGGATGAAGGTTGTAGAACTCATGAGCACTGAGACTACAACAATGAATAAGTATTTCTGCCCTCAAGGAGTTCACAGTCTAGAAAGGGACTGTCGAGGGAAACAGATCAATCCCAATCCAGGGCGGTAATGTTGTAGAAGCTTAGAGAGCAGAGCAACTACTTTGAGGGCATTAAGGGAGGCTTACTAGGGACAAAACATTTGAGCTAGATTTGGAATCCTTAGCTAGATAAATAGGAAGGGTATTCTAGGCAGAAGGAATAGCTTCTGGGGAAGATAGACATGTAGTGTGCACAAATAAATATACCCCGGTCTAAGAATATTGGCAGTAACACCATTTTCTGCTTACAGGTTTCCTTTTTAGTTTTAATATATCCACAGGGCTATTCAATGGCATTAGCACCCAGAAATAGTTGACTTTCTGTTATACACTTTTTTTAAAAAGCCCCATAACCTCATCGCTTCTCAGCCTTTTGGGCTAAGATTTAAATTTAGTATCTGTTCTTAGTTTAATAAAAGCACCAAAACCTCCTTAGTGGCTCCCTACGTCAGTGTTTGATAGGGGAATTGCACATTAGAAGAAGTGAGATATTCAGCAAAGCATCCTCTTTGAGTAGAATTTCTCAACTCTCAGAAAGAGAGAAAAGAGCAGCAATTCAAAATAGAAAATGTCAGTATTTTCAATAAAAAAAATGTCTTGTCAGTTCTTTGGGTTTTTTTTCTTTTTAAAAAATTTTCATGAATGCTTTCACTATTTGCAGAATATCTGGCAACAAATTTTCCTAACCATGATTTGCGTGAATGTGGAAAAGATTGGAAAACCTGTATTGCCGATATCAATTCTCTGATCTACTCTTTGTGTGCCGAAGCCAACACAACACCAGTAAGTTATTTTTTATTTAAATATGATCACTGCTGTATAAGTGCATACTGTATACAGTTCCCGAGTGGAGAGCATGACACACACACAGATTTTGAGCCGGGTGCTCAAAATCTTGTTTATTTAATTTAGGGGCAGTGTATGGTCTCTGCCTATTTATTTTACTCTTTGACATTTATGCTCCATAAAAATATCCTAAAGAGAAAATAAATCAAATGGAATGTTACAATCAGTATATCTGAAGCCATGGGGTATACCAGGAAAGAGTTTTCAGCTCCAGAGATGTTTGGCAAATCTTTTTCAGTATCTCACTGAGTACCGCTGAGAAGAGTGGACTGTGGCACGGGAGTGAAGGCAGGCGCTTCTGTCCTTGTCCGCTTTCAGTGATGGCAGAACCTGGTGGACATCATGCTGGCCGTGAGGTTCAGCTACCACCGATATCTTATACTTTCTGTAGTTACATGGCAAACAGGAATCTGGCTCTTCTCACATCCATTCTATCTTGAAAGTGCATTAGAGATTTTTTTTTTAACATGAATGGGCCTGCAGGGGAGAGTCATGTCTATTGCCTTCTCCTGTTGAAGCATTGAACTTAACAATTTCTCATTTCTACCCACCTCTCTGAAAACCCATGTTATTCTCGCCATGTCTAGTCAGTCCTGCATCTTGAGAGTAAGTGCATGGAACTATTTGCCAAGAATATTTGTAGCTGAGCTTATGTTTTCCTGGTGAACGGCTTGATTTCAGTGATAGCTCAAGCACCATCTGTCTGAAACCAAATCTGCTTATTTTTCACATTCCCTTTTATATCCTACAAAAATTGCACCCTAAACATTTGAATGTAAAATTATGATACTGCCTGGAAAATGGTAATTTGCATATTTGCTTAGGCGTCAGAATTTGGCATCTGCCAAATACCTGCTGTGTGCTTGACTAGGAGAGGGACGGGTCCTTGCCACTCACAGTGGGTCCACGGACCAGCAGCACCAGCAGCACCGCAGGAAAGCTTGTGAGAAATGCAGAGTCTTGAGCTCCACACTAGACTCATGGAGGCAGAATTTGCATTTTAGCAAGACCCCCAGGTGATTTGTGTGCCCATAGCCCTTTGAGAAGCCCCAACCTAGAATAGTGGTTGTCAACCCTTGGTATATATTAGAATCATGGGAGACACTTTTAAAGAAAGTCATTAATGCCTGAGCTCTCCCACTCCTTTCACCAGAGATTCTGGTTAAATATGCCAAGAAAGTGGGTCTCAAGCAAGCTTAAAAAAAAAAAAAAAAGATCCCCAGGATCTTTAGAGATCCCTAGAGTCTCTAGCCACTGGGGAAAGAGAAAACAAACAAGAACATTTAAGAAAAAACCAAAAACTGAAGTTGTCATCTTGAAGAGACTCATTTATTCGTTTATTCCTGAAACGTTTACTAAGCCCTTATTTTGCGCCAGCAGTTATCATTAGCTAAAGCTACCGAGCCCTCCAAGAGGCAGCGCATCATGGCTGCTTGAGGAATAAGCCACACGTCTACTTCTTCTATCACGGTGCACAATATCTGTGGGCTTTTTCTGACCTTGTTAGAGATAGTTGCTTCCCTACCAACCTGGGGGGCCCTGGTAGATGATGGAGCATGTCATATTTTCTCATGAGGGGACTTTGGGTACAGACACAATGTTGTGTTTCAGCAGAAAGCTGGTGGCCGCATTAAAGGCCCTACCAGTCTTGGCATTCCAGCGTCTGCAGATGTGAACCATGAAAGGGGTGGCAAAGGCGGTGAAAGCAGTTCCCAGTTATCTTGGCCAACAGCTGCCTCAGAAACAAGAAAAGGGAATTCTCAGTGGAACAGCAGTGTTTGCCATCAAAGAATTAAAGAACCTTCCATGGAGCATTCACTGGTATCTTATGAAGCACTGGGTGAGTTTTAAAATAAGTTCTCTTGATGATAAATGTCGAATCTGGGTGATGCGGTTGTGGGCCTCATTGTACTGTTCTACTTTCAAGTATGTTTGACATTTTTCATGATGAGAAATCTAAACAACTTAATCTCTTATATTAATGAGTTAATGAAATACAGATACCTAGTTCTGGGACCGATAGGGTTTTTTTTTAGATTTATTTATTTGAGAGAGATTTATTTATTATTTATTTGAGAGAGCGCGCGAGGACGCGCGTTCAGTGGGGAGGGGCAGAGGGAGAGAATCTCCAGCAGACTCCGTGCTGAGTGCGGAGCCCAACGCGGGGCTCGATTTCACGACCCTGAGATCAGCCCTGAGCTGAAACCAGGAGTCGGACACTTAAGTGACTGCACCCCCCAGGTGCCCCTGAGACTGATCGTTTTGAACATTAAGCTAAATCTGCTATTTTTCCTTCGGAAAGCAGCTCTCGGTCGATTCCTTCAACCCGTGTGAGCTCTCACGTTAGGCATGAGAAGGAGCTACAGCTGGTGGAGCCAGAAGCAATTCAGGGGTCTTGCTCTCTCTGTGTCTGACACGTGGCGGGTGCTCCTTAAAGAGTTTTTGTGTGAATTAATGAATCCCATTCCTCAGAACATTTTGCCCCCACTGCTCGCTGTCTGCTGGAGGCACATCCTACTTCATTAGTATCAAGTGGCAGTGGGTTCCGTAGGTGACGGTGTCATCTGCCACTCATGCTTCCCGGCGCCTCCTCCTCAGTGTGCTGGGGTTTAGTGGCATCTAAGCTGGCAAAACTATTTTCTGTCTCTCTCCTGCCCCCCTGTCAACCCTCAGTAGCATATTACCTGTGAACCCGTTCAAATGAAATTATTTAAATGATGCATCTTTGTATTTTTTCCATTATAAAATCAATATAACTACTATATTTGTTCAGGTTGTATGCCATAGAAACAAACTCTGGCCCAATTCAACCATAACAAAAATCAGTGGACAAAGAGCTCCTAGATTTAAAGAAGCAGAGAACAAACCAACCGAGCCGAAGGCAGGAGCCAAACCACCAACCCTAAGATTGTGGCAGCTGGCCCTGAGGTCTGTGGGGCTCTGTCTGCATCTTGCATGAGCTCTAGGATCTAGTTTCCTCTCATCACTGCTCAGACTCCTAGGACAAAGAATCTGATTTGGAGCACTTAAGTCACAGGTCTAGAACCAGGAGATAGGGCCAACTAAGTGAATTGGGAGCCAGGCAGCTGCCCAGTTTGTGTATTTTCTGTTACACCATTTTATTTTGAAAAAGTGGAAAAAATCCAGTAGGGAAGAAAAGCTCCCACAATCAAGATACCATAAAAAACTATTGTGGACATTTTAATTTTCTTCTAGTTTTTTTCTTACCTTTTAAAACATTATAGTCTCTATATATTCACTCTTCTTTTTAAACATGGTATGTGTATGTTTTTTATAAAGAATCTCCATTGTTTATGATCATTGCTTTTAACAGCTATATAAAAGTCAATTGAGTAAGTATACCCTAATTTATTTAACTACCTTCCTCTTTTTTTGCAGGGGAGGGGATTTGTTGGGGCGGGGATTATCAGTCATACAAATCATGCTGTCAAAAAATTCATTTGTGTAGCTTTGTACATATTTTAGATTCTTTTCTTTTTTTAAGATTTATTTATTTATTTGAGAGAGAGAGTGTGAGCAAGCGGGAAGAGGGGGAGAGGGAGAGGGAGAGCGAGAATCTCCAGCAGACTCCCCACTGAGCATGGAGCCTGATGTTCAATTAAAATGTTTAGGGATGAATTTATCAAAAGAAGTGCCAGATGTGCTTTCTGAAAACTATAAAATATTGTTGAAATAAATTAAGGAAGACCTAAATACATAGATATCCCATGTTCATGAACTAGAAGACTCAGTGCACTGAGCATGGAGCTGGATGCGAGACTTAGTCCCAAGACCCTGATATCACGACCCGAGCTGAAATCAAGAGTCGGACACTTAACCACCTGAGCCACCCAGGCACCCTTGGATCCTTAAGTTAGGTTCTCCAAATTGAAATTACCAGGTTAAAGAGTATTAACCTTTTTTTTTCTGACCTTGATAAATACTGCTGGGTTAATCTTCTAGAGTGAAGTCTTTGGACCCACTAAGTGCACTTTTAAATAATTCAGTGTCTCTTGGTAAATGTTGGATCTGGGGGATTCAGTAATTAATATGGTCACCCATTAAATGATGAATGTTCCAAGATGAAAAATATGCTTATTGACTTGTAAGAATCATACTGTATTTCTCTAACATATTTTCTCCAACAAATAATTCTTTATTGTATATAAAATAGGACATTTTAAAATGTGGTTAATTTGAACCACTAGGACTGAGGAGAGATGGGGATGATTAGGCTGTGGAGTTGAGGAATGAAAATAGGCTTAAAATTTATTTTTCAGTTCAAGTAAGTTAACTAAAATATGATAGCTGAGTTTGCTGATTCTTAAATGATGACTTTAATACCCAACAGAAAACCTACTTCTTAAAAATTATAAATATTTCAGTAAGAATCTTGTTGCTTCTTTTTGAACAAGGCTTTGTTATAAAGAGGACAGGAGGGCATTGAAATTACTTAGAATTTGTTACTAAACATAATGTTCAAACTCATTCTGTCCTGAATGGTAACAGAACACTGAGTCATTTGCCCGAACAATCAGAGCATGCGCAATCACATCAGCAGTGATTTTTGTTTCATTTCTCATGCTATCTCATGATATGCTAAAAACCTAAGGGATTAATTTTCTTACCTTCTCGAATTCTGGAGCCTAAAAAAGTCAGAAAAATCAACCTTTCTCTTAAAGCCTTAAAAAAAAAATAAACAAACTTGAACCTAACGTCTGCCATGAAAATTGACATCTTCTTTCTCTTTTGCTTCTAGAATATCTTGGAAATCCAGGTAGAAATATACAGTTGCCACATTCCGTACTGAATATAGCCAAAGGGAAGTCTCGCCCAGAGCTGGCAGCCAGATACCTTATTCGCAACCTGTTCACGGAGGAAGTCTTGGTAAAAAGTAACGTCTATGGCAATCTGGGGTATGGCATGTATGCCCTTAACCCGAATACGATTAACGCTCTTCGAGGTTGGTTCCATGTTGAGTATGTGAGAATAAATAAAAAGCAAATTACATTACAGAGGGGCAGAAACTACAATCCATTCAGTTTGTATGTGTTCTGAGGAGAGATGGAGATCTTACTAATTCCCTCCTTAGGGTATGACAAGGAGTGGTTTCATGAATTGTGTTTCTTCAGGTTTTGGGTTCTCTGGGCTAATTGTTCTGTCTTGCCAGGCTTATGGAAACTCAGACACCTTTGTTTACTGAGGATCAAGGTTAATTGGCTAGATTTTTCTTGTGCACATGAGCCCAGTGCGGTCTTTATCTGTGACGTATATAGAGGAAGTAATACAGCTTCCAAAAGCGATTCTGTGAAAATTTAAATTTGGACAAAGCAGGAAGCAGAATATTTCTTACTTGTGTCACTGGTCCCCAGCAAAGAGAGATTCTGAGCCCCAGCCTGACCTTAGTTGGTTCTTCTTTGGTTCCTGCCTTCATATCACACATACCCAACAAATGTGAACACTTTGTATTTCAGACTAAACTAAAGAGGCTTGGCTTACGGTGCCTTCTGTAAGCAATTGCTATCGTCTAATCCACTTGTTTTCAAACTTGTCTTTTTTTTTTATTGCAACTCATAGTAAAAAATACAGTTTATGTTGTGATTCAGTGCATGTATGTATGAGTTTTTAAAAACGCAAGCAAAAGCTTCACAATGCTTATTATTTCTATGAGAATTACGTTCCAGTGGTTTCTATTCTATTACACTTTTTAAAAAGATTATTTATTTATTTGACAGAGAGAGAAAGAGAAAGCACAAGCAGGGGGAGCGGCAGGCGGAGGGAGAAGGAGAAGCAGGCTCCCCACTGAGCAGAGAGCCCGCTGTGAGGCTTGATCCCAGGACCCTGGGATCATGACCTGAGCTAAAGGCAGACACTTAACCAACTGAGCCACTCAGGCGCCCCTGTATTACATTTTTTAAAATTGCTGCCGCCAATGATATCACGACCTAATAATTGGTCACAGTTGGCAATTTGGACATCACTGAGCTAACCCACCAGGCAAAAAACCAAAACCTAATTCCTCTTATATTATGGTAAAAAAAGAACACAGACTTTGTAACCAATTTGGAAATGAAGGTGTTTATAGAAGAAATATTATCTTTCTAGTTAAAAAAAATGAAAAGAGTTATTTATTTAGTTTTGAGAGAGAGAGAGAGAGAGAGAAAGGGTGCACGTGCGCGCCTGCAAGGAGCAGGGAGGGGCGGAGGGAGAGGGATAAGGAGAGAAGCAGACTCCCCCCCTCTCCCCGCCCCGAGGGTGGAGCCCGATGTAGGGCACGATCTCACCATCCTGAGATCATGACCTGAGCCAGAACCAAGAGCTGGATGCCTAACTGCGCCACCCAGGTGCCCCATTCTAAAAAAAAAAAATTGTAAATGTGAGTAAAAGGTGACTTTTGTAGTTCTTTAAATATCTGGAATATATTAGTTCCTTAAAAGTGGACTAGAGATATTATTCTATGCATTTCATTTTCTTTTATCCCTTATTGAATTATGTTACAAATCGAGAAGATGTCTTTTGTAGTAAAAAATACTCAGTACGAGTTTGACATACTATCCACATGGGGCATATTTTAACAAATTTCCCATAAGACTCAAAGTTCTATTCCTGTGTAGAAGGGCAGCCATGTGAGTTATTTCAGCAGAGAGAATGTGATAGAATCATCATCGCTTCCCTAGCGGTGTGGGCAAAGCCAGGCCCAAGGAGGAGAATCTGACCAGAAAGCATGTTTTACTTTAATATAAGGATAAAATGAACTTGGAGAACAAAAAGAGTCAGAACAAAGGCTGAGTGACCAGAGAGGAGAGGCGATTCCTGCACTCATAGGCGGACTGGGCATTATAGCCTCCAACATAATTTCTTTAGAAGTATTGGTTCAGTATAATTTAAAAACACAAAAATGTACAGAAAATGATAGAGTAATATAATAAGCACCTGTCAACCCAGTACAGATATAGATATTTTGCTTTTTGTGCTGTAGGTTATTTTTTTAAGTAATAAAACATTACTGATATAATTAAAACTCATCATCATCCCTTTCCCCTGTCTTTCTCCCCAGAAGTAACCACAGTCTTGGAGTTAGATGTACCATTCCCATGCATATTTTATGCTTTTGCTACCTATGTTGATAGATCCATAAATAATATATAATGTCGTTCTATAGTTGTTTTAATATACATAAATGGGGATATATAGTATGTATCCTTTTGCAAATTTTTATCATTCAACATGATGTTTTTGAGATCTAGTTCATGCATTTTAACTGCTGATTGGTATTCCACTGACTGAATAAGCCAGTTTATTCTTCTATTCTAATATAATTTCTTTTTTTTTTTAAGATTTTATTGATTTATTCATGAGAGACAGAGAGAGAGAGAGAGAAGCAGAGGGAGAAGCAGGCTCCCAAGGAACAGGGAGCCCGATGCGGGACTCGATCCCAGGACTCTGGGATCATGACCTGAGCCGAAGGCAGACGCTTAACCGTCTGAGCCACCCAGGCGCCCCTCTAATATAATTTCTTATTCTAAGATTTTATTCTGGAAATTAGTAGTCAAAAGTAAATATGTCTACTAGCCAAAGGTATTGATTTCACAGAAGAGACTATTATTTGATGCTCTCTGATGAGAGTTCAGTATCACTTAAGGGCTCCTTAGAGAATGGTTTACATGGAGAAGGTTAGTGGGCTGCAGATTTGCAATCAGTGAACAACCCTTACTCCTATACCCTCCCATCCATTTCTGCATATTACAGAACGGTAAAGTCTTAGCACTAGGAAGTACATTAAACATCCTCTAATACAACTTTTCCCCCAGAGCAGGAATTTGATCTCAGCTTTGACATATAGTTGCCTCCCCTCAGTTCGAACACTTCCATTGATGGCAATCCACTACATTTTTTAAAAGTTTGTTTCTATTTATTTATTTATTTTAAGTTTTTATTTGAATTGCACTTAGTTAACATAGAGTGTAATATTAGTTTCAGGTGTACAATGTAGTGATTCAGCACTTCCATACTTCACCCGGTGCTCATCAGGACAAGTGTCCTCCTTAAACCCCATCACCTTTTTCACTCATCCCCCACCCATCTCCCCTCTGGTGACCATCACTGTGTTCTTTATAGTTAAGAGTCTGTTTCTTGGTTTGCCTCTCTCTCGCTCTCTCTCTCTTTTTCCACCTGCTCATTTGTTTTGTTTATTGCATTCCACATATGAGTAGAATTTGTCTTTCTTGGACTGACTTATTTTGCTTAGCGTAATACTTTGTAGTTCTTTTCATGTCCTTGCAAATGGCAAGGTTTCATTCTTTTTTATGGCCGAGTAACATTCCAATGTATATATATACACCACCTCTTCTTTATCCATTCATCAGTCGATGGACATGTGGGCTGGTTTCATAATTTGGCTGTTGCAGGTAATGCTGCTATAAACATTGGGGTGCGTGTACCCCTTTGCATTAGCGTTCTTGTATACTTTGGGTAAATAGTAGTGCAGTTGCTGGATCCTAGGGTACTTCTATTTTTAACTTTTTAAAAGACTTTTTGAGGAACCTCCATACTGTCTTCCACGGTGGCTGCACGAATTTGCATATCCACCAATGGTGTAGGAGGGTTCCTCTTTCTCCACATCCTCACCAACACTTGTTGTTTCTTGTGTTGTTGATTTTAGCCATTCTGACAGGTGTGAGGTGATATCTCAGTGTGGTTTTGATTTGTATTTCCCTGATGATGAGTAATGTTGAGCATCTTTTCATGTGTCTGTTGGCCATCTGGATGTCTTGTTTGCAGAAGTGGCTGCTCATGTCTTCTGTTCATTTATTTGGATTATTCAGTTTTTTGGGTGTTGAGTTTTATAAGTTCTTTATATATTTTGGATACTAAGCCTTTATCAGATATGTCATTTGCAAATATCTCCTCCCATTCCATAGGTTGCCTTTTAGTTTAGTTTGATTGTTTTCTCCACTGTGCCGAAGTTTTTATTTTAATGAACTCCCAATAGTTTATTTTTGCTTTTGTTTCCCTTGCCTCAGGAAACATTCGGTTTGCTGGTATTTTATTGAGAATTTTTACATCCAGGTTCATCAGGAATATTGGCCTGTAGTTTTCTTTTTTAGTGGAATCTTTATCTGTTTTGGTATCAGGTAATGCTGGCCTCATAGAATGAATTTGGAAGTTTCCCTTCCTTTTCTACTTTTTGGAATAGTTAGAGAAGAATAGGTATTAACTCCTTAAATATTTGGTAGAATTGACCTGTGACGTCATCTGGTCCTGGATTTTTGTTTATTGGGAGATTTTTTATTACCGGTTCAATTTTTTTTTTTTTTAAAGATTTTATTTATTTATTTGAGAGAGAGAATGAGAGACAGAGAGCACGAGAGGGAAGAGGGTCAGAGGGAGAAGCAGACCCCCCCGCTGAGCAGGGAGCCCGATGTGGGACTCGATCCCGGGACTCCAGGATCATGACCTGAGCCGAAGGCAGTCGCTTAATCAACTGAGCCACCCAGGCGCCCCTTTTTTTTTTTTTTTTTTTTTTTGCTGGTTATCGATCTGTTCAAGTTTTCTATTTCTCCCTGTTTTGGTTTTGGTAGTTTATAGGTTTCTAGGAATTTATCCGTTTCTTCCAGGTTGTCCAATTTGTTGGCATGTAGTTTTTCTTAATATTCTTTTATGATAGTTTGTATTTTTGTGATGTTGGTTGTTATTTCTCCTCTCTTATTTGTGATTTTACTTATTTGGGTCATTTCTCTTTCCTCTTTGATGCATCTGGCTAGAGGTTTATCAATTTTATTACTTTTTTCAAAAACTCAGCTCCTGACTTCATTGATCTGTTCTATTGTTTTTTAGTTTCTATATCATTTATTTTTGCTCTAATATTTATTATTTCCTTCCTTCTGCTGGATTTAGGTTTTGTTTATTGTTCTTTTTCTAGCTCCTTTAGGTGTAAGGTTAGGTTGCATATTTGAGACTTCTCTTGCTTTTTGAGGTAGGCCAGTATTGCTGTAAACTTCCCTCTTACAACTGCTTTTGCTGCATCCCAGAGGTTTTGGACCATTGTGTTTTCATTTTCATTTGTTTCCATGTATTTTTTTAAATTTCTTCTTTGATTTCCTGGTTGACCCGTTCATTTTTTTAGTAGCATGTTATTTAACCTCCATGTATTTATGGTCTTTCCAGATTTTTCTTGTGATTGACTTCTAGTTTCATAGTGTTGGGGTCAGAAAATGTGCATGGTATGATCTCAGTCTTTTTGTATTGGTTAAAGCCTGATTTGTGATCTAATATGTGATCTATTCTGGATAATGTCCCATGTGCCCTTGAAAAGAATGTGTATTCTGCTGTTTTAAGATGGGATGTTCTGAATAGATCTGTTGAGTCCATCTGTTCTAGTGTGTCATTCAAAGCCATTGTTTCCTTGTTGATTTTGTGCTTAGATGATCTGCCATTGATGTAATTGGGGTGTTAAAGTCCCCTACTATTATTGTATAATTATCAATGAGTTCCTTTATGTTTGTTATTGTTTTATATATTTTGGTGCTCCCATGTTGGGTGCATAAATATTTATAGTTGTTAGATCTTCTTGTTGGTTTGTCCCCTTTATTATGATATAGTGGCCTTCTTCATCTCTTGTTACAGTCTTTGGTTTAAAAATCTAGTTTGTCTGATAGGACTATTGCTACTCTGGCTTTCTTTTGATGTCCATTTGCATGATAAATGTTTCTTTATCCCCTCACTTTCTCTTTTTTAAGATTCTATTTATTTGACAGAAAGACAGTGAGAGAGGGAACACAAACAGGGGGAGCGCGGGAGGGAGAAGCAGGCTTTCTGCAGAGCAGGGAGCCCGATGTGGGGCTCGATCCCAGGACCCAGGTCCTGTGAGCCGAAGGCAGACACTTAGTGACTGAGCCACCGAGGTGCCCCACCCCCTCACTTTCAATCTGCAGGTGTCTTTAGGTCTAAAATGAGTTTCTTGCAGGCAGCATATAGGTGGGTCTTGCTTATTTATCCATTCTGACACCCTAGGTCTTTTGATTGGAACATTTAGTCCATTTACATTCCGAGTGATTATTGATAGATATGTATTTAGTGCCATTTTATTACTTGTTTTGGCATTGTTTCTGGAGATTTTCTCTGATCCTTTCTTGTCTTTGTCACTTTGTCACTTCTTCCAGCCTGCTGTTCAGTGCATCAAGCCTGTTTCCAATCTTATTTATTGCATTCTTCATTTCTGACGGATTCTTTTTTTAACTCTTTTATCTCCGTGGTAGGGGTCTCCCTGATGCCTTCCATTCTTTTCTCTAGCCCAGTGAGTATCCTTATGATTGTTGCTTTAAATTCTCCATCAGGCGTGTTACTTAGATCTCTCTCACTTAGATCTCTGGCCATGGCCTTATCTTGCTCTTTCGTTTGCGATGAATTCCTCTGTCTTTGCGTTTTGTCTAAGTCTCTGTCTTCTTGTCTGTGTTAGAAAAGCCAGTTATGTTTCCTGCTTCTGAGAGTGTGGCTTTATGAAGAAGTGGTCATGTAAAGCCCAGGGCCTGGTGCTTCACGGGGTGTCTCTGGTGTGTGCTGTGTGCACTCTGCTTCTGTGTTTTGGCTGCTCTGTCCCTCAGGCCAGTCATCTGCAGAGGCTCTCCTTGCTTGCATTGGGCTGTGGTTGGTCTTTGGCCAGAATGTGGTGAGTTTTAACTAGGTGTGCTATGATCTGCTTGTTCAATGAGACCTGATACTGCTTCCACTAGAACTGAAGCCCCGCAGAGCTCTCTGGTTGGGAGCTGTGGTGTGGGCAGGGGTTTCTGCTGGTTTCTGGGGAAGGCCCCCCCCCCCCCACCCCCCCCCGGGCTGGGACAGAGGCAAGCTTGACGGAGAAGGGCAGTCCTGCCAGAGTGTGGTGGGGTGGGGCTTGGTGTAAGCAAGTTAGGCAGCCAGTGTCCTCCCTGTGCTGCTTCCCACGGGTGGCTCTGTATTTATGCTGATGGGCGGGGGAGGGAAATGGCACCAGCCAGGTCCTTTGTTCTCAGAGAGGCATCTCTGTGAACGCTGCCTCTCAGGGACAGTGCTCCAAGAAGAGTGAGTAATCTACCCCCTGTGTGCTCCAGGCAGTCTTCAAATCACTCTTTCCACACCATCTGCCCTTGAGTTGTTTGCCTGCCTTACCCCCCTGGAGTAGTGCAGTGCCCTCTGGGCTCTATCCCAGCCAAGCCTGCTGACCTTTAAAACTCCAGGCTTTAATCCCTGCTGATTGCAAACACTCGGGAAATTCAGCCTGTCTTCTTGTGCATCATTCCCCTGTGTGCTCCTCTCTCTCTCTTTCTGCAACCACAACTCCCTCCCCTCTATAGCACCTGCGATCCATTTCTCCCCAAACCATATCCCCACACTTCCTACCTTCTTCCATGTGGCCTCTTCTCTTCCTTTAGTTGTGGGGTTTGTTCTGTCAGTGTTCAGGTTGATTTCTGGGGTATTTAGGATGATTTGATAGCTGTCTAGTTGTGTTCATGGGATGAGACAAGCCTAGGGTCCTCCTACTCCGTCACCATCTTCTCTTACCTCCAGCAATCCAATACATTTTAAAGGGGCTCTAATTCATGAGAAAGTTTTTCCTCCAAGTGACTCAAAATTTACTTCCCTGCATGTAATACACATTTGTTCTACTTCTCCCTTCCAGAGCTAAATAGGGTAGATCCAGTTACTTCTCACATGATAGGCCTTCAAGTATGTAGAGACAGCTATTACTTCCTGCTGGAGCACTAGGAGATAGTAAATACACCCTCTCCCCGCACTTTCAAGTTCAGAACCAAGTGAGAGACAGCCACTAGAATCTGGCAGGTGGAGATAAAAATATCAGCTTTATTTTTTAATCATACATACAGTTTTTTCAAACTTTCCAATTTGGAGATCCCTCTACATGGAAGCATGAGAATTTGAGAAAATAAGTGTTATTCACAACCTTTTCCCCACTAAGTCTTACACTTTTACAGGTAAATATCTCCATTTCCTTCAGTAAGTCCTCATAGAAATATTTTCCTCATCTTTCATGATCTGATTCAGTGAATAACTTCAGATGTTCTCAAGGTAACCCAGAATACAATGGTACTATTTCCTTTTAGGCTGTTAATGCAGTCTAAAATGGCACTTGCCATTTTAATTTTAATTTAATTTTTAAATTTTATTTTTTTGATAAACATGCTGTCTCTAAAAATTGTTCCTGCGAAGAGGTCATTCTTTCTCTTCCCTCCTTCCTTTCTCCTTCCCTCCCTCTCTCCCTTTCTTCCTTCCTTCCTTCCTATGTGTATACATGTTGTAATATGTATTCATTTTATTATTTTTTTTCTTTTTACCTTTTGACCCCCTTCACCCATTTCTTCCTCTCCCTACCTCCTACCTCTGGCAACTACCTGTCTGTTCTCTGTATCTTCTTGTTGTTTTGTTGTTGTTTTAGATTCCACACGTAAGTAAGATCATGTGGTATTTATCTTTCTCTGTCTGGCTTATTTCACTTAGTATAATGTCCTCAAGGTCCATCCATGTTGTCACAAATGACAAGATTTCATTTTTTTTTTTTAAAGATTTTATTTATTTATTTGACGAGAGAGAGACAGCGAGAGCAGGAACACAAGCAGGGGGAGTGGGAGAGGGAGAAGCAGGCTTCCCGCCGAGCAGGGAGCCCGATGTGGGACTCGATCCCAGGACCCCGGGATCATGACCTGAGCCAAAGGCAGACGCTTAACGCCTGAGCCACCCAGGTGCCCCAAGATTTCATTATTTTTTATGGCCGAATAAAAATGTGTGTGTGTGTGTATACACCACAATTTCTTTATTCATTCTTCCATCCATGGACACTTGGACACTTAGGTTGTCTATCTTGGCTATTGTAAATAATGCTAGAGTGAACAGGGCGGGTGCCTATATCTTTTTGAGTTAGCATTTTTGTTTTCTTTGGATAAATACTCAGAGGTGGACTTGCTGGATCGTATGGTAGTTTTATTTTTAATTTTTTGAGGAACTTCCATTACTGTCTTTTTTATAGTGGCTGCACCGATTTACATTCCCAGCAACAGTGTTTCCTTTTCTCCACATCCTCGCCAGTACTTGGTCTTTTTGATTTTAGCCATTCTGACAGGGGTGAGGTGATATCTCATTGTGGTTTGGATTTACATTTCCCTGATGGTTAATGATGTTTAGTATCTTTTCAAATACCTGTTGGCCATCTCTTTGTCTTCTTTGGGAAAATGTCTATTCAGATCTTTTGCCCATATTTTAAAACATGTGGTTGGTTGGTGTTTTTCCTGTTGAGTTGTATGAGTTATTTTATATTTTGGATATTAACCCCTTATCAGATATATGATTTACAAATCTTTTCTCCCATTCAGTGGGTTGCCTTTTCATTTTGCTGATGGCTTCCTTGTTTATTTTTGCTTTTGTTGCTTTTGCTTTTGGTGTCAGAATAAAAAAATCATTGCTAAGACAAATGTCAATGTTAATCCAGACTAAAATGGCACTTGCCATTTTTAATTTTATGGTTAACTAAGACCCCTAGATCTTTTCTTCTATATACTGATGTTTATCTAGTACTTATGTTGTTAGTGTTTGGGCTATTTCTATTTATACTGTTACTATTTTTTTAATGTAAATGTAGGATTTTATATTTATTCCTCCTGCATTTTATCCTGTTAGTGTAGAGTAGCATTTCCTAAACTGTGTTTCTTTTTTTCTGAAAGATTTTATTTATTTATTTGTCAGAGAGAGCGCGAGAGCGAGCATAAGCAGGGGGAGTGGCAGGTAGAGGGAGAAGCAGGCTCCCCACGGAGCAAGGAGCCCGATGCAGGGCTCAGTCCCAGGACCTTGGGATCATGACCTGAGCCAAAGGCAGATGTTCAATCGACTGAGCCACCTAGGCATCCCCCAAACAGTATTTCTTAAAGACAGCTGAATGTTAATGGGTGCTTCATGAATAAGGTGCTTTTTAGTGAAATGGCTAGGGAAGCTCTTGATTTGGCACCCCCAGGGCCTTAGTCCAAAGATCTATTTCACTTGACTCTGTTTTAAAACATGTTTTGAATGCCTTTAGCTCTGAAGCCCTTCCAGATCTCCACAGTCCTGACCTTCTGTTGTTTTTTGCATTGCCACCTTCCTCATTTATAAGCCCAACTAACGCATCTGCATCTGTCACCTTTGAATCAGCAGGTCTCTTTACTGTGGGATTTTTCAGTGGGAACTAACTCTGGAGGGTAGCATTGCTCGTTTGCACAACCGGAATCTCTTTCCCCAGGAAACTTCTTCATGACTAGTGTTTCAGAGAGCACTTTTTGGGAAACACCAACCACTTTAGGCTCCTTGTTGCAGCCTGTTGAAAGCCTTGTGGGTGCTGTATTTGTCTTCCAGTCTCTTAGTTATCCATCCCAGCTTCACTGTCCTGGGCAGATGGGACAAGCCTGCTTTCCATAACTTCTTTCTTGGTAATAAAAATGTCCGGCAGCAAAATAATAATGTAAAATAATAATAATACAAATAAAATAATAATAAAAAAAGATGGCCGGCAGCATAAAAACATAAAAACACTGCCTGATCCTGAATCCAGGGACATACCACTGAAAGCCTCCTTCCAGGCTACCACTGATGTATTAAGTAGTCCTTTGAGTATAAAAGCTTTTTAACTGTCACATGCCTTGCTAAAAATTTTGGACCTATGTTGTGTTTATGGCATTGTCCTGATTTCCCAGCTTCTTAATCTTACTGAAAAACAAATGAGGTTAATGTAGCCAACTAATGCAGGCCTGTAGTGCTCATCAGATCCCTTTCTAAGGCCTCAGAGGTACTTTGGAAGTTACCTAAAAATGTATCCGAGGACAGTTCTGCTCTTCTAGTTAAAAACATCTCTCTTCCCCACCTTTCCCTTCGTCTGTCCACCCGCTCTCTCTAAGTGTGTTCCTTGAGCCATGTTGCTCTGTTACCTTCGTTTATAGACATTTTCCTCTAACTGCAAGATCTAGAGACTCCTTTCCTGTCTGAGAGAAATCAGGCAGTACCAAAATATTTAGCAGTTATAGCTTCTTGTCTCTAAAAGTATAAAGACATTGCAGCCTGTAGTGTGTGACGAAGCCTTAGCAAGCCTTGATATAATGAACAATTTGATAAATTTAAGAATGAGAAAAGTTTACGTTGGGTATCGAAGACAGGAGAGGATTTCCATTCTGGTTAGGTAGCAAGGTCATGGGATACTCTTATTTTACTGTGATTTAAGAATGGTGCTATTTCCTGTTACCCTTTTAGATGAAAAGATTTGTTCAGCTAATTTAATAATAGTTATAATACTCCATGTGTTTTAGTTCAAGTTTTAATGGCCCTTTCATAGTCACAGCAATAGAACTGAGGTTGAATAAATTCTTTTCTCTGAGAAGTGATTTCTAAGTAACTTATGTTTTCGGGCTTTACCACCAGAATTCCTTCAAGACATCTACCCGACTTGCAGTCTCTCAGAAACCGGATATGACTGGAAGTTGTGTGTGACAGCTATCAATAGCTCCATCCGTAGTCTTCGATATGACCTCAAGAAGTCTGCATCCAAAGCATAGCGGCTCCCAGCAACAACTCCTCCAGCAGAGTCAGAGCGAAGAGATAATGACTGAAGTACTTGAATGCCAACCCTACTTTTTTTTTTTTTTACTGTTGTATTATCCTGTAAGTTTCTCAAGTTGTAATTCCAAAATTAGCTTGTCGTAGTGGTGGTGTAGTTCTGCATTCACAACTGAAGAAATATCCGATGTTCTTTTTCTGCCCACACAGCAGACAGAATTGCTTTAGGAAGATGTGTAACGTTTCATCTTGTGAACAAAGTGATGGGCAGTACTCCGATAAGAACCTCTGATTAAGGGAATGGTAGTAAATTCCTAAAGGTTGTTTTCATTGCTGTTTTAAGGTAGAATGAGAATAGCACGTTTAGCTCTTAGTGATAGATGAGATCTGAGCATCAGTGACACACATAATAGATAGTGAGGTAGAGAGACATAGTTGGATAGGCAGACCATAATTCCAGGTGTAGGAATTTGTAGGTAGTACACATTCAATATTCGTCAAGTGAATTGTCACTGGAGATCTGAGGTCTAAGCTCCACTGATTCAGAAGGGAGGTATGGTTTACACATAACCAAAACACCCATGTTGGCTTTCTTAAATATCCATCAGCAGGGGATTCATAGGATTGACATCCTATTGTTTGACCCAAGCTTTCCAGGCATGAGACCTATGGTTTTTTGATTTACTCCTGATAAGAACAGCATCCTTTTATTTACCTCCTGATAATATTTTATCACAGCAGTTTTCTAAGAGTCAACACAGAAAATGATGTCAGGAGGCTTTTTGTTTCCATTGAAGTAATTCAAATTTAAGAATATATCACTATGAATAAAAAGAATCTGACCAGATTTGAATGTTTTTTGTTGTTGTTGTTTCTGAAATGTCTGGATGAAGGTTTTATGTATTTACTGTGTTTTTCTGATTGATTCTACTAGTTGAAGTGCATACAAATTTAAATCTTACAGTGTTTAGATGAAAAAAATATTGATCAGAAATTCAATTAGAAAAAAGTGGTCTTGAAGTATATTGACAGGAATATTGGCAAATGAAAAAAATAATTCCATTTTGCTCATGAGTAGGATTTTATGTTTAGCTTAAGCACTTTAAAGTTCTTGAATGTTTTAGCCATAGAAAATACTGTATAATTTCATTGTTTGATCATTTGTGTTTAAGAAGCATTTTGTCAGAAAAAAGAGAAACGTTTTGTTAGTTATAATGTTCTCTCTCAGCTTTCAACCTATGGAACAGTTCTCAGTTATATTCGCTTTATCGCATTCTTAGTTATTGTTCAAAAAACAGTTTTTTTCCTTGTGAGAGTTCAGTCTTTAGTTGTGCACATTTGCTTATGACCCATGGATTTTCTTAGATAGTTGACATTAATTAACTTTGCTCTTTTGATAAGGCAAAGAAGAAATTCAAAAGAAAGTAATAAGTTGATCAAAGTAATTAGTGTGAAAGTTGACAAGTCTTGTTATTTTTGTGACTTGTAAAGTAATTTGGGATGGTTTTATATGGTTAATTTATAGAATATATACATTTTTTCAAGTGATATGTCTTTTGAAAATTAAATTCAATTTTTAGAGTATTTTAGTGAAATATAGTATAACTAATTTTAGAAAGATTAAGACAGATATAATTTTTATGACCCTGTTCTCCAAATAATTAATTTGTTGTTAGCTGCCTTTAGGTTAATAAAATTATAGTATTTCTATGCATATCTTTATATGTTTAGGCTATGCCTACAGTGGTCTTAAGAAGTAAATAATTCAAGTCAAAAAATCTCCCATACAGGGCAAAAGAGTTTTGACCAGAGTTATTCAGATTAATTCATCTAAGATAGTCTTTGTCTTCACCATTCAGTTTTACAAATAATTTTACACACTATTGGTAATACAGCTAATATGGAAAAGTAAAATTATATTCTAGGCAAGATTAAATTTTAAACTGTATATGCAGATTTCAAATTTGATTTGTATTTTGTGCTATCTGAAATAGTCCCTGGACTAGAAGCAAAATTACAAAAACAAAAACTTTATATTTACAAAAATTTTTCAAGATTTACATGGTTGACTTTATTATGGTGGTTGCTTATATAATTTGTTAGACCAGTCCTGTCGAGTACCATTGTATTGATAATGTTCTATAACTTTATGTTGTCCAGTATGGTAATCACTAGCCACATGTGGCTTTTTTTTTTTTTTTAAGATTTTATTTATTTATTTGACAGAGAGAGAGTACAAGCAGGGGGAGCAGCAGAGGGGGAGGGAGAAGCAGGCTCCCTGCAGAGCAGGGAGCCTGGGGTGAGGCCCCATCCCAGGATCAGGACCCAGGTCAAAGGGGGACACTTAACCGACAACCACCCAGGCAGATGCTTAATCAACTGAGCCACCCAGGTGTCCCAAAATTTAGTTCCTCTAATGACCACATCTCAAGTGCTTAAGAGCCACATGTGGGGGTGCCTGGGTGGCTCAGTTGGTTAAGTGTCTGCCTGGGTGAGTTGGTCAGTTACGGGTCTGCCTTTGGCTTGGTCCTGATCCCAGCCAGGGTTCTGGGATGGAGCCTTACGTCGGGCTCCCTGCTTGGCGGGGAGTCTGCTTCTCCCTCTCCCTCTGCTGCCCACCCCCCCGCCACCAGCTTGTGCTCTCTCTCACTCTGTCAAATAAATAAATAAAATCTTTAAAAAAATTAGAGGAACTAAATTTTAAATTTTACCTCATTTTAGCTAATTAAAAATTAAATTTAGATAACTGTATGTGAATAGTGGGTGCTGTATTGGCTAGCATAGTTTATAAACCCATTATTTTTTTTAAGAAAGTATTTAAAATGATTCCCATGGTTTGAATTATAAAATTATATACACGATTTCTTTATTTTTATTTTTATTTTTTACACACAGCTTCTTTACAATCACCCTGATTGAGCAAAATAAATTTCACAAAGGTGCTTCATATTTTATTTTAAACTAAATTAGACCTTTTCTGCCTTCAAAATTTCACAGGTTCATTCCATTACTGTATTCATCCAATGTTAAAGATTTTAAATGCCTGTTCATAAGACTAGTTTTTGATAAGTAAGTTTATATTTGTTATGTCGTCTTGCTTTACAAATAAATACAATGAATAAACATTTAAGATATTCTTTTTCTTTTAAGATTTTATTTATTTGCGAGAGAGAGAATGAGAGACAGAGAGCATGAGAGGGTGGAGGGTCAGAGGGAGAAGCAGATCCCTGCTGAGCAGGGAGCCCGATGTGGGACTCCATCCAGGGACTCCAGGATCATGACCTGAGCCGAAGGCAGTCGCCCAACCAACTGAGCCACCCAGGTGCCCAACATTTAAGATATTCTTAATACAGATGCTTAGGTTGTTCTTTACAATGGAGTAATTCTATAGCACTTTTACTAATGCAATCCACAGTGGTTTTTAAAAAATTAATGATAACATATTTTTCATCCAGTTACATAAATGTGGCACACTTGGAATGTTTGCTTTCTTGCTTAATAAGCAAAGTAGAATAGTTGAACCCAGTAACAGTAATTTAGTATTGTGGGCATAGTCATAAGTGTATCGAAAACTTTGGAAGTGTTTTACCCTTCCTGGGTAAAATCGAAGTGTTACTAAAGCATAATATCATTTTATACTTTAATATTTATTTAAACATACGGTAGCATTTTTATTTTGGCCAGCAAGGCTTAGATATTCAGCTGTTTTTCACTTTTTTAAAAAAGATTTTATGTATTTGACAGAGAGAGACGCAGCGAGAAGGGAACACAAGCAGGGGGAGTGGGAGAGGGAGAAGCAGGCTTCCCGCCGAGCGGGGAGCCCGATGCGGCCCGATGCGGGGCTCGATCCCAGGACCCTGGGCTCATAATCAGCCCAAGGCAGACGCCTAACGACTGAGCCACTCAGGAGCCCGTTTCTCACTTTTTAGAGACTATTTCTGCATGTAGCAGAGTAGAGGACTATCTCTGCAACAGTGGTGGTCTAACCACATTCACGCTCACTGCTTCCTTCACCCTAACATTTATTTTTTTAAATTTCCCCTGCTACCTCCTCCAGCCTAATTTATTTTAACTCACAATATGTTAAGTTTGCAATGACTTCTTTCACCATGATAAAAATCCTGCTCGTCCTCTTTGAGGTGGAATACTTGGTAATCTCAATTAGTAAAATTAATTTGTAAGATTGACGGGTGACAGGTGCAAATGTCTACACCAACATAGCTGGGCAAGAAATATTACTTTATTTTTCTATAACAACTGAATTTCTATTTTGATTACACAGCCTCCAGGTGTTCTCACTAGACGTTCCAGTTAGATGGGCCTGGGACCCGTGATGGGTGGGGCTATGTTTCAGCTCCCAGGCCTTGGTGTGACGGGGTGGGGCCGCTCCCGGAAGCTCCCAATTTTTCAAACAGGCTTTCCAGTGGGTAGAAGCTACCCTCAGCTACCCTCAGCCCTGGCTATGAATGAATTAATGCCCGGGTCTGCGCGGAGCAGCAGCCCCGCCTACCCATCTCTGAGCTCAGGCGCGCAGGCGCAGGCTTCGGGCTGTTCCCGCCGGTCTCTCTGGTCAGTCCCGAGACGTTCTCCACGCCGCCCGTGCGCCTGTGACTCATCACCTGGTGGCGGCCTGGGCGGACTAGGCTCTAAGGTGGGCAGAACGCCTTGTTTGAGGACCGAGTGCGGCAGACGTGCACCCTGCCAAGTTCAGTGGTTCTGCAGTTGAGCGAAACTCGCGGTTGGGGCTACTGCTTGGGCACTGCACTTAGGAGCTCGGCCTGGCGTGCGTGAATTGTTGCAAGCCCCACCCCCTTCTCAGTCCCACTCAGATTCCCCTGCATTCCCGGTAGGGGCTCCCGCGGAGCTACCCGCAATGTTGGGGCGCTGCTTGTCACCTGGGCTCTCTCTTCCCACTGGAGGAACCTGAGGCCCAGGGGAGGCCTCTCCCTGTGGTGCTGTGCTGGTCTGGGAAGGGGCAGTGCGGTCCGTGTGTGTCATGCTCTTACCCCTCTGAGGTCGTCTGCCTTGGTCTCTATGGTGCAGGGGGTGCCTCGGCGTCAGCCCGGTGTTCCAGGATTCTTTCGGTGGTGTTTTGTTCAGGAATAGTTGTTAGTTACAGTGAGGGAGAGTGAAATCAGGACTCTGTATGTCGCCATCTTGGTGACGTCACTCTTGATTTCTATTTTGAGTCTTCATGCACTGGGAGTAGAAACTTAGCCTTCGTCATTAAAGGCTTTTGAGTTTCCCAAGAATGCAAGTAAAGAGCCCAGGACATGAATGGAGATAGGTCTGGGAGAATACCAATGGGTGGGTATTTTCATCCTTTTATCCAGAATTGATTCTAAGTTTTAGTTGTCTTTACATTGCCAAAGCTGAGGAGAGGGTTCAGAATCAGGTTTTTGTTATATTTCTTAGCCATCATCAGCTGAGGTATCTATTTGTCTCATCTGGTCTTTAGTCATTGGCCTAGAGCCATTCTTATTCCTGTCCTCAAGACCCGTTCGGTTGGAGAAGCGCCTATCTCTGCGCCTTCCAGGTTCCCTTCAAGCTCATGGGAATCGTTTCGCTGCTGCTTCATTATTTTGTGTCACAGGAAGGGTTTTATCCAGTTCTCCATAGACGTCCATGTAGGACTGCCTACATAATTTGCAGGGCCCAATGAAAATGATGAATTAAAATCTGGTACTATTTAAGTAGCACAGTTTTATATTTTAACATTTTATTTTGAGAGAATTTTGGACTTACAGAAGAGTTATAAAAATAGTACAGAGGGTTCCTGCACACCCTTCACCCAGCTTCTCCTAATGTTAACAGCTTCCATAATCATGGTATAATTACCAAAATTCAGAAATTAACATGGTACAATCCTGTTAACTCCAGACTTTATTTGTATTTTGCCAGGTTTTCCACTAAAGAAAACTCTTTCTCACTTTTAAGTATTCAATCCAAGATCCTATATAGCATTTAATTCTCACGTCTCCTAATCTCCAATCTATGGCAGTTCTGTCTTTCCTTGTTCTTCCTGACCTTGACATTTTTGAAGAGTACTGTTCAGACATTTTGTAGCATGTACCTCAATTTGCATTTGTCTAGTGTTCCCTTGATGAGACTGAGGTTATGCACTCTTGGGAATGATGTGCTCTTCTCAAAGCTTCACAGCCTCTTGAATTTTTCAATAAAACTGTTACTAGAAGGTTCAGCAGTTTGCCCCAAGTCCTAGAGTTGTTAGCACCAAAGCCAGGACTGGACCTCAAGTCTCACTTTTATGTGAGGGTTTATTAACACAAACCTATAAATCCTTTCATATGTTTTTCTAAACTACTGACTTATTAAGCATTTGACTTTTAGGATTGTGACCATCGAGTCCTTGTTTGGTCCCTGCACAATGAAGTAGGGGAAAGGGGAGGCTGAACAATGGACAGATAACGTAGGAAAAAAATAGTACTCCAAACACTGTGAAGCTAAGCACTTGCTCAGTGTCCCTGCTGCTTCATGGACGGTGGTGATTTTGGTCACCAGTTAGTGAGCTTCGGCTGTGGGCCAGATCTCAACCCAGCATCACCACCTCCCACTTCTAGGACTTTGGCTTTGCAAAAGAGAAGCTGAGAGCCACATTTCCCATAACCTCTGTCTCAGTATGGTCCCAGTTTAGAGTTTGTTGATGAGAGGAACTTGCATGAAATTTGAAGGCAGAAGAAAAGCTGTTTTGCAACACAACGAGGACACATGGGCAGATGTGAGATTTACAGAAGCTTCCTGAAGAATTCATGAGGATCACATACTTCACTGCTGCAGACAGGTGGGGGTAGAGTGAGGGGATTTTCGGAGATTCTTCAGCTTTCCAGTAACCTTTCAAGAATTTTTCTTGGTGCTTCAAGCTGAGGTCTCCAGTGTTTGCTTTCTTGACCTTTGGTGACACCTTCTTTGACCTTGTCTTTTCTACCTCATTTAATAGTCCCATAAACTACTATTTTCCATGCTAAAACCCTTTATTCCTGCTTTCTTAACTGACCCCTGACATAGTACAACACGTGTTCATGCATTTAATCCTCTCACTGCCCAGGAGTAAGAAGGCACCATTAGAAACGGGGGAACTCACAAGTCAGTTGTGCCACTCCCGTGTCCACCCACGAGCAGTTTAATGACTACTTCAGATAATTCTTAGCAATAAAGCTGAACATCTCTTATCAGAACGGGTTGTCAAAATGGGTGTTCCTACATGAAAAGAGTGATGATCAAGACTTAATTTTTTTTTTAAAGATTTTATTTATTTATTTGACAGAGACAGAGAGAAGGAACACAAGCAGGGGGAGGGGGAGTGGGAGTGGGAGAGGGAGAAGCAGGCTTCCTGCCGAGCAGGGAGCCTGATGCGGGGCTCGATCCTAGGACCCTGGGATCATGACCCGAGCCGAAGGCAGACGCTTAACGACTGCGCCACCCAGGAGCCCCAAGACTTAATTTCTTAACATGGGAAAAGGTGCTCAACATCACTAATCATCAGGGAAATGCAAATCAAAACCACAGTGAGCTATCACCTCACACCTGTCAGAATGGTTATCACGAAAAAGACAAGAAATAACAAGTGCTGGCCAGGGTGTGGAGGAAAGGGAACCCTCATGCATTTTGGTGGGAATGTAAATTGGCACAGCCGTGGAAAACAGTATGGATGTTACTCAAAAATTACAAATAGAACTACCTTACGATCCAGTAATTCCATTACTGGGTATTTACCCAAAGAAAATGAAAACACTAATTTGAAAAGATGCATGCACCTCTATGTTTATTACACCATTATTTACGGTATTCAAGATATGGAAGCAACTCAGGTGTCCATCAGTTGATGAATGGATGAAGAAGATGTGATGTATATACAATGGAATATTACTCAGCTATAAAATGGATGAGATTTTGTCATTTGTGACAACATGGATGAACCTAGAGAGTATTATGCTAAGTGAAATAAGTCAGACAATGACAAATACCATATGATCCCACTTATATGTGGAATCTTTTTTTTAAAAGATTTTATTTATTTGACAGAGAGAAACACAGCAAAAGAGGGAACACAGCAGGGGGAATGGGAGAGGGAGAAGCAGGCTTCCTGCCGAGCAGAGAGCCTGATGCGGGGCTCGATCCCAGGACCCTGGGATCATGACCTGAGCCGAAGGCAGACGCTTAATGACTGAGCCACCCAGGCACCCCTTATATGTGGAATCTAAAAAAGTGAATGAAGAAACAAACAAAGAACCAAACAGACTAAAAACAGACTTTTAAATACACAGAACAAACTGGTAGTTCCTTGAAGGGAAGTGTGTGTGGGGATGGGCAAAATAGGTGAAGAGGGTTAAGAGGTACAAACTTCCAGTTATAAATGTCATAGAAATGAAAAGTACAGCCTAGGGAGTATAGTCAGTGGTATTGTAATAACATTGTATGGTGACAGACGGTAACTGCATTTACTGTGGTGAGCATTGAATAATGTATAGAATTGTTGAATCAGTATGTTGTAACCCTGACACTAATATAATGTATGTCAATTGTATTTCAGTAATAAAAAACTCAAAACGACAACTCCTTTTTTCTTTTTCTTTTTCAAATATAAAAGTCTGTTTCCATATGAAAGCATTCCCAGGTACTCTGAAAGCTTTCAGAGACCATAACTTGAAGACTAGAGATGGATTAACTCCCTTTCTTCCAGCTGGTGTATTAGAGCACATAGAGTCTGCCTTCACATTGTTAATTGCTCAAGTATTTGTCTCCCACTCTAGCCTGACCTTCTTGTCTTCACTGCCTAACTCAGTGGTCTAGGAGTAGTAGGTGCCCAGTAAACAAAGGCATGCCTCATACACTCTGCCTTACCATGCCTGAAATTTCACCATTAATTTGATTTCTTTGACTTGCGCTAATTTGACCTTTTCCCCTGTAAAAATCTAAGTTCTCTGTATTCATCCTCTATGCCTTCTTGGAGCTGAACTTGTTAAATCCATTCCTCAAAGTTGGTTCAGTTTGGAACATGAGAGCTTGAGGACTTCTTAGTCTTGAGAGAGACTTCTACATGAAGATAAATGTGCAAGAAGGGTTGCAGCATTCTCTGTAATAGGATAAAAAAAATTGGAAACAATGCGTTAAAGAACATTTTTAATTTTTTCTTATTTTATTTTTAAAGATTTTATTTATTCATTTGAGACACAGATACAGAGAGAGAGAGAGAGTATGAGCAGGGAGAGAGGCACAGGGAGAGGGAGAAGCAGGCTCATCACCGAGCAGGGAGCCCGATGCGGGGCTCGATCCCAGGACCCCGGGATCATGACCTGAGCTGAAGGCAGACGCTTAACCATCTGAGCCGCCCAGGCGCCCCTAAAGAATATTTTTTAAAACACAAATTGTGGCCCTCGTACATATATAAAATGAACATATGTTAGAGGTTTTACTTAACTCATTACTAATTAGGGAACCAGTAAGATGCCACAACAATTTCAAAGGATAACCAAACAACGTATTTTTATTAGATTGGGAATAGTGAAAGGAAACTGCACATGGAGGCAAAACTGACTTCTCCCACAGTCGAGGAAGGCAATTAATTGATTCTCCACTGGAGAATTTATTTGCATGTCTATATCTAAGAATTATTTTCCATTGCTATCAGTAATACACATTTTACAGAATGGAAAATCAGAACCAACTAACCAAGAATGACGTGCTCCAAACAATGAACAGTTTTCCACTGAAGCACAAATTTTTACTCATGAGTATAAATATCCATTAATAGAGAAATGGTAACATTAAGAAACTGCTACTACATTGGGAAAAGAAGCATCCATTGCAAAGGGTGTGGCAGAAACTAAAGTGAAAGGCAGACTGGAGATCAAAAATATTCAGCATACATATGTTTGATAGAGGACTTGTATCCATTATGTATTAAAAAAATTCTATAAACCAATCACAAAAAGATGAACAACCCAATTAAAAAATTGGTCAAAATTCTCAAATGGGTATTTCATAAAAGAAAATACTGGAATGGCCAATAAGTACATGAAAAAGTGCTCAACATTGTTGGTCATCAGGAAAATGCAAATTAAAATCATAACAAGATACCAGCGTACACCCACCAGAATGACTAACATTGTAAAGACTGACAGTGCAAGATGCTGATGAGGATTGGACCCCTGGAAGGTTCTACACTGCTGGTGGGAAGGTAAGATGGCATAGTTGCAAAATGTTTGTAGTCTCTAATAAAGTTGCACACAACCTATGACCCAGAAGTATATTCTCAAGAGAAATTAGTGCATATGGCCACAGAAAGATTTCTAAAAGAATGCTCATGGTAGCTTCATTCACAAGAGCCCCAGACTGAAAACAACCGAGACTGTGTTGGGTATACCACTTGGCAACAAAAGCAAACACCCCACAAAACTACTAATACATACAAAACCAGAAATGAACCTCAGAAATATCAGGTTGTGTGAAAGAATCCAGACACAGAAGAATAGCTACTCTATGATGGCATGCATATGAAATTTAACAGGCAAAACTACTGTATAGTGTCGGAAGTCAGTAGTGGATACCTCTGTGGGGATGGTATTGACTGGAAGGGGCATGAAGGAGCCTTTCTGGGTTAATGGAAATGTTCTCTGTATTGATTTGGATGGTGGTCATACGGGGATATACATATGTAAAAAGTCCTCAAGCTGTACTTAAGTTATGTGCATTTACTGTATAAATTATACCTCAACAAAGTGCTATTGACAAAAAGAATGTAGTCAGTCTATAAACTGATTTGAAAATTATGTCCTGACTCCAAAAGACTTATCTCTTAAGTTCAGTGAGTTACAGAACAGTAAATGTAATACAATTCCATTTAACGTTATTAAAAACCATGGGTGTGGTTATGTGTAATATGTGAATGCATCACAAAAGATGGAAGATATTTGTCTGGTTATTTACTGTGGCTATCTTGGGCAGTGAATGGGAATAGGCGTGGAAAGGCACTATTGTTTGAATCATCTACAATGTGAATGTATGGTTGAACAGTGGGATTTTAGTCAGCTCTAAATAAAGCCATAGCCAAAGATCTTCTATGAATCCAGTCCAGCACAAAAATACAGTTTTGGTCTCAGCCCATGTCTTTCACACTGCAGGGCATTTACTGCCAGCGGGTGATAAAATCAGTTTAATGAGTTGGGACTAGCATTTCTAAGAAAGAGAATAGAAAATATCTGAGGACAATATGATTTTGGAAAATGTTTGTCTCAGTTTTATATTCCTACTGTATATAGGAACTGGGTTGCCCTATAAAACGCATTTCTTATTTGGGTCACAATTCAAAACTATTTGAAAGCCGCTCTAGTAAGTTTAGCTGTCTGCTTACTTAGCTCACTGTGTTGACAAGTGTAGGGTGGCTTGGTTTTCCCTTGCCCTGTAATTTCGAGAGATTTGGGGGCCAGGAGGAATGGGAAGGACTTTACCTCTGGCTACAAGGAGAACACGAGCTTTCCTTTAGGCAGAGCCACAAGTGAGTGCTTCAGCAGGCCTTTGGCATCCACATCAGGCTTAGGAAGCAGGGATTTGACCATAGTGGGTTGTATTTAGTGGAATGAACTTTTTACATTCCACCCATCATCTGACCCTTGAAATACTTGCTTTTTAATCCTTGAAATCCTTGTTGTTTTAAATAGAAGCTATTTCAGTTGTCTGTTTGAAGGAAATGCCAGCCACCAACCTTCAAGGTGTAGGCTATGGCAGGTTTCTTTTCTTTTCCCCTCTCAAACACAGGAAGAGTGGTGTGTGTGGGGGTGGGGGGAAGGGGAGAGAAAGAGAGAGAGAGAAAGAGGGAGAAGCATATATATGCATGCTTATGGTCCAATATATTTTCCTTCTCCCTAGATGACCAGATAAGGGCCTGCTTAACTGAGAGGTCTTAAGCAGGACTACCCAAGCCCAGCCGGATGAGGCGCTTGTACAATCGCGTGGCTAATTTTTGCTATTTCCGAAGAATGTTCACACTTCAAGTTTTGAATGGCACCACTTAAGTGAGTTTCCAAGTAAGTCGCTTTCTGAAAAGTGATGTTCCTGAAATAAAATGTACATTTTAGTGGATATCCCTTTTCTCTCTTAGCACTTGTGTTTTCAACCTAATTGTTGGTTCACTTAAGTGATGAATGATGTTTATTTAAGGAAGATACAACACATTATATGTTTTTGTGGTGCCTGGTAATAGAGTATCCTGTACTTGTACTTACCTACTGGGTTCCCAGGGTCATTATTATTTAAACACCCTTTTGATCTGCCTAAGAATACCAGCCTAATAAGAAAAGCCATTACCAAATTTACAAACTGTGGGTTTGAGAACAGAAGTGTTCACATAGGCACGCTTACCAGCTTGCCACTTATTAAAAGATATGAACCACTTCATAGGCCTTAGCGTGTATCTGTGTATGCAGGTACGTATTCTAGTGTGTGATGGGTCTGATACACAGGCCTATAGGATACTATTTGGTTCTGTTGGGGGCAGAGGGAGTAAAGCTTTGTTAGTCACTCTTTCAATGCTAACCAGGTGACAGATAAATTGAAGACTGATCTTTTTTTCTGCCTGTTCTTCCTAGGTATTACTCTAGAAAAGTGTTTTTCTTTTCCTTTTTTTTTTTTTTAAGATTTTATTTATTTGAGAGTGAGAGAGTGAGAGCAAGAGCAAGAGAGAGAGAGAGAGCATGAGCAGGGGGAAGGGGGAGAGGGAGAGGGAGAAGCAGGCTCCCCACTGAGCAGGGAGCCCGATGTGGGGCTCGATCCCAGGACCCTGGGATCATGACCTGAGCCGAAGGCAGATGCTTAACCGACTGAGCCAGCCAGACACCCCAGAAAAATGTTTTTCTTTTTTTTTTTTTAAGATTTTATTTATTTATTTGAGAGAGAGAATGAGATAGAGCATGAGAGGGGGGAGGGTCAGAGAGAGAAGCAGACTCCCTGCCGAGCAGGGAGCCCGATGCGGGACTCGATCCAGGGATTCCAGGATCATGACCTGAGCCGAAGGCAGTCGCCCAACCAACTGAGCCACCCAGGCGCCCAGAAAAATGTTTTTCAAATTGATTGTAAGAAACCTCATGGGTTTCACAAATGTTTGATTAGAGTATCACTGAAAACAACATTAAAAATATTTTAAGCCTGGGGCACCTGGGTGGCTCAGTCGGTTAAGCGTCTGCCTTCGGCTCAGGTCATGATCCCAGGGTCCTGGGATCAAGCCCCGCATCGGGCTCCCTGCTCCGCGGGAAGCCTGCTTCTCCCTCTCCCACTCCCCCTGCTTGTGTTCTCTCTTGCTCTCTCTCTGACAAATAAATAAACAAAATCTTAAAAAAAAAAAAAAATATATATATATTTTAAGCCTGTAATTAATGGAATTGTTGATTTTCTCAGGTGTGGTGGTAATATTGTGGTGGTGTAGATTGTGCTTATTCTTGGGAGATGCATACAGAAGTATTTAGGAGATAAGCGATATGATGTCTTCAATAATCCTTTCACACGGTATAGCAAAAGAAAACGTAGGTATGGAAGGATAAGGTATGCTAAAATGCTAAGAATTGTTGAACCCAGTGGCATATGGGTATATGAGTGTTTGTGGTATTCTTTCTGTTGGCTTGACAATTTTCAAAATAAAAATTAGGGGAAATATATATATGTGTGTGTGTGTGTGTTACAAATATGTATATGTGGAGAGACAGAGTTAAAGTAAATATAGCAAAATGAGAGTGCTTATTGGATCCATGTGTAGGCTATATGGGTCTTGGTTGTACTTTCACCTGAGACCCTAAGACAGACGTGCAGAAGTTAATGGTGGAGTGCTCTCGCTGGGGAAGGCAGCAGGATTCAGCAGAGGTGTGCAGCACTGCTGAGCTGTGATGCGGTACTAACCAACGCCTCAGCCCAAATCACGGGAGCTCAGCAGCTGGGATGGCCCTTCCTGGTTGTCCTTGAGGCAGGGGGGCCAGGGCTTTATGCCTCCTCACCCGCCGGTCATTGGATGTGAGCTACCCTGGGGATGGGGGTCAAGTGGGGGAGAACGCAGCACTCACAGTGTCTGGGAGATGGATGTGTTGTTCCTCAAGGGGGTTCCGGGTGGCTCCCCACAGCATCCAGTACACAGCTTTTCTTTATGGCATGTTTATTTGTTTATTGGAGTCACATTTTTATAGATGTAGCATTGTTTTGCAAGGTTACAGCTTTGTCAAGTGTTTTTGTTTCGTTTCAGTAATTCAGGCCTGTGGATTGGTGCTCATGTAAAACACCTTCTCAACTCATATGTACTACACTCAATTAAATGTCATTGTCCCCCCAAAAGGGAACTTGTAATAGCTTTCACTGTGTCAGTATCATGTTACATAGAGTTGCAGGTTTTTAGGTTTTTTTTCTTTCCTTTTTTCATTTACTTTTTTTTTTTGGTAAGCCTTGGGTGCTTTTTATCTGACTTAGAACTTATAAAATAAATTTAGACAAAATGCCACTTTTAAAGCTGCTTTTTATGTTGAAGATTCAAATAAGATTATTTTGCTTAAGGAATTTGCCCCTTGAAAACCATTGATCTCCAGTCCCTCTCCTATCTGTAGCCAAGATGAGACAGTTCTGGACTTCCAAATATGAATGTGAAGTTTGAAAACAATAAAAGATAAAAAGGAAAGGCTTGTGATGCTGAGCATAACTGGCATCTGACTCTGCTGAGCCTCTCCATCCTGATCATAACTGAGCAAGAACACTTTGCCCTTTCTGCTTGCACTAGTCGCTTTCTGGAACAAGGACAAGAATGAACAAGGGAAGTTCTCTTGTTGTTATTTTAAACATTTGTTTCCTTCTGATTTTCTTTTTTCCCCTCTTTGCCACGGTTTTTAATATGTGCTTCATTTATTCAGACAAGGGGGACAACATTATCCCACTGGAGAAGAAAAACAATAGTTCCAGAACCAGAAGCCATGCATTGCAAAGAACTCAAAGTCACTTTTCCTGGGGATAAAGCTTTATTTATCTTAGAATGGATTTGGCCTTTTAAAACATGGATATAAAGCAGGAGGGGGAATGTAAATATAACCTCCAAATCTCTATAAAGCTATTTAAACTGCAGAGTGGTGAAGCAAGATCTTAAATTCTTTTAGAAAATGAAAGATCTTTTTGAACTATTTTTTACTGTCCTACCTGTCACTTCAAAGGAAGATTTGGCATGATCTTTAGAGCCTTTCTTCTGTCCAAGGAAGGCTGTAGGGACACTGGAAAGTATAATTTGAACCAAGTAACTCATCCACAAATCTCCCAGCTTTCCCTGTATTTCCTCGTAGGACCATTGTAAGGAATGAGGGATGAATGGTTGCAAATCTTCTTGTAAAGCATAAAGAGCAGAAGAAATGTTCCTTAATAATTTACTCCAGAAGTGGTAGGAGCCATAAAGTTGGGCATTCTGGAGCCAGGCTTCTCTCTGATCTTATGGAGAGCAGGCAGGTTTGCCCAGACGACGTCTCTGCTTTCATGGAAGGTCTCCAGGTAAAGACTAGTCCCCACTGAAAGTAGCAGTGATGCTGAGTGTAGCAGTTCCCACTTGGAATCAGGGCCATGTGAACCCCCGTTGCAATCTCAAGGAGCCTTTGGAGAGTTGACCTGTGCAGCTTTTTAGAGCACACACAGGCAAATCATTTGTAATACCCATGGCATGAAGGATTGTTAACCTCTCCCTGGCCCCACGTCCTTCATAAATTCCTTAATATTCTACTCTTCCTTCTCCCTCTGCCGTAGCCCAGTATGACACTTAGTTTGTGGTGTTCTGTTGTAAATCAGGCCATGAGTTCCCAGCTGTGCTTGCTGGGGTGCTCCCTGCATTTTATTGTGAATTCTCTGTGTTTCAGGAGATCAGAAACAAATGTTAATGACTCCGTTATCTCTGACATTAAACAATAAGCAGAAATTGTGGAAAGCATGCATTTTTGTTTCAGAATGAAAGATTGTCTTAGTTTGGGTTCCTGTAGAAGTAGACCTGAGACAAGGACTCAAGTGCAAATCATTGAATTGGGAGGGGAAGGAAGCACTGTAGAGGAGTGGGGAAGTGAGACAGGCAGAGGAAGGAACCATTATAGGGTGCGACTAGAACTTCAGCCTGCTGGCGATCTCTGGGAGAGGTGTAGAAAATGTGCCTCAGAGTTGTCCCACCTCAGAGTGAGGAAGTGGAAACATTGATATAGCAAATCCTCTCAGTTCTGGGTTGACGACTGTTGGGGGAGCCTTAATTTCCCAGCACTTTCAGCCTGCTACCCTGGTGGCAAAATGGGCTTTAAAATGCTGGTGGGTTAGTGGGGCGCCTGGATGGTGCTGTTGATTGAGTGACCGACTCTTGGTTTTGGCTTGGGTCCTTATCTAAGAGTCGTGAGATCGAGCCCTGTGTCGGACGTGGCGCTCAACCTGGAGTTTGCTTGGGATTCTCTCTTCCGCTTCATGCCCCCACCCCAACCTAAAATCAATCAATCAATCAAATAAATCTTAAAAAAAAAATGCTGGTGGGGTAGGGATATGGGTGGGTGCTCCAAAGATGCTATCGGATATCTAGAATACTTTTCAGATAATTTTCAACAAACTCTGGTACTTCTACCACCAAAGAATTTTCTGGACATGGGTGGGAGCAGTTTTCATTTACTTGAGTTAAATAGATAAGAATAATACTTTTTAAACCTCACAGGCTTATGAGAATCAAGTGAATTAATATCTGTGAAAGTATAACAAATACAAGATGGCATTTGAAATGATTTGACAGTTTGCAACTGGATAGAAATATGAACCAAAGAAAAGCAGTAAACTCTAAAATAAAACTATCACAGTCATTTCTCATTTTATTGAGTTTTAAAATGGTTTTGCTTCTGAACCCCAAAATGTGGAGTTTCCAATGATTTAGTTTATGTCATATTTTCTGATTCATCAGAAAACCTTCTTGGAATTTGACATGATTAAAGTTTTGTTATTCTTAATATGTGTATTTTTGGCTCACCTTATTGGTAACTTTTTTTTTTATCTTTTCTATTATCCCTGATAATTTATACTCTTTATTTTATTTTATTATGTTATGTTAATCACCATACATTACATCATTAGTTTTTGATGCAGTGTTCCATGAGTCCTTGTTTGTGTATAATACCCAGTGCTCCATTCAATACGTGCCCTCTTTAATACCCATCACCAGGCTAATCCATCCCCCCACCCCCTCCCCTCTGGAACCCTCAGTTTGTTTCTCAGAGTCCGTAATCTCTCATGGTTCGTCTCCTCCTCTGATTCCCCCCCTTCATTTTCCCTTCCTACTATCTTCTTTTTTTCTTAACATATAATGTATTATTTGTTTCAGAGGTACAGGTCTGTAATTCATCAGTCTTACACAATTCACAGCGCTCACCATAGCACATACCCTCCCCAGTGTCTATCACCCAGCCACCCCCTCCCTCCCTCCCCCCACCACTCCAGCAACCCTCAGTTTGTTTCCTGAGATTAAGAATTCCTCATATCAGTGAGCTCATATGATACATGTCTTTCTCTGATTGACTTATTTCGCTCAGAATAATACCCTCCAGTTCCATCCACGTCATTGCAAATGGCAAGATTTCATTCCTTTTGATGGCTGCATAATATTCCATTGTATATATATACACCACATCTTCTTTATCCATTCATCTGTCGAGGGACATCTTGGCTCTTTCTATAGTTTGGCTATTGTGGACATTGCTGCTATAAACATCGGGGTGCACGTACCCCTTCGGATCCCTACATTTGTATCTTTGGGGTAAATACCCAGTAGTGCAATTGCTGGATCATATGGTAGCTCTATTTTCAACTTTTTGAGGAACCTCCATACCGTTGTCCAGAGTGGCTGCACCAGCTGGCATTCCCACCAACAGTGTAGGAGGGTTCCCCTTTCTCCGCATCCCCGCCAACATCTGTCGTTTCCTGACTTGTTAATTTTAGCCATTCTGACTGGTGTGAGGTGTTATGTCATTGAGGTTTTGATTTGGATTTCTCTGATGCCAAGCAGTGTTGAGAACTTTTCATGTGTCTGTTGGCCATTTGGATGACTTCTTTGGAAAAATGTCTGTTCTTGTCTTCTGCCCATTTCTTGATTGGATCATTTGTTCTTTGGGTGTTGAGTTTGATAAATTCTTTATAGATATTGGATACTAGCCCTTTATCTGATATGTCATTTGTAAATATCTTCTCCCATTCTGTTAGTTGTCTTTTGGTTTTGTTGACTGTTTCTTTTGCTGTGCAAAAGCTTTTTATCTTGATGAAGTCCCAATAGTTCATTTTTGCCCTTGCTTCCCTTGCCTTTGGTGATGTTCCTAGGAAGAAGTTGCTGTGGCTGAGGTCGAAGAGGTTGCTGCCTGTGTTCTCCTTTAGGATTTTGATGGACTCCTGTCTCACATTGAGGTCTTTCAACCATTTGGAGTCTATTTTTGTGTGTGGTGTAAGGAAATGGTCCAGTTTCATTCTTCTGCATGTGGCTGCCCAATTTTCCCAACACCATTTGTTGAAGAGACTGTCTTTTTTCCATTGGACATTCTTTCCTGCTTTGTTGAAGATGAGTTGACCATAGAGTTGAGGGTCCATTTCTGGGCTCTCTATTCTGTTCCATTGCTCTGTGTGTCTGTTTTTGTGCCAGGACCATACTGTCTTGATGATGACAGCTTTGTAATAGAGCTTGAAGTCCGGAATTGTGAGGCCACCAGCTTTGGTTTTCTTTTTCAACATTCCTCTGGCTATTCGGGGTCTTTTCTGGTTCCTTACAAATTTTAGGATTATTTGTTCCATTTCTTTGAAAAGAGTTGATGGTATTTTGATAGGGATTGCATTAAATGTGTAGATTGCTCTAGGTAGCATTGACATCTTCACAATATTTGTTCTTCCAATCCATGAGCATGGAACGTTTTTCCATTTCTTTGTGTGTTCCTCAATTTTTTGCATGAGTATTTTATAGTTTTCGGAGTACAGATTCTTTGCCTCTTTGGTTAGATTTATTCCTAGATATCTTATGGTTTTGGGTGCAATTGTAAATGGGATCAACTCCTTAATTTCTCTTTCTCCTGTCTTGTTGTTGGTGTGTAGGAATGCCACTGATTTCTGTGCACTGATTTTATATCCTGCCACGTTACTGAATTCCTGGATGAATTCTAGCAGTGTTGGGGTGGAGTCTTTTGGGTTTTCCACATAAAGTATCATATCATCTGCAAAGAGTGAGAGTTTGACTTCTTCTTTGCCGATTCGGATGCCTTTGATTTCTTTTTGTTGTCTGATTGCTGAGGCTAGGACTTCTAATACTATGTTGTATAGCAGTGGTGATAGTGGACATCCCTGCTGTGTTCCTGACCCTAGGGAGAAAGCTCTCAGTTTTTCCCCATTGAGAATGATATTTGCTGTGGGTTTTTCATAGATGGCTTTTATGATATTGAGGTATGTACCCTCTATCCCTATACTCTGTAGAGTTTTGATTGAGAAAGGATGCTGTACTTTGTCAAATGCTTTTTCTGCATCTATTGAGAGGATCATATGGTTCTTGTTCTTTCTTTTATTAATGTATTATATCACATTGATTGATTTGCAGATGTTGAACCAACCTTGCAGCCCAGGGATTAATCCCACTTGGTCGTGGTGAATAATCCTTTTAATGTACTGTTGGATCCTATTGGCTAGTATTTTGGTGAGAATTTTTGCAACCATGTTCATCAAGGATATTGGTCTGTAATTCTCCTTTTTGATGGGGTCTTTGTCTGGTTTTGGGATCAAGGTAATGGTGGCCTCATAAAACGAGTTTGGAAGTTTTCCTTCCATTTCTATGTTTTGGAACAGTGTCAGGATAGGTATTAATTCCTCTTTAAATGTTTGGTAGAATTCCCCTGGGAAGCCATCTGGCCCTGGGCTCTTGTTTGTTGGGAGATTTTCGATGACTGCTTCAATTTCCTTAGTGGTCATGAGTCTGTTCAGGTTTTCTCTTTCTTCCTGGTTCAGTTTTGGTAGTTGATACATCTCTAGGAATGCATCCATTTCTTCCAGATTATCTAATTTGCTGGCATAGAGTTGCTCATAATATGTTCTTATAATTGTTTGTATTTCTTTGTTGTTGGTTGTGATCTCTCCTCTTTCATTCACGATTTTATTTATTTGGGTCATTTCTCTTTTCTTTTTGATAAGTCTCACCAGGGGTTTATCAATCTTATTAATTCTTTCAAAGAACAAGCTCCTAGTTTCATTGATCTGTTCTACTGTTCTTTTGGTTTCTATTTCATTGATTTCTGCTCTGATCTTTATTATTTCTCTTCTCCTGCTGGGTTTAGGCTTTATTTGCTGTTCTTTCTCCAGGTCCTTTAGGTGTAGGATTAGGTTGTGTATTTGAGACCTTTCTTGTTTCTTGAGAAAGGCTTGTATTGCTATATACTTTCCTCTTAGGACCGCCTTTGCTGCATCCCAAAGATTGTGAACAGTTGTGTTTTCATTTTCATTTGTTTCCATGAATTTTTAAATTCTTCTTTAAATTCCTGGTTGACCCATTCATTCTTTAGTAGGATGCTCTTTAGCCTCCATGCATTTGATTTCTTTCCGACTTTCCTCTTGTGATTGATTTCTAGTTTCAAAGCATTGTGGTCTGAAAATATTCAGGGAATGATCCCAATCGTTTGGTACTGGTTGAGACCTGATTTGTGACCTAGGATGTGATCTATTCTGGAGAATGTTCCATGGGCACTAGAGAAGAATGTGTATTCTGTTGCTGTGGGATGGAATGTTCTGAATATATCTGTGAAGTCCATTTGGTCCAGTGTATCGTTTAAAGTCTTTACTTCCTTGTTGATCTTTTGCTTAGATGATCTGTCCATTTCAGTGAGGGGGGTGTTAAAGTCCCCCACTATTACTGTATTGTTGTCAATGTGTTTCTTTGCTTTGTTATTAATTGGCTTATATAATTGGCTGCTCCCATGTTAGGGGCATAGATATTTACAATTGTTAGATCTTCTAGTTGGATAGACCCTTTAAGTAGGATATAGTGTCCTTCCTCACCTCTTATTATAGTCTTTGGCTTAAAATCTAATTTGTCTGATATAAGGATTGCCACCCCAGCTTTCTTTTGGTGTCCATTAGCATGGTAAATGGTTTTCCACCCCTTCACTTTCAGTCTGGGGGTGTCTTTGGTTCTAAAATGAGTCTCTTGCAGACAGCATATCGGTGGGTCTTGTTTTTTTATCCAATCTGACAGCCTGTGCCTTTTGATTGGGACATTTAGCCCATTTACATTCAGGGTAATTATTGAAAGGTATGAATTTAGTGCCATTGTATTGCCTGTAAGGTGACTGTTACTGTATATTGTCTGTGTTCCTTTCTGGTCTATGTTACTTTTAGGCTCTCTGCTTAGAGGACGCCTTTCAATATTTCTTGTAGGGCTGGTTTGGTGTTTGCAAATTCCTTTAGTTTTTGTCTGTCCTGGAAGCTTTTTATCTCTCCTTCTATTTTCAATGACAGCCTAGCTGGCTATAGTATTCTTGGCTGCATATTTTTCTCATTTAGTGCTCTGAATATATCCTGCCGGTTCTTTCTGGCCTGCCAGGTCTCTGTGGATAGGTCTGTTGCCAATCTAATGGTTCTACCCTTGTAGGTTACAGACCTCTTGTCCCGAGCTGCTTTCAGGATTTTCTCTTTGTCTCTGAAACTCGTAAGTTTTACTATTAGATGTCAGGGTGTTGACCTATTTTTATTGATTTTGAGGGGGTTCTCTGTGCCTCCTGGATTTTGATGCCTGTTTCTGTCCCCAAATTAGGGAACTTCTCTAGTATAATTTGCTCCAGTATACCTTCTGCCCCTCTCTCTCTTTCTTTTTCTGGGATCCCCATTATTCTAATGTTGTTTCATCTTATGGTATCACTTATCTCTTGAATTCTCCCCTTGTGATCCAGTAGTTGTTTATCTCTCTTTTTCTCAGCTTCTTTATTTTCCATCATTTGGTCTTCTATATCACTGATTCTCTCTTCTGCCTCATTTATCGTAGCAGTTAGAGCCTCCATTTTTTATTGCACCTCATTAATAGTCTTTTTGATTTCAACTTGGTTAGATTTTAGTTCTTTTATTTCTCCAGAAAGGGTTTCTCTAATATCTTCCATGCTTTTTTTCAAGCCTAGCTAGTATCTTTAAAATCATCATTCTGAACTATAGTTCCGACATCTTACTGATGTCCGTATTGATTAGGTCCCTGGCAGTCGGTATTGCCTCTTGTTCTATTTTTGATGATTTTTTTCTGTGTTTTCATTTTGTCCAGAGGAGAATAGATGAATGAGAGAACAAAATGCTAACAGGGTAACAATAACCCCAGAAAAATATACACTAAACAAATCAGGAGAGACCTGGAACTGGGGGAAAAGAAAGGGAAAGAAAGAAAAAAGAGTAAGAAAAAAAAAAAGATAAAACAAACGAAAACAAAACAAAACAAAACAGAATATGATCAAATATGATCAGGCTGGTGCATAGATCAGTGCCACACACTAGATTTTAGGCGTATTTTGGTTTGTTAGAAGAAAGTGCCTCCCAAAATTTTAAAGAAAGAAAAACTTATATATGTACAAAAATAAGGGTAAATACGATGAAGGGATGGAATATGACTGTAAAGATGAAAATTATAAAACATTTTATAAAAGGAATTGATGATAAGTTGGTTGAAAAAAGAAAGAAGAGGATTTAAAAAAAAAAAAGGGACAGAATGTGATCAGGCAGGAGACTAGAACAAAACCATACACTAGAGATTTAGGGTATATTTTGGTCTGTTAGAAGAAACTGTATCCCAAAATTTTAAAGAGAGAACAACTTATATATATACCAAAAATAAGGTTAACTACTATGAAGGGATAGAATATGACTCTAAAAATGAAAAATAAAAAAGATTTTTTAAAAAAGGGATCGATAAGATGTTGGTTGAAAAAGGGAAAAAGAGAAAAATTCAAATAAACAACAAAAAAAGAAAATTAAAAAAATTAACTTTGAAAGGCTGAAGAATCATGGGGAAAAAGCCATGAATTCTATGTGCAGTATTCCCCTAGCGCTGGAGTTCTGCTGTTCTCACTGATCGGTAAACTTGGTCTTGGCTGGCTGTTCTTGTGGATCTTCTGGGGGAGGGGCCTGTTGCCATGGTTCCCAAATGTCTTTGTGGGAGGCGGAATTGCCCTGCCCTTGCCCGGTCCGGGCTAAGTAATCTGCTCGGGTTTGCTCTTGTAGCTTTTGTTCCCTGCAAGCTTTCTCTGCAAGCTTTTTGGAGGATGAGAGTGAAAATGGCAGCCTCCCAATCTCCGCCCCGGAGGAGCCGAGAACTCGGGGCCTGCTCCTCAGTGTGCCCCCAGAGAAAAGCAGTCAGTCACTCCCGTCTCCCCGGTCTCTGGCCGCACTCCGTGCTCACCCGGCCTGTGACCGCACTCCTTGCTCACCCGGCCTGTGACCGCGCGTTTCTATCTCTGGCACCCGACCCTGATTGGAGTCTCCAAACGCAGCAGATCCCTGCGTTGCGCTCCCGCGCTGCTCCTCCTGGGGGAGGAAGGGGAGTCTCCCCAGATCTGCTGCTTGTTGGGTCCCTGCTGGAGGAGCAGTGGCCCGACTGTGCCGCGGATCATGGTTTATGGTAACCCTGAGCTGAGAGCCTGCTCCTCGGCTCCGTCTCTGTAGCCGGCTTCCCCGCTCCGATACCTGGGAGCTCTGTTGCACTCAGGCACCCCCGGTCTTTCTGTGACCCCGAGGGTCCTGAGACCACACTGTCCCCGCGAGGGTTCCACCCCCAGCTTAGCCACTGGAGTGACGTCCCTCAGTGGAGCAGACTTCTACAAGTTCCGATTTTGTGCTCCTCGGCTCTATCACTTGCCAGAAGCGGCTGACGGAGGCCCCTCCCCCGCCACCTATCCTCCCAAATATCACCTTGGATTCACTTCTCCACACGTCCTACCTTCCAGAAAGTGGTCGCTTTTCTCTTCAGAGAGTTGCTGCTATTTTCTTCAATCTCCTGTTGAGTTCGTAGGTGTTCAGAATGGTTTGATCCCTATCCAGCTGAATTCCTGGGACCAGATGAAATTTAGGTCTCCTACTCCTCTGCCATCTTGCTCCTCTTATTGATAACTTTTTAAGAGAAATAAACTAAAATCTTCTAGAATGGTGGATTTTATAAAAGTGTTGCTTTATATATTTTTAAACTATGTTATTAATGCATGGAAGTTCAAAATTGTTATAGCTTCTTGTAGATTGCTTATTTTGTCATCAAATGAGGTCCTGCTTTATTACTACTAAGTCTTTCCCCTTTAAATTTTGTTTTGCCTCCTACTAATTTTGCTAGATAGATTTTTTGTTATTTGTCTAGTATATTTTTTCCCATTCCTTTTATTTTAGCTTATGTATGTCATTGTGTTTTAGGTGTGCCCATCTCTAGTTTTTGTTTTCACTCACCCAATATGAACAGACTTAATTATCTATTAAAGATAGTGATTAAAAATTTAGATTATGAATATATTTGAGTTTAATTTTTGCTTTCTTGTTGTTCCTGTTTATTTGATTTTTGCTTTCTTCTTCTGTTTTGGAAGTTATCCATTTTGTTTTTTTAACACTTACCCTCTCACTTTTTTTTTTTTTTTAAGATTTACTTATTGATTTTAGAGAGGGGAAAAGAGAGAGAGAGAGATTGGGGGGAGCGGGGAGGGGCAGAGGGAGAGGGAGAGAGTCTTAAGAAGACCGTGCACTTAGCGAGGAGCCTGACACAGGGCTTGATCTCACAACCCTGAGATCAGGACCTGAGCAGAAACCAAGAGTCAGATGCTTAATCTACTGAGCCAACCAGGGGCCCCTGCTCTCACTTTCCATTGCCTTTTAACCTTTTATGTTGCTGATAAGATATCTACTGCAAGGTTAGTTATCTTTGTTTTGTTTGGAATAGAGTAAAAGCATGATAGCTATTTATTTTGTGGAATAACATTCACTGCATATTGAGGGATGCTGCTGTGTACCTAATAACATATAGTGTATATGTTGCTTTACTTTCTGCTCACAGAGAGTGTAGGGCAAGCTACTGAAATCTTCCCAAACTTTCTCCAGTGTTTCTATCCTCAGAACTCAGCTGACCTGTCCTCTTCTTCCCCTTCTCTTTTCTCATAATTTTTCTCCAGTAGCCTTTGGAAAGGTGCCTTAAATAGTATGACAGGAAATTACAAGAGGTAGCATGAAGGAAAGTTCAGTATATCAAGTCATGAAATCTCAGCTGCCCAATTCTATGAAGTTAATAGTTTTTTAAAGGCAACCTCTTTTTTTCTCTTTGTTCATTTGTGTCACTGCTTTGTCCTGTGACACATGCACCTTCAGCTGACTTTTGAAAGCCTGCTATTTTGGATGGCATAATTTTGACTGATAGGCCTATAATTAGTAAGTGCTCATTAAGTACTGTGTCCTGAGTATTTCTGTGGGGTGGTAGAGAATGTTCTTAGCAGCTGCCAGGGTGATAACAGTCCTGCAAATTGGCATGATTTCAGAAGTAGCCAAAGAACTTTATAAAGTTGAAAAGTAAACAGAAGAGCATAGCAGTAGCTATAGCAAGGGAGAAAATAGTACGAAGGCCTCTTGGTCACCAAAACTATGGACTCCCTACCCTTGTTTTCTCCATAATGTTGAAAACTTGATACTCTTTGTTTTTGTCCCGCCCATTTGAAGTCATGCCTCTCTCTCCTGGCTCTTTGTCATCCTGCCTCCTAGCTACAGGTGTTTCTCAAGTATTGATCTGGAGTCCTCTTCTCTCTTCAGTGATCCTCCCCCACACAGAGCATTCTGTCCCAGTGGTTTCAGATGTAAGCTTTATGTTGATGACTTGCAAATCCACACCTCTGGTTCTACCCAAACTCCAGTCCCACATTTTTAATTGCCTGCTGGACATTTACCCCTAGAGGTCCTCCTGAAGCCTTGACTCAGTACACCTAAAGCCTTGCTCTTTCCTTAAAACCAACTTCCATACTTTATGACCCAGCATTTCCACTCCTACATGTGTAGCTAAAAGAAATGTGTGCACAGTGCATCAAAAGACATGTATAAGAATGTTCATAGGGCATGACACATCATGACCAAATGCGGCTTCACCCAGGAATGCAAAGTTGGGTTTCAATTTAAAAATCAAACAGTTTAATTCATCACATTAACAGAATAAGGGGGGGAATCATGTGATTATTTCAATAGATGTAGAAAGTTCATTGACAATATTAAACATCCTTTTATGTAAAAACTCTTAGCAAAGTAGGAGAAGAGAATATTCTTTCTTTTAAATTTTAAATCCAATATAATTAACATGCAGTGTTATATTAGTTTCAGATATACAACATAGTGACTCAAAAATTGCTGTTTTTTTTTTTGGACACTGGATATATTTTTATTGAGCCTTTTAGTTTACAACATGAGGTAAAAGGAATGTCAGTTCTCCTTAACCAATATTTTACACAGCTGTAGTAAAATATTTCAAACTTTAGGGAATTTTAATGGATTACATATCTTAAAAGTTGGGAATCGAGTAAACAATATTTGGCTTCTTGAATTTTCAAGTTGACTCTTCCCTAACAGTGGTAACCAGCTTTAATTAGTTACATAAGTTTCTTCAAAGCCATGTTTTATTGTTGCTGATGTCTTTGTATCTGAAGCATTGCTCTTTTAATCAATATCCACTAATTCCACTTTGAAACTGAGTTTTGCATTTGGTGGAATTTTGGCATCAGGCTGTCCTTTCTTACCATAAACCCATTCTGGTTCAATCTCCGGTTGAGCCTTTTCTCCTTTACTCATAGTCAAGAGTGCTTCATCCCATCCTCTGATAACTTTGCCTATTCCAACCTTAAAACTTAAGGGTGTGGCATTTTTCTTCTTTGAACTTGTTTGAATATAGTATCAAAACCAGTCCCATCCTGTGGTGTTCCTGTATACCAGCAGTGAACAACATCTCCTGTTTTGGGAAAGTTGGTTTTATCTCCTTTTTTGAGGATACAATTTATATATTTTGGTGGACCCTCATCCAGAGTCTCTTCAGACTTGGGTTTCTTTGGGTTTATCTTCATTAAGCTTCACATTTTTCACGTGCTCAGACACTTTACTTAAATTTTCAGTACCCTTGAAATGCTTACTTTCAAAAAGACGATTATAGGCTGTAACCAAATGGTCCTTGTTAGTTGTTTTGACCACATTTTCAATGTTTCCTAATAACTTATGTTCTGCAAGAAACAAATCTGAACTGTAGTCCTGTAAAAATTTGATAATGTCCTTCTAGGGTCGCTGCTTGCTGCTCCATGGTCTAGGTCCACTGTGGAATGGCTGCTGCCGTCTTCCCCCACTCATGATTCAACAGTTCTGTATATTACTCAGTGCTCATCATGATGAGCGTATTCTTTTTTTTTTTTTTTTAAGGTTTTATTTATTTATTTGAGAGAGAGAACGAGAGAGAGAGAGAACATGAGAGGGGGGAGGGTCAGAGGGAGAAGTAGACTCCCTGCTGAGCTGGGAGCCTGATGTGGGACTCGATCCCGGGACTCCAGGATCATGACCCGAGCTGAAGGCCGTCACTTAACCACCCAGGCGCCCCATGATGGGTGTATTCTTAATCCCCTTCACATATTCCACCCATTCCCTCCCCACCTCCCTTCCGATTACCACTAGGTTGTTCTCTGTATTTCAGAGTGATTTTTTCTTTTCTTTTCTTTTTAAGATTTTATTTACTTATTTATTTATTTATTTATTTATTTATTTATTTTAAAGATTTTTATTTATTTATTCATGAGAGACAGAGAGAGAGAGAGGCAGAGGGAGAAGCAGGCTCCCAAGGAGCAGAGAGCCCGATGCGGGACTCGATCCCAGGACCCTGGGATCATGACCTGAGCCGAAGGCAGACGCTCAACCATCTGAGCCACCCAGGCGCCCAAGATTTTATTTATTTATTTGACAGAGAGAGACAGCGAGAGAGGGAACAAAAGCAGGGGGAGTGGGAGAGGGAGAAGCAGGCTTCCCGCTGAGCAGGAAGCCTGACATGGGGCTCGATCCCAGGACGCTGGGATCATGACCTGAGCTGAAGGCAGACGCTTAACAACTGAGCCACCCAGGCGCCCCCAGAGTGATTTTTTACAAAAGATTTTATTTATTTATTTATTTGAGAGAGAGTGAGAGAGCACATGCAGGGACGAGCAGCAGAGGGAGAGGGAGAAGCAGGCTCCTTGCTGAGCAGGGAGCCCAATGCAGGGCTGGATCTCAGGACTCCAGGATCATGACCTGAGCTGAAGGCAGATGCTTAACTGACTGAGCCACCCAGGCGCCCCTTCAGAGTGATTTTTATTTGTCTCTTTTTTTCTTTGTTTTGTTTCTTAAATTCCACATATGAGTGAAATTATGCATTTGTCTTTCTCTGACTTATTTCACTTAGCATTATACTCTAGATTCATCCATATTGTTACAAATGGCAAGATTTCATTCTTTTTTATGGCTCAGTAATATTTATTCCTCTCTCTCTCTCTCTGCACACACACACATACACACACATATACACACACCCCATGTCTTTTTATCCTTTCATCTATTGATGGACACTTGGCTTACTTCCATAATTTGGCTATTGTAAATACTGCAATAAACGGGTGCATATATCTTTTCAAATTAGTGTTTTTGTACTTTTTGGGCAAATAGTAGTGGAATTACTAGATCCTATGGTAATTCTATTTTTAATTTTTGAGGAACCGCATACTGTCTTCACAGTGGCTGCACCAGTTTGCATTCCCAACAGTGCATGAGGATTCCTTTTTCTCCACCTTTTCAGCAGCACTTATTTCTTGTGTTTTTTTTTTTTAAGATTTTATTTATTTATCTGAGAGAGAGAGAGAAAGAGAGAGAACACGATAGGGGGGAGGGTCAGAGGCAGAAGCAGACTCCCTGCCGAGCAGGGAGCCCGATGCGGGACTCGATCCCGGGACTCCAGGATCATGACCTGAGCCAAAGACAGTCGCTTAAGCAACTGAGCCACCCAGGCGCCCATTTCTTGTGTTCTTGATACTAACCATTCTGACAGGTGTGAGGTGATATCTCATTGTGGTTTTGATGTGCATTTCCCTGATAATAAGTGATGTTGAGCATCTTTTTATGTGTCTCTTGGCCATCTAGATGTCTTCTTTGGAGAAATGTCTGCTCATGTCTTCTGCCCATTTTTTAATTGGATTATTTGGTTTTTTTGGGTGTTGAGTTGTATAAAGTTCTTTATATATTTTGGATACTAACCCCTTATTCAGATATGTCATTTGCAAATATCTTCTCCCATTCCATAGGTTGCCTTTTAGTTTTGTTGATTGTTTCCTCCGCTGTGTAGAAGCTTTTTATTTTGATGTAGTCCCAATAGTTTATTTTTGCTTTTGTTTTCCTTGCCTCAGGAGACATACCTAGAAAAATATTACTATGGCCAATGTCAGAGAAATTACTGCCTCTGCTCTCTTCTAGGATTTTTATGCTTTCAGGTCTCACATTTAGGTCTTTAATCCATTTTGAATTTATTTTTGTGTAAGAAAGTGGCCCAGTGTCATTCTTTTGCATGTAGCTCTCCAGTTTTCCCAGCACTATTTGTTGAAGAGACTGTCTTTTTCCCATTGTATATTTTTTCCTCCTTTGCTGAAGATTATTTGATCATGTAGTTATGGGCTTATTTCTGGGTTTTCTGTTCTGTTCTATTGATCTATATGTCTATTTTTGTGCCAGTGCCATAATGTTTTGATCACTAGAGCTTTGTAATATAACTTGAAGTACAGAATTGTGATGCCTCTAGTTTTGTTTTTCTTTTTCAAGGTTGCTTTGGCTATTTGGAGTCTTTTGTGGTTCCATACTAATTTTAGGATTGTTTGTTCTAGCTCTGTGAAAAATGATGTTGGTATTTTGATAGGGATTGCATTAAATGTATAGATTGCTTTGGGTAGTATAGACATTTTAACAGCATTTGTTCTTCTGATCCATGAACATAGAATGTCTTTCCATTTCTTTGTGTCCTCTTCAATTTCTTTCATCAGTGTTTTATAGTTTTCAGAGTCTAGGTCTTTCACGTCCTTGGTTAGGTTTATTCCCAAGTATTTTATTATTTTTGGTACAATTCTAAATGGGATTGTTTTCTTTTTTTTTAAAAGATTTTATTTATTTATTTGACAGAGACATAGTGAGAGAGGGAACACAAACAGGGGGAGTGGGAGAGGGAGAAGCAGGCTTCCCATCGAGCAGAGAGCCTGATGTGGGGCTCGATCCCAGGACCCTGGGATCATGACCTGAGCTGAAGACAGACACTTAATGACTGAGCCATCCAGGCGCCCGGGATTGTTTTCTTAATTTCTCTTTCTGCTACTTTATTATTAGTGTATCATTTCTGTATAGAAATGCAATGAATTTCTGTATATTGATATTATATTCTGTAAACTTATTGAATTCATTTATCAGTTCTAGTAGTTTTTTGGTGGAGTCTTGCAGGTTTTGTTTTTTTTTGTATGGGGGAGAGGGGCAAGGGGAGAGGGAGAGAAAGAATTCCAAGCAGTCTCCATGCCCAGTGTGGAGCCTGAAGTGGGGCCTGATCTCACAACCCTGAAATCATAACCTGAGCTGAAACCAGGAGTTGGATGCTCAGCTGACTGAGCCATCCAGGCACCCCAGGTTTTCTATATATGGTATCATGTCCTCTGCAAATAGTAAAAGTTTCACTTCTTTCTTACCAATTTGGATGCATTTTATTTTTGTTGTCTGATTGCTGTGGCTAGGACTTCCATATTGTGTTGAGTAAAAGTGGTGAGAGTGGACATCCTTGTCTTGTTCCTGACCTTAGGGGAAAAGCTCTCAGTTTTTCACCACTGAGGATAATGTTAACTGTGGGTTTTTCATATGTGGCCTTTATTATGTTAAGTTGTGTTTCATCTAAACCTACTTTGTTGAGACTTTTTATCATGAATGTATGTTGTACTTTATCAAATAATTTTTCTGCATCTATTGAAATGATCTTATGTTTCTTATCTTTTCTCTTACTGATGTGATGTATCATGTTGATTGATTTGCAACCTTTGCATCCCAGGAATAAATCCCACTTGATCATGGTGAATGATTTAATGTATTGTTGGATTTGGTTTGCTAATGTTTTGTTCAGATTTTTGGCATCTGTGTCCATCAGAGTTATTGGACTATAGTTCTCTTTTTTTGTAGTGTTTTTATCTGGTTTTGGTAGAAGGCTAATGCTGGCCTCAGAATGAATTTGGGTTTTCCTTCCTCTTCTATTTTTTGGAATAGTGTGAGAAGAATACGTATTAACTCTTCTTTAATTGTTGGGAGTTTTTTGATTACTGATTCAATTTCATTGCTGGTAATCAGTCTGTTCAATTTTCTATTTCTTCTTGATTCAGTTTTAGTGGGACATAGGTTTCTAGGAATTTATCCGTTTCTTCTAGGTTGTTCAATTTGTTGGCATATAATTTTTCATAATATTCTCTTACAGTTGTTTGTATTTCTGTGGTGTCTGTTGTTATTTCTCTTCTTTCATTTCTGATTTTGTTTGAGTCCTCTCTCTCTCTCTCTTTTGATGAATCTGGCTAGAGGTTTATGACTTTTGTTTCTCTTTTCAAAGAAGCAGCTCCTAGTTTCCTTGATCTGTTCTATTGTTTTTTAGTTTCTATTACATTTATTTCTGCTCCAATCTTTATTATTTCTTTCTTTCTACCAGTTTTGGGTTTTGTTTGTTGTTCTTTTTCTAGCTCCTTTAGGTGTAAGGCTAGGTTGTTTATTTGAGAATTTTCTTGCTTCATGAGGTAGGCTTGTATTGCTCTGAACTTCCCTCTTAGAACAGCCTTTTTGTATCCCAAAGATTTTGGACTGTTGTGTTTTCCTTTTCATTTATCTCTGTGTATTTTTTAATTTCCTCTTTGACTTCTTGGTTGACCCAATCACCGTTTAATAGCATGTTATTTAACCTCCATGTATGTATGTTCTTTAAAGATTTTTTTTTCTTGTAATTTCTAGTTTCATAGCGTAGTGGTTGGAAAAGATGCATGATTTGACTTCAGTCTTTTTGAATTTGTTGAGACTTGTTTTGTGGCCTAACATGTGATCAATTCTGGAGAATATTCCATATGCACTTGAAATGAATGTGTATTCTGCTGTTTTAGAGTGGAATGTTCTGAATATATCTGTTAGATCCATCTGGTCCAATGTGTCATTCAAAGACACCATTTCCTTGTTCATTTTCTGTTTGGATGACCTATCCGTTGATGTAAGTGAGGTGTAAAAGTCTCCTACCATTTTTGTATTACTATTGATTACTTCCTTTATGTTTGTTATTAGTTGTTTTATGTATTTGGATGCTCCCATATTGGGTGCATAAATATTTACAATTGTTACATCTTCTTGTTGAATTGTTCCCCTTATGATTATGTAGTATCCCTCTTTGTCTCTTGTTACAGTCTTTGCTTTGAAGGCTATTTTGTCTGATATTAGTATTGCTAACCTGGCTTTCTTTTCACTTCCATTTGCATGATAAATGATTTTTCATCCCTTCACTTCAATCTGCATGTGTCTTTAAGTGTGAAATGAATACTTGTGTGCAGCATATAGATAAGTCTTGCTTTTTTATCCATTCTGTCACCTTTTGTCTTTTGACTGATGCATTTAGTCCATTTACACTCAAAGTAACTATTGATGAGTATGTACTTACTACCATTTTGTTACTTGTTTTATGGTTGTTTTTGTAGTTTTTCTCTGTTCCTTTCTTCTCTTGCTCTCTTCTCTTACAGCTTGCTGGCTTTCTTTAGTGACAGGCTTGCGTTCCTTTTTCTTTATTTTTTACTTATCTATTACCAGTTATTGATTTATATATAGTGACCATTAGGTTTATAACATTTTCTGCATATAGCGTTTTATATTAAGGTGATGGTTGCTTACGTTTGAACCCATTCCAGAAGCACTAAATTTTTACTCCTCTCTCCCCTACGTTTTAGGTATATTGTGTCATACTTTACATCTTGTTATTTTGTGAATCCCTTCACTGATTTTTATGCATATACTTAATTTTACTGCCTTTGTGTCTCCTACTTTTCTTACTTCTGCTTATGGACTTTCCTTTCTACTCGAAGAGTCCCCTTTAACATTTCTTGTAGGGCTGGTCTAGTGGTCATTAACTCCTTTAACTTTTTTGTGTCTAGGAAATTATCTCTCCTTCTATTCTGAATGATCCCATTGCTGGATAGGTATTCTTGGCTACAGATTTTTCTTTCAACACTTTGAATATATCATGCCATTCTCTTCTGGCCTGCAAAGTTTCTGCTGAAAAATCAGCTGATAGCTTTTGGGGTTTCCCTTGTACATAACTGTTTTCTTTTTTCTTGCTGCCTTTAAATTCTCTATCACTACTTTTTGCTATTTTAATTACTGTGTGTTTCGGTGTGACCTCCTTGGGTTGTTTTTTTTGGGGACCTCTCTGCCTCCTGGATCTGGATTTCTAATTCCTTCTCCAGATTTGGGAAATTTTCAGCTATTTTTTCCTCAAATACATTTTCTGCCCCCCACCTTCTCTCTTCTTCTGGGATCCCTATAATATCAGTATTACTACATTTGATGATATCACTGAGTTCCTGTAGTCCATTTTCATTTTCTATTATTCTTTTTTCTCTCTCCTGTTCAGCTTGATTTCTTTCTGATACTCTGTCCTCCAGGCCACGGATCCATTCTTCTGCTCTTTCATTCTATTATTTATTCCCTTTAGTGTGTTTTTAATTTCAGTTATTGAGTTCTTCATCTCTGGTTGGTTCTTTTTTATGTTTTATATGTCTTTGTTGAAGGTCTCACTGAGGTCCTCCATTCTTTTCTCAAGTCCAGTGACAATTATGACAATTACTTTAAATTCTCTATCAGGCTTACTTATCTCTGTTTCGTTTAGCTCTCTTGCTGTGATTTTTTTTTCCTGTTCTTTCATTTGGGACACATTCCTCTGTCTCCTCATTTTGTCTATTTCTCTGTGTCTGTTTCTCTGTGTTAAGGAAGTCAGCTACATCTCCTGCTTATGAGTAAGAGGTCCTGTAGTGCCCTGCAGTGCAATGTGCCCTGTTCACCAGAACCTGGTGCTTCAGGGGTATATCCCATGTGCGTTGTATGTGCCTTACTATTGTGGCTGAGCTGCATTTGCCTGCAATCCAGTCATCTGCAATGGCTTTCTTTGCCTGTTATGGGCAGGGGTTGGTCATGGTGGTGTTAGTGGGCCAGTCTGGGGCCACCTTGGGCCTGAGTTTGGTCAGACCAGGTGTTTGCCAGAGCTGCAGTAGCAGTAAGCTGCAGGGTGCTCTCCCTGTGTTGTCCCCTGAAAAGCTTTCATTGGTGGGTGGGGCCTGCAGGCAGACCAGATGTCTGCCCCCAGCCCACTGCTGGGGCCTCAGTTGGACTGGTGTGTGTGGCTTTCTTCTCCTCTCTCTCCAGGGCAGGAGTCACTTTGGGGTGGTGCTAACCACTGTTAGGGCTGCTTTCACACTGTGGCTTGTGGCACCAGTTTGGATGGACTCCTGCAGAGGTGGTGTTGGAGGGGGAGGGTCTGCAGGAGAACAAAGGGGTGAGGTGTGTGGTGTTAGCAAGGTCTGGGCTGGTTTGCTGTGGGAGGCGACTTGTAGCTACTTTGGAGTTCTTCTGCCATGGCTGGTTTGGAGGGGGTGAGTCTGCAGAAGAGTGCAGGGGTGGGTGCACTATTTTTTTTTTTAAGATTTTGTTTATTTATTTGAGAGAGAGAATGAGATAGAGAGCGAGAGCATGAGAAGGGGGAGGGTCAGAGGGAGAAGCAGACTCCCTGCTGAGCAGGGAGCCTGATGCGGCACTCGATCCCGGGACTCCAGGATCATGACCTGAGCCGAAAGCAGTGGCTTAACCAACTGAGCCACCCAGGCGCCCCAAGGGTGGGTGCACTATTAACAAGCTAGGTGGAGAGTGTTCACACTCTGCTGGTTCCCACAGGTGACTGTGTATCTAGGCTGGGGGATGGGTTAGTGAAATAGTGCCTACAAGCTCTTTTGTTCCTAGAGAAGTTTCCCAAAGACCTCTTCCCCTCCACCACACCCTGAGATTAGTAAACAATTCTCCATCCTGTATACCGCAGGCATTTTTCAAACTGCTGCTTCGATGCTGTATCTCTGTGGGGCTGTTTGTTGTACTGTCTCTTTAAGGGTGGGGGACTCTGTTTCCTGTCACCCTTTGGCTCTCCAAGAGCCAAGCCCACTGATTTTTAAAAGTTCTACTTGTCAAGTCCCACTGATTGTAAGAACTCATGAAGGTACGCCTCTCTAGTTTTCAAAGCCAAATGTTATGGGGATTTGTCTTCTGGTGCTTGTTCCCCATGCCTGGGGTGCCTGGGGTGGGGTCTGCTCCTCTCTCCTCTGTGCCCACAGCACTCCTCCTTCCTGTGGACAGTCCCATAGGTCAGCTTGGTTCCTGACCATGTCTCTGCCCTTCCTATCCTCTTTGATATGGCCTCTACTCTACATTTAGCTGTGGAGAGTCTGTTCTGCCAGTCTTTGGGTTGTTTTCTGGGTTATTTACACTGATGTGGGTGTTACCTAGGCATATCTATGGTGAGCCTAGGGTCCTCCTTCTCTGCCATCTTCCCTGGAAGTTCTCAGAAGAGAACTTTTTTAGTCTCTAAAAAACCTACTGCAAACATACTAAATGATATAAAGTTGAAAACTTTTCCTTGGAGATCAGGAACAAGACAAGGATGCCCCTGATAATCACTGCTATTCAGCATCTTTCAGTGTTCTGGCCAGTGCACAAAACAAGAAAAAGGCATAAGAATTAGAAAGAAAGAAACTGAAAACGGGCAGTATTTACGTATGATATAACTATATTCATAGAAAATCCAAATGGTTTGGCAGATAAACTATTGGAATTAATAAGAGAATTTAACCCAGTCTCAGGATATAAAAGCTCAGTATCCAAAAATCCAATATATTTCTCCATACCAGCAACAAACAAAATGAAATTAATATAAAATACTGAGGAATAAATCTAATAAAAGATGTGCAAGACATCTACAGAAAAAAATGATCAAACCTTATTCTGAGGCATTAGAGAAATATAAAAAGGGGGAGATATGCCATAGTAAATATGAGCAAAAAAGATGCCAATTCTCCCCAAATTTAATTCTAAATTCAATGCAATTGCAATAAATGTGTTTTGGTGGAACTTGACAAACTGATTTTAAAATTCATATAGAAATACAAAAGGATAAGGATAGCCATTAACCTTTTGAAGTAAAAGAATAAAGGGGAAGACTTTACTGGATAAGAAGAGTATTATAAAGCTTTAGTAATCAAGACAGTATGTATTTTTTTCAGGGATAGAAAAATAGACCAGTGAAATAGAATGGAGAACTCAGAAACATATCCATGCAGAAGGTCAATATTTGACATATGTTGTACTGTAGAACAGAGGAGAAATGTCAGTCCTTATAATAAATAGTACTGAGATGAGTGGCTATAATTAAATTAAATTAAATTAAACCCCTATCTCACACTATACCCCCAAATATATTCCTGTATATTCATGTATTAAAAACCTAAACATGAAAGGAAAAATAAGAAGCTTGTAGAAGACAATATAGGGAAATATCTTCATGAGCTAGTGGGTAGAGAAGAATTGCATAAACAAGATGCAAAAGATACCCTAACTATAAGGAAAGGAGACTTCTGTTCATCAAAAAACAATACAAAGAGTGCAAAGATAAACCAAGAAAGAGAGTGAGGGAAGGTATTTTCAATTCACAAAACTGAGAAAACTAGTATTTTGATGTATTAAGAACTCTTATATAGGCATGGCCTGGGGAAAAGGATGGGGTTGTGCTGACAGACAAATTTGGGGAAAACTGAGGCCAGGAAACTTTTGTCTCATTCATGGTTTGAAAGTCTCAGAAAAGTCCTCTGGACAGAGACCTATTTGCCAACATGGGATGACTCAGCCTAGTAAAGAGAGGCATTATCAGACATTGTGAGTGTCTTAGTCATGTTCATTAGAAGCAGAGCTTGAGACAAAGATTCTGGTGCCTGCTGTATATTGGAGGAATGCTCTCAGGAGAAAGGGAGTGAGGGAAGTGGGACAGGGCAGGGGAAGGTGCTAAGCAAGGATGTGTTCTTAGCTCTAGCCTGATCCCATAGGGAGTTCTGTACTATGAATTGTACCATAGAGTTGTTTCCCCTTGAGGCAAGGGGGTCAGAATTCCATACCCCCCTCTAGCATTTAGTCCTTGGCTGTGGGTTGTATCCCAAAGGTGGGGGTAAGCCTGGCTTCCTGTGTAAAAGTGGCCCCCACTCAGCTGGGTGACATTCTTTAAAGAAAGGGACATTTGTACACAGCAACCAACGCACAACCTCTGGAAGGATTGTTGAATTGGTTGGCAAAGTGGATCACTGTGGAGTACCAATAGTGTCCTCTGCAGTGAGGACTTGATTAACACATCTGAGTCAACCTTTCTTCTCACGTTGTATGAATCCTGTGTTGGAGCCTGGAAGCCTGCCAAGAGGCTGGCCACCACAGAGAATAAATGGTGAACTCTGTGTCCGGGGGTGAGAAGGAAGTTGTGACAGGGAGTCAGAGGATTTCTAGAGATGAGATTGAAGCAGCTAGAGGGAGAGGGTCAATATGCTCTTAGAATAGTGACTGAGCCAAAAAAACAAAAACAGAAATAGACAAAAAGGTCATAAGCTGTGGACCCTGACCTCAAGGCTAGTGGGGACACAGCACCAGAGAATACAAGGACACCTTTTCTCCAAGACCAGTTCCATTTCTATCACCCAGGCTCTAGCCTTGAGAAGTCCCCAGGGGTCAGATATAAGTGCCATAGGGATTTGTGAAGAATAATTATATCAGGTTTTTAGGAAATAGAGAAACCACATTTATACTGCATATCTGAATTGTAGTAAAAGTGAAATTTCAATGCCCACTTTGAAACACTTTAAGGCTACGAGATTGTTATATTCGAACACATAAATGAAGTAAACAAAATCTGACCTTTGACAACAAGATTGTAAACCCTTTGAAAGCAGGGTCGTGTAACCCACACAGCGAAGTGTTAGATAATTCCTTTTTACCTCATATTCTCTCATATTTGAAACTCATCCTCTTTTGTTTCAACCCACGTGTCTTACCAAGAGCCATTGGTAAAAATCAGAAGACACTGGAAAAAGAAGCTTCAACTATTGGTATATCTGTTACTAATTTAGAGAAAAATCAATTTAGACCCACACCTCACCCCATAATGCCAGATGAATAAAATATATATAAAAACTTAATTCATAAAGAAAAACATTGAATTTTAATGAGGTCTCTTGAGTTCTCTTTAAAGTTTATAAGCTTTAAAGTGATAGACCTTACAATTATGATTGAAAAATCTGACTACATAAAAAACTTAAAACTTTATATAAAAGGAATTTTAAAAGCACAGAGGAAATATTTTTTAACAAAAAATATTTTTAACAAAAAAAGAGGCTTAATATCTTAGACAAATTAAAAGGAAAACATTAATATCACAATAATAAAGAAGAAAAAGACAAGACAATGCCAAATGAGGAATTATGCTCAGTAAACAGATAAATGGGAAAGTGTTAAACCTTTCACTTCAATCTTAAATACTTACTAAGCATCTACAATGGGCCAGACACAATTCTAGGCACTTTATCAAAGGAGTTCTAGGTACAGGCACCAAAGAATGCAAATCAAATTACTAATCAGATACTAGTGAGACTGATACTTACATATATATTTTAGGTTTGTTTATTTATTTTAGAGAGAGCATGAGAGAGAGAGAGCACGAGCAGGAGGGGCAGAGGGAGAGGAAGAGAGAGAATCTCAAGCAGGCTCCATGCCAAGCATGGAGCCTGACACAGGGCTTGATCTCACGATCCTGAGATTGTGACCTGAGCCAAAACCAAGAGTTGGATGCTTAACTGACTGTGCCAATCAGGCACCCCGAAACTGATACTTTTATACACTGCCATTGAAAGTAAAATTACACAATCCCATTTGGATTTGGCCATACCTGTCAATTGATAGCATTGTTCAAATCCTTTAACTTAGGAATTCTACTTTGGGGAACATATCTCCAAAGGGAAAAATAATCCCAAGAGAGGAAAAAAAACTTACATACCTGAAGATGTTCATCACATTGTATTTTATAAAGAGAGAGAAAACATATATGAAAGCACCTTAAGTATTAAATATTTTAATCCAAATTTTCTCAAATTAATTTTTCTATAGAATTCTTTTTCATAGACTATTAAGAAGTTTGAGAACACACCTTCAGGAAGAAAGGGACCCATAATTTTGATGATCATCCAGTTAAGATTATAGGGCTATGATGTAGTTCATATAGTAATATGGTTTTGGTTGGGTGAAATGTTTGGAGCCCAGGCCCACCTAAGCACTAGCCTCTAACCCAGAAGAGAGTTTCTAAAACATAAAGAGGATGAAGTCCCTTGAGAATGCACTTTTCTGGTTTTTCCATGGTGTGAGCCTCTCATGTGGTTTTCAGTAAGGCTAGATGAGGCAGCTCCAACTTACCTACTGGACACAGGCCTTGAACTCAGAAGGAATGAGAATGACTCTCTTATTTTATACAGATGAAGACTTTCACAGAAAAGACAAGACCCCTGTTATCAGCTAGAGAGTTCAGAAGAACAGGCAAACTACATGTTTGGGTCTCAGAATAAACATTCTCAGAGCAGTAATGAGCACTAGGAGCTCTCCAAGGTTCTGAAAAACTGCACCTTTCTCCAACCTGATGGAATCTTCATCTCACTGTCTCTCACCTAAAGGATTCACTACCTCTTCTTGCCTTGACACTTGCCCTCTGGCCTCTAACTCCTTGATACAATCTGTCTGTGACTCATGCCTAGTGGGACTTCAGTCACTGTTTTTTATCTGCCTGTGCTGGCCGCTTCATTTATCATTGTCCTAAAGCAAGTCTATTTGAAGTTATCTCAGTAGGAGAGAATACATGTTTTAATAACTTTTGGTTGTACTATCAGGAAGGAAAGGAACTCAGGAGAGATAATTTTCAGATATGTCTTCATATCTGAGAAAGTACTAGAAGAACACATGGAAGAAACAGAAAGAAGACATCTTCAGAGAGTTGACTACATGTGACTCATTTGTCATACTTTTCAGTCCTTCACTTACTGCATAGCAACAGGGTATAGCAAGGTGCCTTATATAAGGTTGGTGCTGGTAAACAAATGAATATTAAACTATGCACTAGGAGAACAAAGTTCTAGTCCTGACTTTATTTTTTTTTAAAGATTTTATTTATTTATTTACCAGAGAGAGAGAGAGAGCACAAGCAGGGGGAGTGGCAGGCAGAGGCAGAGGGAGAAGCAGACTCCCCGCTGAGCAGGGAGCCCGATGAGGGACTAGATCCCAGGATCCCGGGATCATGACCTGAGCCGAAGGCAGACGCTTAACTGACTGAGCCACCCAGGTGTCCCATGACTTTATTTTTTTTTAACTGACTAATTGTATAACATTGGACAAATCATTTAACTTCTCTGTATTAATGTAAGGTAACTGCTGCAGCAAACAACCCCCAAATTGCAATCACTTAAAACAATGTAAGCTTCTTTGTCACTCATACAACAATCTAATACATATTCCTGGTTGACTGGCTTTCCTGGATAACTTTCCTCCAAGTGGTGACTCAAACTTCTTCCAGATTATAGCCTTGCTATTCTCTAAGTTTTTTGAGTAATCTTCATTCAGCTAGTCAATGAGGGGAAAAAATGGGGAGTGTGCTTTCTCTGACTGAGCTGACCTATCATTCTCACTGGGACCACTGCCCAATTCCTTAGGGGACAGTCAAGACCAGTGTTCTAGCCCTTTGGTTATTCTTCATTGGGTTCCTGCTGGGGCCTGTTTTGGGCAGTCTGTTCTCTTGCACCCAGTTCTCTCCCAGCTCTTCATAGGAGTTGTTCTGCCATCACCTTGGAATGCTGTTCTCTCTCTACTTACTCCCTGACATCTTGTACTCCAGCTTCTGATGCCTGGTCTTTCTAATACTCAGTAAATATTTGCTAAACTGCTGGTGTTCAAAAAAAAAAAAAAAAAAGAATGGGGAGCTTATATTTTGGAGGATTTTATGGGTCCGGCCTTGTAGTGGTACAAATCACTTCTACCTACCTTCTATTGGACAGGACCCATCCCATGTTCACACCTAACTGCAAAGGATCTTGGAAAATGTAGTCTTGATGTATGCCAAAAAGGAAAAGGGACACCATTTGGTAAATAACTGGCCTTACTCTCTAGGTTTTGGTTTCCTCAATGGTAAAATGATTCAAATAAAATCTGTTCTTCCTTCTCCATGGAGTTATTGTAAAGGTCAAAGGAGATTACCTGTGTGAAAAAGTCTTGAAAACTGTAAATCAACGTATACAGGATATACAGGAAGGGAATCATTATTGCTTAGCTTACCTACCTTTGAGTGTTAATTTTAGGAGTGGAAAAAAACGTGTTCTGTCTTTGGTAGGACTCCTTATAAGTTGGTCACAGTATATACCAAGTATAAATATATTTAATGGGATAATATATTTTCTCATATGGGGCAAAAGTAAAGATTGTAAATGAACCTTTGGCATTTCATAATATGAATGCCTTGGTGGAAGTATACTAGGATGGATTTAAGGGAAAGTACCATTTTGTGTTCAAGCCTAATTTTTTGCCAGGCTCCTGAAGACGCTTCTAACCTCCCAGACAATAAAACCTACCATAGGTTTGATAATAGGTGGTACATTCTTTCCTCTTTGAAAGTCTTCCCTGGACTGGGTATTGTAAATGGAATATCTATTAGGATTGTTGCGCATGACTTCTAATTATGGACACACATACACACACACAGCTCCTTTGTCATTTTTGAAAAGATTTTATTTATTTATTTGAGAGAGAGAGAGAGAGAGCCAGAGATAGTGAGAGAGAGCATGAGCAGGGAGGAGAAGGAGAAGCAGGCTCCCCAATCAGCAGGGAGTCCGACGTGGGGCTTGATCCCAGAAACCTGGGAACATGACCTGAGCTGAAGGCAGACACTTAACCGACTGAGCCACCCAGGTGCCCCTACTTTGTCATTTTTCTGAAGCCCTTCATCCTCAGCAGTTGGAAACTCCTCTTACCACTAACTCCCCAACTAAGCAAACAACAACAAAAAAATTGCCTCCTCCAACTTCTTCTTCTCAGGTTTGCTATGAATCAAAGAATCTGATTTATGCCTACACACCTAGCAACATGCCAATGATTTTTGAACGTTGTTCACTCTTTAATTTCGTGATGTTTTGACCTAAAGCTAACATCAGCCATCTGGGAAGGGTTATTATTTAAAAAAACATCACTCAGCCAATTGTGACCGAGGCACTGGATCATACTGAACTGCAAGATTTCTTCTAAGGATGAAAGAAAATAATAAGAAATCACAATAGCAAGGGACATACGTTGAGACCCAGCTTAGTTTTCTGAAAGGAGAAAAAGAAAGGCATTTGTTTGAAACTCTGGGGCCTTAGGGTAGTTCACCAGAGCACACTAAGCCTTAGGAATTATGTCTAATTTATCTTAGAGCAGCCAGAACTCACAGCTTAAAAATTCAAAGCAAAGATAGCTCTATTCTCAATATGTATAAAATAACTGAATGTGAGCGCATGACCTAAAGGAAATTAGACTGCATAATCATGCATTCTGGTGCACTGTGGTATTAACTTGAAAAATATAGAGCTTTGGGTTTTGTGGAAGGAAATAGAAATTGGGATGTAAAATGAAGCGAAGAAGGAGATGCCCTTGGAAATATGAATTGCTATAAAATAAAAGCAGTGTCTAATCAAATAAGTGCCTTCTAGAGATAGACTATCCCTCACATCTGGATATCTTGGCTATCTATCTCTTATCAGGAAAAAAAAAGTGGGTCAGGGAATTATACCAAAGCAGGTCTCTTTCAGCTGGACAAGCTTTAAAAGAAAAAAATGGTCTCCTGCTCTTTTCTAGTGCCTCTCAGTGGGTATCTTTTATTTTTCTTTTTTAAATCTGCATCTACCAGCCATTTCCCAGCTATATATCTACTTGAATTTCATTCTGGTCTCTGTTCTACTCATGCTATGTGTCTCATGCATCCATGCAAATTGGTGCCCAAACTGGGCATGCTGTAAGTGCTGGAGTCCTGAGCAGATTGGCCCTACCTACCATTTATTTACTGATGGCTTGCATTAGCACATATCCTCTTCTCAGTTTGATGGTAAAGCCAGGTTGAAAGTGAGGAGGAGAATGTTTTGCTTCCAAAAGGATTTGAGTATTGAAATGTTGTGCTTGGAACAAAAGTTTCCCCCTTTCCAGGACAATACACATGGATCTTTCCAGATATTGTTGGGTGGGGGGGACATGGGGACATGTAGAGACAATGTCAGAGAGTGGAGGAAGAACTGGGATTTAGAGGTTCAGGAAACCCAGAATCTTAGACTGTTTCTCACTGAATCTAGGACTCTGGCAAGTGGGCAGATCCCTCTGAGCCTCAATTTTCCCATTTGCAAAATAATAGTAATAATAGTAACAAACAGTTGAGAGGCAAGGTGGTATAGAGGGCAAGTGAACACATTCCAGAGAAAGGTTGCCAGGGTTCAAATTCTGGCTCTGCCGTTATTACCTAAAACAATCTGTACCTCAGCTTCTTTCTTTCTTTTTTTTTCTTCTTTATATTACATTTAGCTGAAGCTTGAACTCGTCTGCTGGTTGCAGAATGTACCATTTTACTTATTAAAAAATTAATAAACTTTATTTTTTTAGAGAAGTTTTAGGTTCACAGCAAAATTGAGCAAAAGTACAGAGACCCATTTACCCCCTGGTCCCATACATGCACATGCTCAGCCTCCCCCACTAACAACATTCCCCACCAGACTAGGATATTTGTTACAATCAGTGAACCTATACTGACATATCACAATCATCCAAAGACCACAGTTTACATTAGGGGCTCAATTTTGATATTGTACAGTCTCTGGATTTGGACAAATGTATCCACCATTATAGTGTTATAACAGGAGAGTTTCAGTGCCCTAAAAATCCACTGTGCTCTCTTTATTCCTGTCTCCCTGCTAACCCCTGGCAACCACTGATCTTTCCACTCTCTCCATAGTTTTGCCTTTTCCAGAATGTCAGATATTTGGAATCATATAGTATGTAGCCTTTTCAGATTGGCTTCTTTCAATTAGTAGTATGCATTAAGTTTCCTCCATGTCTTTTCATCTAGCTCATTTTTTTTTTAGCACTGAATAATATTCTATTGTCTGGACATACTACAGTTTATCCATTTACCTTTTGAAGGACATTTTGATTGCTTCCAAGTTTTGGCAATTATTAATAATTTGTCAATTTATTAAAAATAAAAACCTGCCGCAAACATCCATGTGCAGGTTTTTGTGTGGATATGTTTCTAATTCATTTGGATAAATACCGAGGACCAATCATATGTTAAGAGTATTTTTAGCTATTTTTTAAAACAGCTTATCAAGTGTGAGTTTTAGCAGATTTTGTGTTTTAAGGGATTGGTTTGTTTCATCTAGGTTATCAGTTTCTGGCATGGAGTTGTCCATAATATTCCTTTATCTGCTTTTGCTTTTTTTTTTTTTTTAAGATTTTATTTATTTTTTAGAGAGCGAGCGAGAGAGAAACAGCATGAGAGGGGAGAGGGTCAGAGGGAGAAGCAGGCTCCCCGCTGAGCCGGGAGCCCGATGCGGGACTCGATCCCAGGACCCTGGGATCATGACCTGAGCCGAAGGCAGACGCTTAACCATCTGAGCCACCCAGGCGCCCTGCCTTTTTTTTTTTTTTTAAAGATTTTATTTATTTATTTGAGAGAGACTGAGAGAGAGCATGAGAGGGGGGAGGGTCGGGAGGGTCAGAGGGAGAAGCAGACTCCCTGCCGAGCAGGGAGCCCGATGCAGGACTCGATCCAGGGACTCCAGGATCATGACCTGAGCCGAAGGCAGTCGCTTAACCAACTGAGCCACCCAGGCGCCCCCTTTATCTGCTTTTTAATGTCCATGAGATCTTCAAATGTCCTTTATCTTTGAGTGATGTCTCCTCTTTCATTTCTGATGCTAGTAATTTGTGTCTACTCTCTCTCTCTCTTTTTTTTTTTTTTTGCCTGGCTCGAGGCTCATCAATTTTATTGATCTTTTCAAAGAAATGGCTTTTGGTTTTGTTGATTTTTCTCTATTGATTTCAGTTTCATTGATTTCTGCTTGAATTTTTGTTATTTCTTCTGCTTTGGATTTAATTTGCTCTTCTTTTTCTAGTTTTCTAAGGTGGAAGCTTAGATTATTGATTTTAGATATTTATGCTTTTGCAATATATGCATTCGATGCTATAAATAACCTTTAAAGCACTGTTTTCACTGTGTCCCACGAACTTTGATAAGTTGTGTTTTCACTTTTATTTAATTCAAAATATTTTAAAATTTCTCCTGATTTCTTCTTTGAATTACATGTTAATTAGAAGTGTATTGTTAATCTCCAAGTATTTTGGTATTTTCCAGCTATCTTTCTGTTATTGATTTCTACTTTAATTCCATTGTGGTCTGAGAGCACACATTATATGATTTCTATTCTTTTAAACTTATTAAGGTATATTTTAAATTTATTAAGGTGCATTTTATGGCCCAGAATGTGGTCTATCTTGCTGAATGTTCCATGTGAGCTAGAGAAGAATTTGTACTCTGCTATTGTTGAATGAAGTCATCTATAGATGTCAATGAAATCCAGTTGATTGATGGTGCTGTTGAGTTCAACTATCTTTACTGATTTTCTGCTTGCTGTATCTGTCTATTTCTGATAGAGAGATGTTGAAGTCTCCACCTACAATAGTGGATTTATCTATTTCTTCTTACAGTTTATCTGTTTTGCCTCACATGTTTTGATGCTCTGTTGTTAGGTGCATGCACATTGTCTTCTTAGAGTACTGACCTTTCAATCATTATGAAATGCCCCTCTTTATCCCTGATAACTTTCCTTGTTTAAAGTCTGCTTTGTCTGAAATTAACATAGCTACTCCTGCTTTCTTTCGAGTAGTGTTAGCATGGCATATCTTTCTCCATTCCTTTATATTTCATCTATATGTTATTTATTTAATAATTGTAATTATATTAAATAAATGTATTAAATAAATTATATTAAATAATATTTATTTGACATATTTATTATTTATTTTTGAGAGAGAGAGTGTGCATACGTGTGAGTGGTAGGGGGAGGGGCAGAGGGCGAGGGAGAGAGAGAATCTTAAGCAGGCTCCATGCCCAGTGCAGAGCCTGATGTGGGGCATGATCCCATGACCCTGAGATCATGACCTGAGCCAAAATCAAGAGTCAGATGCTTAACTGACTGAGCCACCCAGGCACTCCTGTGTTATTATATCTAAAGTGAGTTTCTTGTAGATGACATATAGTTGAATCTTGTTTTTTTGATCTACTCTGACAATCACTGCCTTTTAATTGGTGTATTTAGACCATTGATGTTTAAAGTGATTATTGATATAGTTGGATTGCTATCTACAATATTTGTTACTCTGTTGCCCTTATTTTTTGTCTACTTTTGTCTCCCATACATTTTCTGCCTTTTGTGGTTTTGACTGAGCATTTTATATGATTTCATTTGTCTCATTTTTTAGTATATCTACTACTTAATTTACTTTTAAAGTGGCTGCTCTAGAATTTGCAGTATACAAGTACAGTGAATCCGTGTCCACTTTATTTTTTAATTTAATTTAATTTTTTTAAAGGTTTTATGTTTAACTAATCTCTACACCCAACATGGGGCTTGAACTCACAACCCTGAGATCAAGAGTCACACACTCCACTGACTGAGCCAGCCACGTGGCCCCAAGTCCACTTTAAAATAACACTATACCACTTCATGAATCGTGCAGGTACCTTATAATAACAAAAGAATCCTAATTCCTCCCTCCCATCTCTTGAATCATTACTGTCATTCATTTCACTTATATATACAATAAAGTAAGCATAAATACATACATGTAAGCATACATAATTGCATACATTGTTGCCATTATTTTTTTAACAAATAATCTATCTGTTAGAGCAGTTAAGAATAAGAAAAATAAGTTTTTACCTTCTCTTATTCTTTGATGTTCTTCCTTTATGTATGTCTGTCCAAGTTTCTGATCTATACAATTTTCCTTTTCTCTGAGGAACTTTTTTTTTTTTTAGTGTAGTTGACATACAGCATTACAGTAGTTTCAAGTGTACAGCATAGTGATTCAACAAATTTACCTATTATGCTATGTTTACTACATGTGTAGCTACCATCTATCTCAATACATCAGTATTACAATAGCATTGACTATATTCATTATGTTGTGACTTTTATTCCTGTGACTTATTTGTTCTATAACTGGAAGCACTTCTTTTAACATTTCTTGCAAGGTGGGTCTACTGGCAACAAATTCTCTTCATTTTTGTCTTAGAAAGTCTTTGTTTCTCATTTACTTTTGAAGGATAATTTCAAATGGTACAGAGTTTTAGGTTGGTGGGTTTTTTTTCTCTTCATACTTTATATATTTCATTTCACTGTCTTCTTGCTTGCATGGTTTATGAGAAGTCAGATATAATTCTTATCCTTGTTTCTTTATTGGTAACATGTTTTTTCCTCTGGCTTCTTTCGAGATTTTTTTTCTTTATCTTTGATTTTCTGCAGTTTGAATGTGATATGTTTAGGTGCAGTGGGTTTTTGTTTTTTGGTTTTTGATTTTTGATGGGGTTTTTTGGTATTTATCCTGCTTGGTGTTCTCTGAGCTTCTTGGATCTGTGGTTTGGTGGCCAACATGTCCCTCAGTTAATCGATCTATAAAGTAGGGATTATAATAGCTACTTCATGTTGTGGGAATTAAAATTAATTCAATATGTGACAAGCACTTAGACGAGTACCTGGAATGTAGTTAGTACTACGTAAGTGTTAGCTAATATTTAATCAGCACTTGCTAAGTGCTTTTCATACAGGATCTCATTTTTTCTTCACAGCAATCCTATCCTCAGCAGGTACCTATTATTACCCCCATTTTACAGATGGGGAGATTGAGGCTTGTCTAGGATCACACAGATTGTTAAGTGGCGGTCTGTAAGTCCTACTGAGGTCTGTCTGGCTGCCAAGACCATACCTTAAATTACCAAGGAACAGCACCTCAGAAGGGTGTTGGATTTTGGTTAATCTCTGTGGTCCCTTCCGGAACTAAAACTCTGTTGTATCACATTTGAAATAATGCCAGAATAATACTGTGGTAGAGTGTCCAGGCTTGGGAGTTGGAAAGCCTGTGTTTAAGCAAGTCAGGCACACCCTCTGTTTCCCCTGCTGTGACATGAGGCTAATCCACCTACCTTTCCTATCGAGTTGTTTGGAGGTTTGAATGGGCTACTATATGTAAAACATTTTGCACAGTGCTTGTAACTGGTACTGGTATATTGTAGGTGCTCAAAAAAAGTTAGAAAATAAAATAATTGTTATTTTAAAATCTTGTCTAGTAGTTACAGTATTGGAAAAAGTCAGGAAATGTCTTGATTTAGAGGCCCCCAAGCTGTCCAGGCAGGAGGGCATATGGTAGGAAACTGTTGATGTGGAACTTGGCTAGAAGAGGTGAGACTAGCTTACATCATAGAACCCAGCCCTTGGGCGGTGCAGAAGTCTTCTTGGGCAAGAAGCTGAGATGACTCCGGTACATGGAGGTTTTATTTCTAATGCTGGCAATCATAAGAGAACTGGGACACTCTTGGGCATTGTGGCAGGGCTCTTATTTATGGTCAGTCTCATTCAGAGGAAGGATTAGGTAGGATGGAGTATTCCCAACATGGCTGGTCCTGATTAGAGAGGAAGCAGATGGCCTTTAATCTGGACATGGGCCATGCCAGTATTAGGACTGTGTGTTCTCTGAGCTTCTCAGAGTAAAAGGGCTGGCCCACTGATACGACTTTGGTGTGACATTTCTTCGAGCCCGGTGAAGGGATCTATGCTTGTTAGAATCAGAGGTGGCAGCTGCTCTGGGGACCATACCTATGCGACATGGTGAAGGGGCAAAATGCCTGTGACTCACATTTCATTGTGTGTGTGGATGTGTCTACATTTCTGGTACTACTATTTCATTCTCCTCTGAAGAAACAGAGGGATTAAAAGTAGCAGTTGTACTCCCTTGCTTTGGCTGCCTGAGGAGCCCTACCTCCAAAAATGTGAATTGTAATCTCAAAGCTCTTTGCCAGCTTCCTTCAGTAATCCCTGCTCATCACGCATCACATTCTACAGTGTCACTGTTCTGGTTTTCAGATATCTCCCCTCAGTCAATAAGCATGGATGGAGGGCATATTATGTGCCTGGCACTGTGTTATGATCTGAGGATACAAAAAAGGATGATATAAGGTCCTGGCCCTCAGAGAGTTGAAAGCCGTTAGGGTGGTGGGGACCTTTAAGCAAATAAGTACAACACTATGTAATGGGCTATCAGAAAAGTGTCTTCCTTTGGATTTCTCCCAAAACAGGCTGTGGGAAAAGGATTTGAGTGTAAGTAGTTTATTTGGGAAGTGATCCCAGGAAGCACTGGTAGAAAAGATCAGGGAGTTGAGGAAGGGAACAGAAGAAAGCCTATCCGCGTAATTACTACTACAGGCAACTGGGGTTCAACCTCCCCAGGGAGCTCTGGGCACATAAAACATGCCTTGTTCTCCCCACCAAAGGGCCACGCAGCTGGGCCAGTTAGCCATCACATCTCTCTCCATCAGTGTTTGAAGACTGCCCCAAGGGAGATTAACTCCCTAGCGCAACTCCTGACCACCTGGCCAAATGCATGCTGGTGGGCAGATATACAGTCCCAAGTGGAGCCACTGGTGTTTATAGTAAGCAGCCTTCCATGTAGAGGCAAAGGCCAAAGAGATGTGGGAAGGGCCCCAGCAGCATCTGCTAAAAGAAGTATGTTGGGCTTACAGTGAGTGCACACCGGGTTAGCCATTCCTAGCTTAGGTGATCAACAAAGACTTCAGAGAGAAGAGCTTTCCAGGCTGGAACAAAGGCATGGAGTGTTTGGAAGAATGTGATGAATTCAATATGGCTGGCACTGGTGTCATAGGGGAGAGGGTGTCGGGTGTGGGAAAGTACTAGGCGTAGGTGAGGGCCAGCTCCAGTACCCCCCTATGCCAAACTACATTCCAGACTCGTGGGAGATGCAGAGAGAGCCACAGAAGGGCTTTAAGAAGGCTTGTGACCCAGCCGTGCTTGCTTTTTATTTTTTATTTTTTAAAATTTTATTTATTTGACAGAGAGAGACACAGTGAGAGAGGAACACAAGCAGGGGGCAGTGGGAGAGGGAGAAGCAGGCTTTCCGCAGAGCAGGGAGCCCGATGCGGGGCTCGATCCCAGGACCCTGGGATCATGACCTGAGCCGAAGACAGACGCTTAACGACTGAGCCACCCAAGCACCCCCATGCTTGCTTTTTAGAAAGATCAGTCTGGCTATGGTAGCCAGAACAGGTGGCTACTCCTTCCCATTTGCTTCCTGTGGGTTTCGTGTCTATTTCCTATTGCTGTGAGCATCAGCCTGGTGGTAGTAGTTCAAATCATCCAGTTTGTGATTTTCCCAACACTCTCATAATCAGCCTTATTGTGTCCCATCAGAGATGGGTGATGCCCCTGTTTGGGGGTCTGGGTCACAGCCCCATGGGGTCCCTCTTCCAGGCTTCCAGGCTCTGATAACCCCAGTCTCTCCCTTCCATTCCCCCCACATCTTTGGGGTGGCCTCTAATTCCTGCAGCTCCCATCTCTGTGTTATCTCAGCATCCCCTGTCTACCTTTTGAGTCCTCCAAAACTCATTTCAGCAATTTCGCCTCCAATCCCTGCTTTACCTCTGCAGAACTAACTGTGCTGCTTGTCTTTCTTCCTGGACCATGACCGATGCAGAGAGGCACAGACGACAGAGTATCTGGGGAGTCGGCTTAGCTGGGAGACAATGAGTTTGTAGTTCACACACTTGTTTGATTTTCCCCAAAGCTCTTGAGAGCCAGGGCATAGGCATGGAGAAGGCATGTGGTTGGGGTGAACCGACCTTGATGGTTTGAAGAGGATGTTCAAGAGGGCACCTAAGCATCACAGCCGGGTTGACCAGATAATACCAATGGTAGCAGCAACAGCAGTAGCCACGATGATAATAGAGAAACCTACGATTTTGCCTTCACTGTGTGCCAGGCATTGTAAGTGCTTTACATGTACTGTCAACTTAATCCTCATGACAACCCTAGGAGGTAGGTATGTACTTTCCTTCTCCATTTTACAAATGAAGACACCAAGGCACCAAGAGGCTAAGTAATGTGCCCAAGGTCAAATAACTAGTAAGGGACAAAGTTGATATATGAACCTGGGCAGTTTCTCCCCCGTGGTTGGGGCTCATGGTCATTACAAGGGGTAATTTTCCTGCCCTACTGTTCTGTGACTCCACAGAAATATGACTTAATGTCTCTGTGAAAATCTGTGGCTTAATGGTAAGGTTTTAGTGACGATGACACCTTTCCAAGAGGCCCTTGCAGGAAGTCAGAGAAAGTTGGGCTTAATCTATGAAGATGAAGCTAAACAGAAAGCCAGAAGAAAAGGCGTGGACTCCTAGGGGTGTGGAGCTCCCCTTCTGCAAAGGCACAGATGGAAACGAGACAGAGGAGCTGAGAGTTTATCATTCTCTGAAAGCTTAATTAGGTCATTGGTGAGGACAGAATATTAAAAAAATTCCATCAGCTAAAGACCTATGGGATTTAATTCCCTTATTCCTGCTCCTTAGTCTTAGAATAAATGAAGCCTTTTCCTAGTTACAAAAATGATGTTGAAAAATGATTGATTATCCTAATGAGGAAAGAGAACAGCTGCCTGAACAGCAGATGTAACTTTTATAATCATTTCCTCTTCATTGGTTTTCTCCCTAATGACCCCGACACTGATGATAGTATTTAAGAAGGAGGGTGTGTGATGGGCAGAGGACTGGAATGATCAGGAAGCTTGGGTAAAGAGGGAAATGGTTGGCCTGACCCTCCTGATCGGCTGCATTTTTAACAAGCCCAAAGTTATGGCTGTTCTTCAGGCTGTTAAAGGTGACAGAAGCAGAGTTTGTGGCAACACGAGGTCCCAGAATTGAGGGCCAGATCTGACATAAAAACCACCCACAACTATTACATGTACTGAAATCTGTTGTAGCTTCACTAAAGCCCCAGGGGGAACTGTCACGCAGAGAGGAACATCCCTATGAGGGGATATTTAGCAGCAAGTCTGCAAAGACACTGAAATGTGATAGCCTATGCAGTGGAGTATGGTGGTCAGGAGCATGGGCCCTGGCTGTAAGTCCTGCATTCGAATCCTGACTCTACCACTGACCAGCTGTGTGACCAGCTGTACTTCACTTTCCAGCTGTGTGACCTAGAGCCAATTTCTTCATCTCTTTGTGCCTTGGTTTCTAGCTGTGTGAACTTGGGCAAGTTTCTTAACCTCTCTGTGCCTCAGTTTGCTGATCTTTAAAATAAGGATGATAAGAATACCTATTTCATGGGGTTGTTGAGGGGAATAAATAAATGTTTGTAAAGCACTCAGAACAGTGCCTGGTATATAGCAGGTCTATTTCTAGATCTCTTAAATAACATAAATGGCCTGCCATTGGCAAAACTGTGTCAGCCACATTTTTCTGCCATCTGCAGAAGTGTGATTCAGCAGTTGGTCTTCAATGCCCTCTAGATTTTGGGATCTCTTTCTCTCTCCCTTCACCTTTGTGGCATCCCACTGTTCTCTTATTCCATACAAATATTCTACACAAATCTCAGTAGGGGCTAAAAATCCCAATTTGTGGTGAGATGCTAGTGACTCATAAACTTCATCATGTTCCACTTCTTAGCCTTAAATCAAGGGGCTCATGGCATTTTGGGCACTGGTCAAAAGCGGTGGACCTCTCAGTGCCACTTCATACCCATTCTGACAACCAGTTTTCTGTGGACTTTCCTGCTGCTCCTCACCACAGCTCAGAGTTCCAGAACTTTTGGTTCTCCCATCTGGGACCCCAGACCCACACTACCACATCCTGTTCAGGCACTCCCCAAAGCAGTTGTCTGTTGGGCCTATGGGCATAACCTTTATTGGTTCTGGACATACTGGACCAGACCTGCTTGGTAATACCCTTGTCCATATTATAGGAGAGCTGTCCTAAACTTTGGTTTGGTTCAAATAGATATAATTACCCCTAATGTTTTTGTTGTTTTAGATTTTATTTACTTATTTGACAGAGAGAGAGAGAGGGAGAGAGAGAGAAAGCACAAGTAGGGGGAGCAGCAGAGGGAGAGGGAGAAGCAGACTCCCCACTGAGCAGGGACCCTGAGATCATGACCCGAGCCGAAGGCAGACACCCAACCAACTGAGCCACTCAGGCACCTGAATTATCCCTGATGTTAAAGAGCAAAATTTCTTTTAGTTTTCAAAGTGTTTGTCTTCATTTCTTTTTGCGTCATGATAGCTTCATTTTGCAAGTGGGAAAAATCAGTTTTGGTTTCATATACTAGGAAACCTATGTTAAAGTGGCTTCAAAAATATGGGAAGTTAATAGCCCCACATAAAGGAAGACCCCAGTGGCAGGGCAGTGATCAGCCCTGGGTCTATCAAGGCTCTGACTTATTTTCTCTTGAATATATATTCTCAAGATCTCTTGAGAATCTCTCAGCTCTCCTCCACAGTGTGGTTTGATTCTCAGGCTTCTAGAGGATACTGCAGCACCCTTGGGGGCTCAGATCCACACCCCCAAATACCCAAGGAAGACAGGAACTGGCTCTCTTTTAAGAAGTGCCCCCAAATTGTCCTTTGTTCCTCATTGGCCCAAATCTGGTTGTACACCAGCCTCTGAATAATCCAGGAAGCTGGGAGAATACCATGTGCTAACAGGCTTAGGCCTGGCAGTCTGTCCAATCGCTGTCAAAGGGGCTGTAATTATTTAGCCCAGTTAGCCCCACCAGTAATATTGGGGATGAGTCAGCTTCCTTTCACAGGTGTAGGTGGGGTGAGGAGAAAAGACACCTAAATGGAAGTCTGAGGTATTGTCAGGAAGTGGGCATTGTCAGGATAGTAGAGTTAACATACTGTGTTATATTAGTTTCAGGTGTACAATATAGTGATTCAACAATTCTGTAAGTTACTCAGTGGTCATCAGGACATGTGCACTCCTTAATCCCCATCACCTATTTTACCTATCTCCTCCAGCCACCTCTTCTGTGGTAACCACCAGTTTGTTCTCTATAGTTGAGAGTCTATTTCTTGGTCTGTTTCTCTCTCCTTTTTTTCTCTCTTTGTTTTGTTCCTTAAATTCCACATATGAGTGAAATCATATGGTATTTTTCTTTCTCTGACTGCCTTACTTGCTAAGCATTGTATTCTCTAGCTCCATCCATGTCATTGCAAATGACATTATTTTTTATGGCTGAATAATATTCCTCTGTGTGTGTGTGTGTGTGTGTGTGTGTGTGTATCTCCATATCTTTATCCATTCATCTATTAATGGACACTTAGGTTGCTACCATAATTTGGCTGTTGCGAATAATGCTGCAATAAACATAGGGGTTCATGTAACCCTTTGAATTAGTGTTTTCATATTCTTTAGGTACATACCCAGTAGTGAATTACTGAATCGATCATATGGTATTTCTATTTTTAATTTTTTGAGGAACCGCCATACTGTCTTCCACAGTGGCCACACCGGTTTGCATTTCCACCAACAGTACATGAGTATTTGTATTTCTCCATATCCTCACCAGCACTTGTTTCTTGTGTTGTTGATTTTAGCCATTCTGACAGGTGTTGAGGTGATATCTCATTGGGGCTTTGATTTGCATTTCCCTGGTGATAAATGATGTTGAGCATCTTTTCATATGTCTGTTGGCCATCTGTATATTTTCTTTGGAGAAATGTCTCTTCATGTCTTCTCCCCACTTTTTAATTGGATTGTTTGTTTTTTTCAGTGTTGAGTTGTATAAGTTCTTTCTATAATATGGATATTAACCCTTTGTCAGATATGTCATTTGCAAATATCCTCTCCCATTTTGTAGGTTGCCTTTTAGTTAGCTTTATTCCTAGGTATTGTATTATTTTTGGTGCAATTGTAAATGGGTTTGTTCTCTTAATTTCTCTTTCTGCTGCTTCATTATTGGTCTACAGAAATGCAATGGATTTCTGTACATTGATTTTGTATCCTGTGACTTAACTGAATTCGTTTATCAGTTCTAGTAGTTTTTTGATGGAGCCTTCCGCGTTTTCTATATAGAGTATCATGTCATCTGCATATAGTGAAAGTTTTACTTCTTCCTTACCAATTTGGATGCCATTGATTGATTGATTGCTGTAGCTAGGACTTCCAGTACTATGTTGAATAAAAGTGGTAAGAGGGGACATCCTTGTCTTGTTCCTGACCTTAGGGGAATAGCTCTCAGTTTTCCCCCATTAAGGATAATGTTAGCTGTGGGTTTTTCATATATGGCCCTTCTTATGTTGAGATATGTTCTGTCTAAACCTTTGTTGAGAGTTTTTTTTTTATCATGATGTTGTACTTTTTCAAAAGCCTTTTCTGCATCTTTTGAAATGTTCATACGTTTCTTATCCTTTCTCTTATTGATGTGATGTATCATGTTGATTGATTTGCACATGTTGAACCACCCTTGCACCCCAGGAATAAATCCCACTTGATCATGGTGAGTGATTCTTTTAATGTATTGTTGGATTCAGTTTGCTAATATTTTGTTGAGGATTTTGGCATCTATGTCCATCAGAGATACTGGCCTGTAGTTCTCTTTTTTTGTAGTGTCTTTAACTGGTTTTGATATCAGGGTAATGCTGGCCTCATGGAATGAATTTGGAAGTTTTCCTTCTTCTATTTTTTGGAATAGTTTGAGAAGAATAAGTATTAACTCTTCTTTAAATGTTTGGTAGAATTCACCTGTGGAACTGTCTGGTCCTGGACTTTTGTTTGTTGGGACTTTTTTGATTACTGATTCAATTTCATTGCTGGTAACTGGTCTGTTCAAATTTTCTATTTTTTCCTGATTCAGTTTTGGTGGGTTTTATGTTTCTAAGAATTTATCCATTTTTTTCTAGGTTGTCCAGTTTGTTGGCATATAGTTTTTTATAATATTCTCTTACAATTGTATTTCTCTGGTGTTGGTTGTCATTTCTCCTCTGTCATTTGTGATTTTATTTTTTTGAGTCCTTTCTCTTTTTTTTCTTGATATGTCTGGCTAGAAGTTTATTAATTTTATTGATGTTTTTGAAGATCAAGTTCCTGGTTTCATTGATTTGTTCTATAGTTGTTTTTAGTTTCTATTAAATTTGTTTCTGGTCTAATCTTTGTTATTTCCTTCCTTTTGATGGTTTTATGTATTTGTTGTTCTTTTTCTAGCTCCTTTAGATGTAAGGTTAGTTTGTTTATTTGTGATTTTTCTTGCTTTTTCAGGTAGGCCTGTATTGCTATAAACTTCCCTCTTAGAACTGCTTTTGCTGCATACCAAAGTTTTTGGACCATTGTGTTTTTATTTTCATTTGTTTCTGTGTACTTTTTATTTCTTTTTTTATTTCTTGGTTGACCCATTCATTGTTTAGTAGCATGTTATTTAACTTCCATGTATTTGTGTTCTTTCCAGATTTTTTCTTGTGGTCGGCTTCTTGTTTCATAGCGTTGGGGTCAGAAAAGATGCATGGTATGACTTTGATCTTGAATTTGTTGAGGTTTGTTTTATGGGCGAATATGTGATCTGTTCTGGAGAATGTTCTGTGTACACTCGAAAAGAATGTGCTTTCTGCTGTTTTAGGAGGAATGTTCTGAGAATATCTATTAAATCCATTTGGTCCAGTGTGTCATTCAAAGCCACTGTTTCCTTGATATTATGTTTAGATGATCTGTTCATTGACGCAAGAGTCCGCTACTATTATTGTATTACTATCAATTAGTTCTTATATATTTGTTATTAACTTTTTATGTATTTGAGTGCTCCTGTGTTGGGTGCATAAATATTTACAATTGTTATGTCTTCTTGTTGATTAATAATTATATAGTGTCCTTCTTTGTCTCTTGGTACAGTCTTTTTTTATTAAAAAAATTTTTTTAAGTTTTTTATTTAAGTAATCTCTATACCCCATGTGGGACTCAAACTCATAACCCTGAGATGTAGAGTCATCTGTTCTTTTGACTGAGCCAGGCAGGTGCCCCTACAGTCTTTATTTTAATTAATTAACTAATTAATTAATTAATTTTTAAAGTAGGCTCCAATACAGGGCTTGAACTCCAGACACTGAGATCAAGACCCAAGCTGAGATTGAGAGTCGGACACTTAACCAACTGAGCCACCCAGGGGCCCCTACAGTCTTTGTTTTAAGGTCAATTTTGTCTGATGTAAGTATTGCCATTCCAGCTTTCTTTTCACATCCATTTGCATGATAAATATTTCTCCATCCCCTCACTTTCAGTCTGCATGTGTCTTAGGTCTGAAGTGAGTCTCTTGTAGGCAGCATATAGGTGGGTCTTGTTTTTTTATCCATTCCATCACCCTATGTATTTTGATTGAAGCATTTAGTCCATTTACATTCGAAGTAATTATTGATAGGTATATATTTATTGCCATTTTATTTGTTTTGTATTTGTTTTTATGGATTTTCTCTATTCCTTTCTTTCCTTACTCTCTTCTTTCACCATAAGTTGTTTTTCTTTAGTGATATACTTGGATTTCTTTTTATTTTTTGCATATCTATTACTGGTTTTTGATTTGTGGTTACCATTAGGTTTGTATATGCATATAGCAGTCTTTCTTAAGTTGATGGTCACTTAAGTTTGAACCCATTTTTGCTCCTCTCTTCCCCATATTTTTAGGCATATGGCATCATACTTTATTTCCTTTTATTCTGTGAATCCCTTGGCAGATTTTTACAGATATAATTATTTTTACTGGTTTTGTGCTTCCTACTTTTCTTACTCTTACTTATGGTCTTTCCTTTCCACTCATAGAGTCCCCTTTAACATTCCTTGTAGGGCTGGTTTAGTGGTCATGAACTCCCTTAACTTTTGTTTGTCTAGGAAACTCTTTATCTCTCCTCCTATTCTGAATGATGCCCTTTCTGGATAGAGTAATCTTGCCTGCAGGTTTTTTTTTTTTCTTTCAGCACTTTGAATATATCATGCCACTCTCTTCGGGCCTGCAAAGTTTCTGCTGAAAAATCAGATGATAGCCATATGGGGTTTCCCTTGTATGCAATGGTTTTCTTTTCTCTTCCTCCTTTTAAAATTCTTTATTTATTACTGTTCTTTGACATTTTAATTACTATGTGTCTTGGTTTGGACCTCCTTGGGCTGAATTTGTTGGGAGTTTTCTGTGCCTTTTGGATCTAATTTCTTTTTCTTTTCCCACATTTAGGAAGCTTTCAGCTATTATTTCTTCAAATACATTTCTGCCCCCTTTTCTCTCTCTTCTGCTTCTATGATCCCTATAATGAAAATGTTATTATGCTTTTGGAGTCACTGAGTTTCCTAAGTCTGTTCTCATTTGGCATAATTTTTTTTCTTTCACCTGCTCAGCTTGATTACTTTCCATTACTCTGTCCTCCATGTTGCTGATTCGTTCTTCTGCTTCTTCTAGCCTGCTGTTTATTCCATCTAGTGTATTTTTAATTTCAATTATTGTGTTCTTCATGTCTGATTGGTTCTTTTATATCTCTGTGTTAAAGGTCTCACTGATGTCCTCCACTTTGTTCTCAAGTCCAGTGAGTATCTTTATGATTCTTACTTTAATTGTCTATCAGCCTGTTACTTATTTCTGTTCAGCTTAGGTCTCTTGCTGTACTGTTTGTCCTATTCTTTCATTTGGAACATATTCCTCTGTGTCCTCATTTTGTCTAACACCCTCTCTTTGTCTGTTACTCCATTAGGAAAGTCAGCTCTGTCTCTTGCTCTTGAAAGTATTGGGCAGGGCACGCACTTTTAACAAGGTGCTGGTCCTCTCCCTCAGGGGACAAAAACCTGCTGCTGAAACCAGGGCTGGCTGAGGCCACTCTGCAAAGTGCACATGGGTGGGGGTGCAGCCTTACAAGCTTTGTGTGCCAGCCCTCTTCCCCCACCCCAGGATGCACAGCTGCTGTGGAAACCAGGGCTTGATGGGGCTGCTCTGCAAAGTATGTGGGGTGGGGTGGGGGTACAGTTTTAACAATGTGTGAGCATCCTCTGAAAGAGGTGACCAGCCGCTTCTGCTGGGACCAAGGCCCTGCAGGGCACACAGTGGGGAGACACAGTGTTGGTAAGGTTTGCAACAGTCTTCTGGGGGAGAGTACCCACAGTGCTGGGACTGAGGTTGGAGGGGGCGGGGCGCAGTGCAGTGTAAGCAAGTTAGGTAGTGAATACTGGTTCCAGGCTGTTTTCTGCAAGTGGTGGTATGTTTTTTGCTGGGGCGTGGGGGAAGGAAATGGTGCCTAGCAGCAACTTTTTTTCCTGGAGAAGTCCCTCAGAGAATTCTAGATAAGTAAATAACTCTCCCACATGCCCCAGGTGTTTTTCAAACTGCTGCCTCTCTGCTGTATTTCCATAGGCTGTTTGTTGTGCTGTTTCTTTAAAGGCAGGGACTCAGCTTCCTATTGACCTCTGGGCTCTCATAGAGCTGAGCCTGCTAATTTTGAAAGTTCTAGGCTTTAAGTCCCACCAGTTGTAAGAACTCACAAAATTTGGCCTGATTTTTCAAAGCCAAATGCTATGGGGATTTATTTTCCCCATGCAGGCTCCCTGGTGTGATAGTCTGTTTCTCACCCCTCTCCATGCCTGGGGGCTCCCTCCATCCAGTAGCCAGTCCCATGGAATTTAGCTCCCCACCACATCTCCACCCTTCTTGCACTTTTAGATGTGGCCTCTTCTGTACATTTAGTTGTGAGTTTGTTCCGCTAGTCTTTGGGTTGTTTTCTGGGTTATTTACATGGATATGAGTCTATCTAGTTGTATCCATGGGACAAGGTGAGTTTAGGGTCCTCCTACTCTGCTATCTTCCCTGCAAGTGTCTTTTTCTCTGCTTTTATACTTAGAAAAGTTGTTACCATATCGGTATGATTTAAACATTTGTTTTAAAATTTGTGTTTCTTTTTTAATCATTAACCCATGAAGAAATTATTTTGTGGTATGAGGGGAGATAAGAATTTAACTTTGGGGCTTTTTTTTTTTTTTTTCTGATTTAGTCAACCAGTTGACCTGGTATAGTTTATTTAATAACCCTTTATTTTACCACTGATTAGTATGATGACCTTTGTTACATACCAGATTCTTATATGTATTTGTCTGTGACGGTTCACTATAGCTTTAGGTGGGGTATGTTTAGCTATAGATAAGGTCTCAGTTCTTTTTTTTTTTTAAGATTTTATTTATTTATTTGACAGAGAGAGACACAGCAAGAGAAGAAACACAAGCAGGGGGAGTGGGAGAGGGAGAAGCAGGCTTCCCACCAAGCAGGGAGCCTGATGTGGGGCTCAATCCCAGGACCCTGGGATCATGACCTGAGCCGAAGGCAGATGCCTAACAACTGAGCCACCCAGGCGCCCAAGGTCTCACTTCTTTTAATATGCAAAGTATTAACAAGGACTGACCAGACTTTACTGGACTCAGTGTTTTCTAGTGAACAGAAACAGAATTGGTTTTCTACTAGCAAGTGAGATGGCACCTACAGTTCTCTTTGTGGAAGGGCTGGAAGCTGGATTGACCTGGAGTCCCCAGGCAATTTAGTTAGGGACTGTTACAAGAAAATGATACCGTACATCTCACTAAACTGGGTCAGGGGGAGTAGGATAAAGTAGAATGACATGCAAAAGTCATTATTTCAAGATAACAAAAACTCATTTGAAAACTTTGAGTTGTGGCATCTTCATAACCTAGCCCTCATGACAGAATCTGCAGTGTCTTAGAACGGTTGAAGAAGGTGATTCAAAAGATGTGTTACCTCAATGGTAAGTTTTTAATGTTGGTGATTCAGGATTCTTTTGGAAGAAAGAGCCTTTTAAAACTTTTGCTGGGGGTGCCTGGGTGGTTCAGCTGGTTAATTGTCCAACTCTTGATTTTGGCTCAGGTCATGATCTCAGGGTTGTGAGATCAAGCCCTGCATTGGGCTCCACACTGGGCGTGGAACCTGCTTAGGATTCTCTCTCTCCCTCTGCCATTCCCTCCCCTCTCTCTCCTTCTCAAAAACAAAAACAAAACGGAACTTTTGCTGTATTAGCTAGGGAAACTTAGGTGCTATAACAAGTATGGCCCCCAATTTTAGTGGCTTAACACAATAGAATTGGTTCTTGCCTTCGTAACTATTCAAGGGACAGTTCCTGGTCAGCAGAGTGTTCCATGCAGTCATACAGGGACCCAGGCTCCTTGCATCTTGTGTCTTTGCTGTCCCCAGGGCATCAGACTTCACTGTTCAATCCTTTGCATTTAGCTAGTAGCCAAGTGGAAGAAAAGAAAGTAGGGAAGGCACACCTGCTTCCTAATCCCCTGGGTTCAGAAGGGGCACACATCATTTTGCTCACCTTCCTTTGTCACAAACTACCTATATTGCTCCACCTAGATGCTGGAAATATAGTACCCAGCTGAGAAGCCATTTCTTAGCAACAGTTCTATACCATGGAAGGGAATGTATGATTTTTATTGTACAATTAGCTATCTCTGCCACATTTAGTCATCCATGATTCATTGTTTTTGTATAACACCCAGTGCTCCATGCAGTACTGCCCTCCTTAATGCCCATCACCGGGCTAACCCATCCCCCCACCCCCCTCCCCTCTAAAATGCTCAGTTTGTTTCTCGGAGTCCATAGTCTCTCACGGTTCGTCTCCCCCTCCGATATCCCCCCCTTCATTTTTCCCTTCTTCTCCTTTATTCCTTCTCTAGCATCCTTCCTTTCCTTATGTAGATCTGACTTTCTGACCTGTATAATTTTCCTTCTCTCTGAAGAACTTCTTTTAACAATTCTTGCAAGACAGGTCTACTGGCAACAAATTCCCTTAATTTTGTTTGTCTGAGAAAGCCTTTATTTCTCCTTCACTTTTGAAGGATAATTTTATTGGATACAGAAATCTTGGTTGGTGGGTTTTTTCTTTCAACATGATAAATATTTCACTTCACTTTCTTCTTACTTGCATGATTTCTGAAGAAGAGTCAGATGTAGTTCTTATCTTTACTTCTCTATAAGTAAGGTGTTTTTATTTCTTTGTCTTCTTTCAATATTTTTCTTTGTCTTTGATTTTCTGAAGTTTAAATACTTATTTTGCTTGGTGTTCTCTGAATGCTTGGATCTGTGGTTTGGTGTCTGTTATTAATTTTAGAAAATACTCAGTCATTGTTATTTCAGATATTTCTTTTGTTCCTTCCTCTCTTTCTTCTCCTTCTGGTATTCCAGTATGTGTATGTGACACTTTTGTAATTATCCCATAGTTCTGTTCTGTCTTTTCATTTTTTTCTCTTTGCATTTCAGTTTTAGAAGTTTCTGTTGACATATCTTCAAGCTCACTGATTCCTTCTTCAGCCATGTCTAACCTGTTGCTGAGCCCATCAAAAGCATTCTTCATTTCTTTTAGTGTTTTTATCTCCAGCATCTCCTTTTGACTCTTAGAATTCCCATGTCTCTGCTTATATTATCTGTCTGCTTCTTTATGTTGTCTACTGTTTCCATTAGAGCTCTTGGTATATTAATTATAGTAGCTTTAAATTCTCAGTCTAATAATTACAAAATCTCTACCATATCTGTCTGAGTCTGGTTCTGATGCTTGGTTTGTCTCTTCAGACTGTGATTTTTGCCTTTTGGTATGCCTTGTAATTTTTTTTGAAGAAAGCCAGGCATGATATAATGGGTAAAAATACCTGAGGTAAATAGGGCACTAGTGTGAGGTTTTATGTTTTATCTGGCTAGGAGTTAGACTGTGTTTACTGTTTGCTGTAGCTGTAGGTGAAAAGGCTAAAATTTTCTCTGTTGTCCTTATTTTTGTACCGCTGTTGCCTTTGGGTTTCCCTAGAGACTTCTTAAATAAGCTCTGAGATGTACAAGTCTCTCAATTGTATTCCTCTGTTATTATACAAGAACCCTACTGATGTGGTGGTAAGGTGTGGGGGGTGAGACACATTTTCTAATCTTATGATTAGGTCTTGGTCTTTTAGTGAGCCTACGCCCCCGGGCTGTGACCTCCACAAGTGCTTTTCATCCCTCCCCACCCTTAGGTGAGACAGGAAGGTAGATGGGGCTAAAGTTGGGTGTTTCCCTTTTCCCAGGTCACATAGGCTCTAGTAAAACTCCAATTGATTATGCTCTAGCAAAAAAGTTTTTCTTGAGGGTAGGCCTTGTTAAGAAAAACAGAATGCTCTGGGCATATTTTAAAATGACCACTTTTCCCCTCCCCCTCCTAGAAGCAAGTGGAGACTTTTCCCCCCAGTCTTAACTCTGAGAACCTGATAGGGCTCCTGAAGATAAAAGTCACAAAACTGTGGGCTCACCTTAGGGCTGGGCCCCCCTGGCATTTTAATTTTCACAGCCTTGCCCATACTTTGCCACCAGCATTTTATCAATTAAAATGTATGTTTTTCTTCACTGGTACTGGTTCCAGTAGTGGTTTCTGCTCCTGATAGTAAGCCGTGATTCTTTGTATCTGTCAGTTTGTCTCTCTAAATTTTGGGGTTTGCACTGTGACCTCGAGTTTTGGATGGACCTAAGAGAAGTTGTTGATTTTCAGTTTCTTCAGCTTTTTTCTTTTTTTTTTTTTTTTTTTAAAGATTTTATTTATTTATTTGAGAGAGAGAGCGTGAGAGGGGGAGGGTCAGAGGGAGAAGCAGACTCCCTGCCGAGCAGAGAGCCCGATGCGGGACTTGATCCCGGGACTCCAGGATCATGACCTGAGCCGAAGGCAGTCGCTTAACCAACTGAGCCACCCAGGTGCCCCATCTTCAGCTTTTTTCTTATTGTGAGGATGGGAGTAGTGACTTCCAAGATCCTTACATGCTGGACAGAAACCAGAAGTTTGCCACCCCCAACTTGTGACAACCAAAACTGCTAGGTTTTTTTCTGGAGAGAAGTCAGATCACCCTCAGTTGTGAATCATTGCTATAACACTATGTAGAATACTACATATAATGATATTTAATAATATATTTTGGTGGGAGAGAGCACTGTGTTTCTCTTGGTGGGTGGCATGGGGCTCTGACAGAGATTGGCTAGAGGGTCATCCGACCCATTTGCTCTTCTTGGGCACTCAGTTAACTGCATTTTTCAACTTTCTCATCTCTAGGTGGGGCCATGTAATCAGTTATGGTTAACTGAATGTGGGTGGAGGTGCTGTCCATCACTTCTAAGTCTGGCCCCTAAATCATACCATGTGATCATCTGTATTCAGTCACTTTATTCATCAGCTAACCAAATTCAGAGAATCCCAAGCATATAGGGAAGGATGGGCTTATAAGGTAAGAGTCTGGACCCCTGCTTGAAGTAAAGCCACCTGGGAGAGCCTGTCAACTATAACACCCATGCTGGATTTTGTGTGAGAAGTAATATATGTTAGAATTTGGAATTAATTACTGCAGCATAGCCTAGCTTAACCTGACTAGTTCAGGGGCTCAGAACATTTGATACTAAAAAGTACTGCAACTCCAACTATTGTTCAACATGGTACTGGAAGTCCTAGTCTCAGCAATCAGACAACAAAAAGAAATAAAAGGCATCCAAATCGGCAAAGGAGTGAAACTTTCACTCTTCACAGATGACATGATACTCTATGTAGGAAACCTGAAAGACTCCCCCCCCGCAGCTGCTGAAATTGCTAGAACTGATGCCAGAATTCAGTGAAGTCACAGGATATAAAATCAATGCACAGAAGTCTGTTGCATTTCTATGTACCAACAATGAAGCAGCAGAAAGAGAAATCAAGGAATCAATCCCATTTACAATTGCACCAAAAACTATAAGATGCCTAGGAGTAAACCTAACAAAGGAGGTAAAAGATGTGTACTCTGAAAACTATAGAACACTTAGGAAAGAAATTGAGGAAGACACGAAGAAATGGAAAAACATTCCATGCTCACGGATTGGAAGAACAAATATTGTTAAAATATATATGCTACCCAAACCAATCTACACATTCAGTGCAATCCCTATCAAAATAACACCAGCATTTTTCACAGAGTTGGAACAAACAATTCTAAAATTTGTATGGAACCAGAAAAGATCCCAAATAGCCGAAGTAATATTGAAAAAGAAAACCAAAGCTGGAGGCATCACAATTCTGGACTTCAAGCTCTATTACAAAGTGTAATCATCAAGACGGTATGGTCCTGGCACAAAAACAGACACATGGATCCGTGGAGCAGAACAGAGAACCCAGAAATGGACCCTCAACTCTATCATCAACTAATCTTCAACAGAGCAGGAAAGAATATCCAATGAAAAAAAAGACAGTCTCTTCATCAAATGGTGCTGGCAATATTGGACAGCCACATGCAGAAGAATGAAACTGGACCACTTTATTACACCATACACAAAAATAAATTCAAAATGGATGAAAGACCTAAATGTGAGACAGGAATCCATCAAAATCCTAGAGGAGAACATAGGCAACAACCTCTTTGATCTTGGCCACAGCAACTTCTTGCTAGACACATCTCCAAAGGCAAGGGTTGCAAACATGAACTATTGGGACTTCATCAGGATAAAGGCTTTTGCACAACAAAGGAAACAGTCAACAAAACTAAAAGGCAACCTATGGGATGGGAGAAGATATTTGCAAATGACATATCAGATAAAGGGCTGGTATCCAAAATCCATAAAGAATTTATCAAACTCAACACCCAAAAAACCAAAAAATCCAATCAAGAAATGGGCAGAAGACATGAACAGACATTTCTCTAAAAAAGATGTACAGATGGCTATCAGACACATGAAAAAATGCTCAACATCACTGAGCCTCAGGGAAATACAAATCAAAACCACAATGAGATACCACCTCACACCGGTCAGAATGGCTACAATGAAAAACTCAGGAAACAAAAGATATTGGAGAGGATGTGGAGAAAGGGGAATCCTCGTACACTGCTGGTGGGAATGCAAGCTGGTGCAGCCACTCTGGAAAATAGCATGGAGGTTCCTCAAAAAGTTAAAAATGAACTGCCCTATGATCCAGCGATTGTACTACTAGGTATTTATCCAAAGGATGCAAGTGTAGTGATCCGAAGGGGCACCTGCACCCCAATGTTTATAGCAACAAGGTCCACTATGGAAAGAGCCCAGATGTCTATCAATAGATGAATGGATAAAGAAGAATGGAATAGTCCATATAATGAAATATTACTCAGCCATCAAAAAGAATGACATCTTGCCATTTGCAACAATGTGGATGGAGCTAGAGGGTATTATGCTAAGTGAAATAAGAGAAAGACAAATACCATATGATTTCACTCATATGTGGAATTTAAGAAACAAAACAGATGAAGAAAGGGGAAGGGAAGGAAAAATAAGATAAAAACAGAGGGAGGCAAACCATAAGAGACTCTTAACTCTAGGAAACAAACTGAGGGTTGCGGGAGGGGAGGGGTGGGGTGAGGGGGTAACTGGATGATGGGCGTTAAGGAGGGCACATGATGTAATGAGCACTGGGTGTTATATGCAACTTAAGAATCACTGAATTCTACCCCTGAAACTAATAATACACTATATCTTAACAAAATTGAATTTAAATTAAAACAAAAAAAGGCAACTCCAGAAGTTTAGAAGAGTTGGGGAAATGTAGGGGCAGGCATCAGCGTTTATGTATATCAACTAATAATGTGCATTTATTCCCACTAGTGTAAAACTGTGTATTATAAATAATTACAATTTCAAAAAAACATGTCAACAAAATCAAGTCCTTCAACAGTGCTCAGTTCTTTGGAGTCTCTGTAAGGCTCCAGCATCTCATTTAGACACCTAAGAGTGTCGGTAGCTAGCTATAAGGCAGTATGCACCATACTTCCCCATAGTCTGATTCTTTTTTTTTTTTTTTTAAAGATTTTATTTATTTATTTGAGACAGAGAGAATGAGAGAGAGAGAGAGAGCACATGAGAGGGGGGAGGGTCAGAGGGAGAAGCAGGCTCCCTGCCGAGCAGGGAGCCCGATGCGGGACTCGATCCAGGGACTCCAGGATCATGACCTGAGCCGAAGGCAGTCGCTTAACCAACTGAGCCACCCAGGCGCCCCCCCCATAGTCTGATTCTGATAATGCTGACCAGTACATTCTTTTCCAAGGCAGGAGCCAGAAGAGATTTTTTATTTTGGTTGCTTTTCATAGAAGTTGAAGAATGAGATTAAGGGACTCATTCAGCCATATGCAGATAATAAACTAAGTCAACTGAATGGCAGATGTTAGAGGGAGGCCAAACATCCAGATGTTTAATCCTTCCCATTAATTAGAATAAAAATCCTGTGGAATGCGAAGGGTTGGAGGTCACAGGGTTAAATTAATCCTTGTTTTTTCTTAGAGTACTTAAGAGAATTTGAAGTTGCTGCCTTTAAAATGCCAAATTGCATTGTACTATTTACATATTTTATGTGGGAAATGGCAGGTTTTAATTTTACCTGCACACTTCCTTCCCAATTGTTCCCTGAACAGAGTAGAAACTTAGAGAAAAGTATATGGAGAAAAAAAACGATAATAAAACTGGGGACTGAAATGAGTTTAAAGTTCACACAAAGTGCATAGCTGGCACATTCTATAATCCATGCACATTTGATCAGGAAAACTATATATGGTCTATTATAGTGTTTTTGACTGTCTGAATAGACGCAACACAAGGAAAATTCATTCTAGAAGAAAAAGAGGGTAGACTTATGTACAGAAGGATAGCTCCAGGGTTTTAAGAATTTCTTTCCATCTAATATAAAATTCCTTAAGAAAAAAAGGAAGAACTGGTTTTATGCTTCGGCTTTTTTGATTTTGTGTTTTGGAATAGTACCTGCCTTTTACTTAAATCATGTGAAGGAATGTTAAATGACAAATGACAGATAAATCTTCAGCTACACAGGAAAAAAAAGAGCCTGAAAGGAAGGACATTCTTTCTCCTTTTTGTTGGTCAAGTTCCTCTGTGTGTAGCTTCATAAATTGAGGTATTTGAAAAACCTCAAACTTAGAAAACCTACATCATCACTTTGGAGAACACTTTTTTTAGGCCACATTTTTTGACATTTGCTGTCTGTTTCCATTAGGCTCTTTGCTCTCTATCACCAGGTGTTTTATTCATCACAATGGGATAGACTGTACCACAGTGACAAAACTGCTCTTCTCTTTTTATCAGGATTTTTTTCTCTTAATCAGTGCTGCTTTCACCTTCACAATGATTGTATTTTTTTTTCCTCATGTGGGCTTCAAGGTCTTATTTTGGACAGTAAAATCTGAACCTCCTCTCTGCATTCTGCTTCCAATAATCCTCAAGGCAACGTGGGTGCCCCTGGCTATCCAGACGAGAGTCCTCTGCAGGGAAATACAGAAAAGAACTCCAAGGTGAAAAAATCCAGCGACTTCCTATAACATGATGTCTTACTTCGTGGTGTTCTCCTGTAATTTTCTGACAGGCTCTTGAGTGCCTAGCATCCAGGCTCGGCTCTGTGCCTCCCCTGGACATGTGAGCAGCATATGAGCAGATGTGTGCAGGCTTAGAGGTTTTTTAAGATTTTCACTAGGCGTTCTCTTTCTGACCAAGGGCTCATTCACAAGAAGCTCAAAAATACTTTCAGAGATAACAGGAGACACTTTATTCCAAAGTTTGGCAACATTCACCTGCATATTAATTGTGGCACCATTTTTTCACAACTATTGAAACATAATGGATTTTTAAAATAATGTAAACATTTTAGGGGGGTGGGAGGATGGGTTAGCCTGGTGGTGGGTATTGAGGAGGGCACATTCTGCATGGAGCACTGGGTGTTATGCACAAACAATGAATCATGGAACACTTCATCTAAAACTAATGATGTAATGTATGGGGATTAACATAAGAATAAAAAAAATAATGTAAACATTTTATAGGCAAGAAAGTCATATTAAATCTTTAGGCAGATCAGCTGGAAAATCACTGCTTTATTAATTAGCTGATAAGGCACTGTGAAAATCCTGATGATGTGAACACATGATGGGGACGCTTTGATGGAACAGGGAAGGAGTAGCAGAGGGGTCAGAAAATTCTTGGTTCTGGAGTTTCAGTTGTCTTTGGAGGAAAGGAAGATGTTGGAAGATGGATCCTATCAGACCAAGAAGACCCATTTAACAGGCTAGTTGATATTTTCTTCCCAGAAAGTATAGAACTACTTCAGTAATCACAGTAATATGTTAATTAGCAGTTATTCTTGGATCAGCTTTCCTTTTATAAATGTTGCCTTGGCTGTGGGTGATGCAGGAAGGTAACCAGATTCCTCAAGGGTCTGTCCCAGAGTCTGGTACTAGGAGAAGATGAATGGGGGAAAGAACGGGTAGAGGGTGAAGGGGAGTTGAAAGGAAGCTGCATGGCAGAGGCTTGGGCCCAGACATTGATACAGGGCCTCATTCCCAGGGTCACAGTCACTGAGGTCAAGGAAGGCCCAAGCTGTAACCATGAACTTTTGTATCTCTGGGCCAGAACTACTTTCTGGAGAGAAGCCAGATTACAGAGTACAGTTTCAAAGGCCAAAAAGCTGAAAGCCAGAGGTCATCCCTAAAGGACAAACTTCTTACTTCAAGGGAAGAAAGGTAGGAAATGAGTACCTACCTACTTGCTATGGTCTGAATGTCTGTGTCTCCCCCAAATCCGTATGTTGAAACCCAACCCTCAAAGTGATGGTATTAGAAGGTAGGACCTTTGGAGGTACTTAAGTCATGAGGGGGGAGCCCTCATGAATGTGATTAGTGGCCTCATAAAAGAAACAACAGAGAGTTCCCTCACCTCTTCTGCCATATGAGGACATAGTGAGGAGACAGCCATATACGAACCAGGGAGCTGGTTCTCACCAGACTCCGAATCTGCTGGCATCTTGATCTTGGACTTAGAGCCTCTAGAACTGTGAGAAATACATTTCTGTTGTTTATAAGCCCCCCAGTCTATGTAGCAGTCTATGGTGTTGTGTTACAGCAGCTCGAATGGACTGAGACATCATTCTAGAGGAAGGAGTCTAGCTCTTTGTCTCTTGTCCCATTTCTACCTCTGGTGCTAGAGGAAATGAGGGTGTGCTGTGACATCAGGACACTGGGACATGGCCTTCCACTGACAGAAGTGGTACCGAATTTCCAATCTCAAAGTTCTGCTGGGTAGATTCCTACAGCCCCTTTTCCGTTGCTCAAATCCTTTGACACTTAGCATTACTGAGGCCATGTAGCATCAACCCACTGATACAATGCAAGGATGCGTATGGACCTCAGCTGCTGAGAAAGTCCCACCAACCAGCCATCTGATGTGGCTTTTGCTCTCCACAACCTCCCCCACATCTGCAGACAGTGTAGTTCATTAAGCTTGTAGCCATTCTCAGCCTCAGGCCCTCCACCCCAGGCTTCCCTCTGCAGAAAGAGCGCCTTGCGGTGAAGAATTTGGCAAATGCATGTTTGTGAATGCAAATGCACCATGGGTGATGGAAAAGGGAGCAAGAAGAACACGTAGACTGTCTGGGACAGATGGGCCAAGAAAGAAGGGAGTGTGTGTGTGTGTGTGTGTGTGTGTGTGTGACTGAGAGAGAGATATGAGACAGAGAATAGGGCATTAAAGGTGGAGAAAAGCATGAGTGATAGAGTTGGACCAAGCAAGAGTGCCATCCTCAGCTTGGGTTTTGAGTCCACTCAATGGGGGTGGCCAGAGATGGTCAAGAGGTAGAAATGGAGTATACCAGTATATGCTGCTAGAAGAGAGGTGGGTGCAAGGTAGCCAGGACCTGGGAATGGGGTGGGGGGTGGTCTAGGGGTAGGAGTGAGGGGTTAAAAAGATCTGTCGGGGATCCCTCACAGTATGATTTGCCCTACCCTGGAGTGCTGCTGCGGGGGCATGACTGTGTGGCGGTGGCTGAGGGCTGCTGGACTGTAAAAAGGCCTCTTTCATTCATGTTCTTGTTCACTATTCTCATCTACTTATTCTTCACTGTAAATGCTAGAATCAATTTGTCAAGTTAAAAAAAGTTCTCATGGGATTTTGACTATAATTGTGTCAAACCAGTATATTACTGCTTTTAATTAAAACCAAATTTGAGACTAAATACTAAAGAACCAGTCAGAAAGGACTTTTTAATTTATTTGCTCATTCATTTATTCATTTACTCAGCAATATAAATTGAGCACTTAGGAAAGCAATAGGAAATTGGCCCCATTGTCTGAGGATGCTGAGAGATACTTGAGGCAAAGAGAAGGGGAAGTACCATCCTAGTATTTGTATGACCCACCTCCCTTACCTTGCCCTAATCCCAGCCTTGGTGGATCCTGTTACCATTTAAACATTTGATATTATCTTCATCATGGAATTTTGCATTATTTTTTTTAAATTACTTTTTAAATTTCATTTTTAAAAACTGAAGTATAGTTGACATATCAGTTTCAGGTATACAACATAGTGATTTGACAGTTGTGGTAAGCATTATGAAAGGCATTTCATAATGCTTGCCACAATAAGTGTGCTTACCATCTGTCATCATACAAAATTATTACAGTATTATTGACCATATTCCCTATGCCTTACTTTTCATCCACATGACTTATTTTATAACTGGAAATTTATACCTCTTACTCTCCTTCACCTATTTTGCCTATCCCCCCACCCCTCTGCCCACATATAAGTGGAATCATATGGTATTTGTCTTCTGCATCTGATTTATTTTTATTTTTATTTTTTTAGAGAGTGTGTGCAAGTGGGGGGCAGAGGGGCAGAGGGAAAGGGAGAGAGAGAGAATCTTAAGCAGACTCTTCGCCCAGTGCCGAGTCCGACATGGGGCTTGATTTCACAACCCTGAGATCATGACCTGAGCCAAAATCAAGAGTCAGATGCTTAACCAACTGAGCCACCCAGGCAGCCGTGTTTGATTTTATTTCACTGAGCTTAATACCCTCTAGGTCCATCCATGTTGTCACGAATGGCAAGATTTCATTCTTTTTTATGGCTCAGTAATATTCCATTGTGTGTGTGTGTGTGTGTATGTGTGTACACACATCTTTTTCCATTCATCTGTCAGTAGACACTTAGGTTGCTTCCATATATTGGCAATTGTAAATAATGCTATGATTAATGTAGGGGTACATATATCTTTTTTTTTTTTTAACATATAATGTATTTCTTTCAGAGGTACAGGTCTGTGATTCATCAGTCTTATACAGTTCACAGTGCTCACCATAGCACATACCCTCCCCAATGTCTATCACCCAGCCACCCCATCCCTCCCACCCCCCACATCTCTAGCAACCCTCAGTTCGTTTCCTGAGATTAAGGGTCTCTTATGGTTTGTCCCCCTCTCTGGTTTCATCTTATTTCATTTTTTCCTCCCTTCCTCTATGATCCTCTGTCTTCTTTCTCAACTTCATGATATCAGTGAGATCATATGATACTTGTCTTTCTCTGATTGACTTATTTCGCTTAGCATAATACCCTCTAGTTCTATCCATGTCATTGCAACAGGCAAGATTTCGGGTTTTTTTTTTTTTTTTTGATGGCTGCATAATATTCCATTGTATATATATACCACATCTTCTTTATCCATTCATCCATTGATGGACATCTTGGCTCTTTCCATAGTTTGGCTATTGTGGACATTGCTGCTATAAACATTGGGTGAAAGTTTGACTTCTTTGCCAATTCAGATGCCTTTTATTTCTTTTTGTTGTCTGATTCCTGTGGCTAGGACTTCTAGCACTATGTTGAATAGCAGTGGTGATAGTGGACATCCCTGCCGTGTTCCTGACCTTAGGGGGAAAGCTCTCAGTTTTTCCCCATTGAGAATGATACTTGCTGTGGGTTTTTCATAGATGGCTTTTATGATATTGAGGTATGTACCCTCTATCCCTACACTGTGAAGAGTTTTAATCAAGAAAGGATGCAGTACTTTGTCAAATGCTTTTTCTGCATCTATTGAGAGGATCATATGGTTCTTGTTCTTTTTTTATTAATGTACTGTATCACATTGATTGATTTGCGGATGTTGAACCAACCTTGCAGCCCAGGAGTAAATTCCACTTTGTCGTGGTGAATAATCCTTTTAATGTACTGTTGGATCCCATTGGCTAGTATTTTAGTGAGAATTTTTGCATCCATGTTCATCAAGGATATTGGTCTGTAATTCTCCTTTTTGATGGGGTCTTTGTCTGGTTTTGGGATCAAGGTAATGGTGGCCTCATATAATGAGTTTGGAAGTTTTCCTTCCATTTCTAATTTTTGGAACAATTTCAGATGAATAGGTATTAATTCTTCTTTAAATGTTTGGTAGAATTCCCCTGGGAAGCCATCTGGCCCTGGGCTCTTGTTTGTTGGGAGATTTTTGATGACTGCTTCAATTTCCTTAGTTGTTATGAGTCTGTTCAGGTTTTCTATTTCTTCCTGGTTCAGTTTTGGCAGTTTATACTTCTCTAGGAATGCATCCATTTCTTCCAGATTATCTAATTTGCCAGCATATAGTTGGTCATAATATGTTCTTATAATTGTTTGTATTTCTTTGTTGTTGGTTGTGATCTCTCCTCTTTCATTCATGATTTTATTTATTTGGGTCATTGCTCTTTTCTTTTTGATAAGTCCAGCCAGGGGTTTATCAATCTTATTTCAAGGAACCAGCTCCTAGTTTCGTTGATCTGTTCTACTGTTCTTTTGGTTTCTATTTTGTTGATTTCTGCTCTGATCTTTATTATTTCTCTTCTGCTGGGTTTAGGCTTTATTTGCTGTTCTTTTTCCAGCTCCTTTAGGTGTAGGGTTAAGTTGTGTATTTGAGACCTTTCTTGTTTCTTGAGAAAGGCTTGTATTGCTATGTACTTTCCTCTTAGGACTGCCTTTTCTGCATCCCAAAGATTTTGAACAGTTGTGTTTTCATTTTCACTTGTTTCCATGAATTTTTTAATTCTTCTTTAATTTCCTGGTTGACCCATTCATTCTTTAGTAGGATGCTTGTTAGCCTCCATGCATTTGAGTTCTTTTCCTACTTTCCTCTTGTGATTAAGTTCTAGTTTCAAAGCATTGTGGTCTGAAAATATTCAGGGAATGATCCCAATCTTTTGGTACCGGTTGAGACCTGATTTGTGACCCAGGATGTGATCTATTCTGGAGAATGTTCTATGGGTACTAGAGAAGATTGTGTATTCTGTTGCTGTGGGATGGAATGTTCTGAATATATCTGTGAAGTCCATTTGGTTCAATGTGTCATTTAAAGCCTTTATTTCCCTGTTGATCTTTTGCTTAGATGATCTGTCCATTTCCGTGAGAGGTGTGTTAAAGTCCCCTACTATTATTGTATTGTTGTCAATGTGTTTCTTTGCTTTTGTTATTAATTGGCTTATATAATTGGCTGCTCCCATGTTAGGGGCATAGATATTTACAATTGTTATATCTTCTTGCTGGATAGACCCTTTAAGTAGGATATAGTGTCCTTCCTCATCTCTTATTATAGTCTTTGGCTTAAAATCTAATTTGTCTGATATAAGGATTGCCACCCCAGCTTTCTTTTGATGTCCATTAGCATAGTAAATTGTTTTCACCCCTTCACTTTCAATCTGGAGGTGTCTCTGGGTCTAAAGTGAGTCTCTTGCAGGCAGCATTTCGATGGGTCTTGTTTTTTTTTTTTTTTTTTTAAAGATTTTATTCATTTATTTGACAGAGAGAGAGAGAGAACAAGTAGGCAGAGAGGCAGGCAGAGGGAGAGGGAGAAGCAGACTCCCCGCTGAGCAGGGAGCCCGATGTGGGGCTCAATCCCAGGACCCTGGGATCATGACCTGAGCCGAAGGCAGCGGCTTAACCGACTGAGCCACCCAGGCGCTCCGATGGGTCTTGTTTTTTTTATCCAATCTGATACCCTGTGTCTTTTGATTGGGGCATTTAGCCCATTTACATTCAGGGTAACTATTGAAAGATAGGAATTTAGTGCCATTGTATTGCCTGTAAGGTGACTGTTACTGTATATTGTCTGTGTTCCTTTCTGGTCTATGTTACTTTTAGGCTCTCTGCTTAGAGGACGCCTTTCAATATTTCTTGTAGGGCTGGTTTGGTGTTTGCAAATTCTTTTAGTTTTTGTTTGTCCTGGAAGCTTTTTATCTCTCCTTCTATTTTCAATGACAGCCTAGCTGGCTATAGTATTCTTGGCTGCATATTTTTTTATTTAGTGCTCTGAATATATCCTGCCAGTCCTTTCTGGCCTGCCAGGTCTCTGTGGATAGGTCTGCTTCCAAGCTAATGTTTCTACCATTGTAGGTTACAGACCTCTTGTCCCCAGCTGCTTTCAGGATTTTCTCTTTGTCTCTCAGACTTGTAAGTTTTACTATTAGATGTCGGGGTGTTGACCTATTTTTATTGATTTTGAGGGAGGGGTTCTGTGTGCCTCCTGGATTTTGATGCCTGTTTCCTTCCCCAAATTAGGGAAGTTCTCTGTTATAATTTGCTCCCATATACCTTCTGCCCCTCTCTCTCTTTCTTCTTCTTCTGAGATCCCAATTATTCTAATATTGTTTTGTCTTATGGTATCACTTATCTCTTGAATTCTGCCCTCGTGATCCAGTAGTTGTTTATCTCTCTTTTTCTCAGCTTCTTTAGTCTCCATCATTTGGTCTTCTATATCACTGATTCTCTCTTCTGCCTCATTTATCGTAGCAGTTAGAGCCTCCATTTTTTATTGCACCTCATTAATAGCCCTTTTGATTTCGACTTGGTTAGATTTTAGTTCTTTTAGTTCTCCAGAAAGGGATTCTCTAGTATCTTCCATGCTTTTTTCAAGCCCCACTAGTATCTTTATAATCGTCATTCTGAACTCTAGTTCCGACATCTTACTAATGTCCGTATTAATTGGATCCCTGGCAGTCAGTACTTCCTTTTGTTCTTTTGTTTTGAGGTGATTTTTTCCATGTTGTCATTTTGTCCAGAGGAGAATAGATGAATGAGAGAACAAAATGCTAACAGGGTAACAATGACCCCAGAAAAATATACACTAAACAAATCAGAAGAGACCCAAAACTGGGGGAAAAGAAAGGGAAAGGAAAAAAAAAGAATATGATCAGGCTGGTGAATAGATCCCAGCCACACACTAGATTTTGGGTGTGTTTTGGTCTGTTAGAAGAAAGTGTCTCCCAAAATTTTAAAGAAAGAAAAACATATATGTACAAAAATAAGGGTAAATAGAATGCAGGGATGAGATATGACTGTAAAGATGAAAATTGTAAAAGATTTTATAAAAGGAATTGATAAGTTGGTTGAAAAAAGAAAGAAGAAAAAGTTTAAAAAAATAGAAATAAGAAAGGGAGAGAATGTGATCAGGCAGGAGAGTAGAACAAAGCCATACATTAGACATTTAGGGTATATTTTGGTTTGTTAGAAGAAACTGTATCCCAAAGTTTTAAAGAGAGCAAAACTTATATATATACAAAAAATAAGGTTACCTACAATGAAGGGATAGAATATGACTCTAAAAATGAACGTTAAAAAAGATTTTAGGGCGCCTGGGTGGCTCAGTCGGTTGTGCCTGCCTTCGGCTCAGGTCATGATCCCAGGGTACTGGGATCGAGTCCCGCATCTCGCTCCCTCCTCTGCAGGAAACCTGCTTCTCCCTCTTCCTCTGCCTCTGCCTCTTTCTCTCTGTCTCTCATGAATAAATAAATAAAATCGTTTAAAAAAAGATTTCAAAAAAAGGAATTCATAAGACGTTGGTTGAAAAAAGGAAAAAGAAAAATTCAAAAAAAAAAGAAAGAAAAAGAAAAATAAAGAAAATTTAAAAAATTAACTTTGAAAGACTAAAGAATCATGGGAAAAAAAGCCATGAATTCTTTGTGCTGTATTCCCCTAGTGCTGGAGTCCTGCCGTTCTCATTGATCAGTAAACTTGGTCTTGGCTGGCTGTTCTTGCTGATCTTCTGGGGGAGGCGCCTGTTGCAGTGATTCTCAAATGTCTTTGCCCGAGGCAGAATTGCACCACCCTTGTCAGGGGCCAGGCTAGGTAATCTGCTCAGGTTTGCTCTCGGGAGCTTTGTTCCCTGAAATCTCTCTGTACAGCTTTGGAGGAAGAGAATGAAAATGGCGGCCTCCCAGTCTCCGCCCCAGAGGAGCCGAGAACTCGGGGCCCCGCTCCTCAGTGCGCCCCCAGAGAAAAGCTGTCAGTCACTCCCATCTCCTTGGTCTCTGGCCGCACTCCGAGCTCATCTGGCCTGTGACTGAGCATTTCTATCTCTGGCACCCGACCCTGTGTGGAGTCTCCAAACCCAGCAGATTCCTGCGGTGCACTCCTGCGCCGCTCTTCCCTGGGGAGGAAGGGGAGTCTCTCCGGATCTGCCGCTTGTTGGGTCCCTGCTTCCAGAAAGTGGTTGCTTTTCTGTTCAGAGAGTTGCTGCCATTCTTTTCTTCAATCTCCTGTTGAGTTTGTAGGTGTTCAGAATGGTTTGATCCCTATCTAGCTGAATTCCTGGGACCAGAGGAAATTTAGGTCTCCTACTCCTCTGCCATCTTGCTCCTCCCTCGAGGGGTCCATATATCTTTTCTAATTAGTGTTTTCATTTTGGTGGGGTAAATACCCAGAAGTAGTATTACTGGATTACATGGTACTTCTCTTTTTAGTGTTTTGAGGATCCTCCATAATGTTTTCCACAGTGGTTGCACCAATTTACATTCTCACCAACAGTGCACAAGGGTTCCTTTCTTCCACATCTTCACCAACACTTGTTATTTCTTGTCTTTTTGATACTAGCCATTCTGACTGCTGTGCGGTTCAGTTTCAGTTTGCATTTCTATAATGATTAGAGATGTTGAGCATCTTTTCATGTGTCTGTTGGCTATTTGCAGATGACATGATACTATATACAGAAAATCTTAAAGACTGTGAAAAATCTGTTAGAACTAATAAATGAATTCATTAAAGTGACAGGATGCAAAATCAATATACAGAAATTTGTTGCATTTCTATATGCTACCAAGGAAACAGAAGAAAGGAAAATTAAGAAAACAACCCCATTTACAGTAGTAGCAAAAAGTATAAAATACCTAGGAGTAATTTTTTTTTATTATGTTAATAACCATACATTACATCATTAGTTTTTGATGTAGTGTTCCATGTTTCATTGTTTGCATAGAACACCCAGTGCTCCATGCAGAATGTGCCCTCTTTAATACCCATCACCAGGCTAACCCATTCCCCCACCCCCCTCCCCTCTAGAGCCCTCAGTTTGTTTTTCACAGTCCATAGTCTCTCGTGGTTCGTCTCCTCTTCCGATTTCCCCCCTTTCATTCTTCCCCTCCTGCTATCTTCTTCTTCTTCTTCTTTTTTTTAACCTATAATGTCTTATTTGTTTCAGAGGTACAGGTCTGTAATTCATCAGTCTTACACAATTCACAGCACTCACCATAGCACATACCCTCCCCAAAGTCTATCACCCAGCCACCCCATCCCTAGGAGTAAATTTAACCAAAGAGGTAAAAGACTCATACTCTGAAAACTATAAGACATTGATGAAAGAAATATAGATGACACAAACAAATGGAAAGATATAACATGATCATGGATTGGATGAATTACTATTGTTAAAATGTCTATACTACCTAGAGCAATCTACAGATTTAATGCAATCCCTATCAAAATACCAATAGTATATTTCACAGAACTAGAACCAAAAAATCCTAAAATTTGTATAGAACCAAAAAAGACCCCAAATAGCCAAAGCAATCTTGAGAAAGAACAAAGCTGGAGGTATTACAGTCCCAGATTTCAAGGTAATATTACAAAGCTGTAGTAATCAAGGGGTGCCTGGGTGGCTCAGTTGGTTAAGTGGCTGCCTTTGGCTCAGGTCATGATCTCAGGATTGTGAGATCGAGCTCTGCATTGGGCTGTCTGCACAGCAGGGAGTCCGCTTCTCCCTCTCCCTCTGCCCCTCCCCCTCGCCCGTGCTCACTTGCTCTTTCAAATAAATAAAAATCTTAAAAAAAAGACCTAAATTTAAGACTTGAAACCATAAAACTCCTAAAAGAAAACATAAATAATGATCTTTTGGACATCAACTTTAGCAATATTTTTCTGCATCTGTCTCCTCAGGCTAGGGAAACAAAAACAAAAATTAATAATTGGTACTACATCAAGTCAAAAAGTTTTTACAGTGAAGGAAACCATCAACAAAACAAAAAGACAACCTACTGAATGGGGGAAAGTATTTGCAAATGATATATCTTGATAATTATTTTTAAAAATTTTTTATTTAAATTCAATTTCGTTAACATACAGTATATTATTAGTTTCAGGGGTAGAATTTAGTGATTCATAAGTTGCATGTAACACCCAATGCTCATCAAGTGCCCTCCTTAATGCCCGCCACCCAAATATCTCTTCTCCCCCCACTTCCTCCCCTCCAGCAACCCTCAGTTTGTTTCCTAGAGTTAAGAGTCTCTTATGGTTTGCCTCTGTTTTCATCTTATTTTTCCTTCCCTTCCCCTTTCTTCATCTGTTTTGTTTCTTAAATTCCACATGAGTGAAATCATATGGTATTTGTCTTTCTCTGACTTATTTCACTTAGCATAATACTCTCTAGCTCCATCCACGTTGTTGCAAATGGCAAGATTTCATTCTTTTTGGTGGCTGAGTAATATTCCACTGTGTGTGTGTGTGTGTGTGTGTGTGTGTGTGTGTGTGTGTGTATACATACTACTACTTCTTTATCCATTCATCTGTCGATGGACATCTGGGCTCTTTCCATAGTTTGGCTATTGTGGACCTTGCTGCTATAAACATTGGGGTGCAGGTGCCCCTTCGAATCACTATTTTTGTATCCTTTGGATAAATACCTAGTAGTACAATTGCTGGGTCGTAGGGTAGCTCTATTTTTAAGAGGAATCTCTTTTTTTCCAGAGTGGCTGCACCAGTTTGCATTCCCACCAACAGTGTAAGAGGGTTCCCCTTTCTCTGCATCCTCACCAACATCTGTTGTTTCCTGAGTTTTTCGTTGTAGACATTCTGACTGGTGTGAGGTGGTATCTCATTGTGGTTTTGATTTGTATTTCCCTGATGCTGAGGTTTGTCCAAGCTCTGTGAAAAATGCTAGTGTTATTTTCATAGGGATTGCATTAAATATGTAGATTGGTTTGGGTAGCATAGACATTTTAACAATATTTGTTTTCAGTCCATGAACATGGAATAATGGGTTGATATCTAAAATATGTTAAGAACTCCTACAACTCAACACCAAAATAAAATAATCCAATGAAAAATGGCAGAGGACCTGAATAGACATTTTTGCATTAATTTTAATTTGAAAAATACTGCATTAAAATATTTATTTTTATTACTGAGTTGTTTTTTTTAAAGATTTTATTTATGTGACAGAGAGAGACACAGCGAGAGACGGAACACAAGCAGGGGGAGTGGGAGAGGGAGAGGCAGGCTTCCCGTGGAGCAGGGAGCCTGATGCAGGGCTCGATCCCAGGACCCTGGGATCATGACCTGAGCTGAAGGCAGATGCTTAACGACTGAGCCACCCGGGCGCCCCTATTACTGAGTTTTTTTAAAAAAAGATTTTATTCATTTATTAGAGACAGACACACACAGATATAGTGAGAGAAAGCATGAGCAGGGAGGAGAGGGAGAAGCAGGCTCCCCACTGAGCAGGGAGCCCAGTATGGGACCCGATCCCAGGACCCTGGGATTATGACCTGAGCCAAAGGCAGAGGCTTAACTGACTGAGCCAACCAGGTGCCATGATTACTGAGTTTTTTGACATCCTTTAAATTTTACACCTGAAATGAGTACCTCACTTGCCTCCCCCTTGTCCCTAGCCCATTAGCAGCAGACAAGAGTAGAGAGGGAAGAGGATCATAGACTGCTTAGGGAGCCAGGATGACTGAGAACCATGAGCGAGAAACTTCACAACTCTGCTCAACTCCTAAACAGAATTTCTCAGTGCTTCTTAATTACAGTGCAGTGTAGAAACATTCATTCTCTGAAGGGTTGCTGCAACAACATGTGTGGCAGGTGGCTTGCAGCTGAAGAGGAGGAAAACACAGCATGAGCATTACCATCCCAAAGGGAGTGTCTGCACCGTCCAGTATGGGAGCCACCAGCCACATGTGGCTCTTGAACACTTGAAACATGGTCAGTCCAGACTGAGATGCACTGTGAGTGTAAAGATCATAATGGATTTTGAAGAGGTAGTATGAAATAAAAGAAGGTCTTATATTCTATTCAAAACTTGTTTATATTGATTTCTGTTGAAATGATAATATTTTGGATACATTAGTTTGAATAAAATATTAAAATGAATTTTACTGGTTTCTTTTGTCTTTTTTTAAAATGTACTGACAAGGAAATTTTAAATTACATGTGTGGCTTGTGTCTGTGGCTCAGACTATATTTTTTTTATTATGTTCAGTTAGCCACTGTATAGTACATTACTTTTTGATGTAGTGTTCAGTGATTCATTAGTTGCATCTAACACCCAGTGCTCAGCACAACACATGCCCTCCTTAATACCCATCCCCTAGCTACCCCACCCCCCCACCCCCCTCCCTTCTGAAACTTTCAGCTTGTTTCCCAAGGTCCATAGTCTCTCATGGTTCCTCTCCCTCTCTGATTTCTACCCCTTCAGTTTTCCCTCCCTTCCGCTGTGGTCCTCCGTGGTATTCCTTATGTGCCACATATGAGTGAAACCAACAATCCTAAAATTTGTATGGAACCAGAAAAGACCCCGAATTGCCAAGGGAATGTTGAAAAAGAAAAACAAAGCTGGGGGCATCACGTTACCTGACTTCCAGCTATATTACAAAGCTGTGATCACCAAGACAGCATGGTATTGGCACAAAAACAGACACATAGACCGATGGAACAGAATAGAGACTCCAGAAATGGACCCTCAACTCTATGGTCAACGAATCTTTGATAAACCAGGAAAAAATATCCAATGGAAAAAAGACAGTCTCTTCAATAAGTGGTGCTGGGAAAATTGGGCAGCTACATACAGAAGAATGAAACTAGACCATTCTCTCATGCCATACACAAAGATAAACTCAAAATGGATGAAAGACCTCAGTGTGAGACAAAAATCCATCAAAATCTTAGAGGAAACTATATTTTTATTGGACAGCACTGGTGTATGTGGTAGCACAGATGTGTACTTGAACTCATGCAGGGGCCCTGGTCACAGAGCTCCCCCCAACCCCAGGGGAATTTCATTCACATTGAAGCTCTGCCTCTAACCTCTGCTCTCTGACTAGGTAACCTGTGTCAAGAGGTTCCAACTAGGCCAATGTATGTTGGAACTCACAGGGAAGCAGGGATGGGACCTGGCGTTCTGGCAGTGGCTGAGGGTGCTGGAGAGTGACAGATGAGGAAGTGCAGTGGAGATCCTTTTTGACCTAGCATCTCTGAACACCTTTCTTATATTTGGAGAATGCCCCACAATGGGGGAAAGATTCTCATCCTCCCAACCTCCTTTGCAGTAGAGATCAGAGCTCAGCCAGTCAAACACACAGAAGTTAGCGTTTAACCCGGAAGCAGCCGTTGTTCATGTATGGAATCCACGAGGGTGAGGGTGGCACCACCAGCTTCCAGCAGCAGTGAGAAGCAGAGGGTCGGCATGAATGGTTGGGTGGCGCCAGCTATTGTGATGATGCCCAGGAGGTGGCAGGGGTGTGTCTATACCAGACCAGTTCTTGGTGAAATTTGTGGCATTGTTCTTTACTGCATAGTCTTAAACTGGTTTTCTGGACTTTCAGAGACTGTCTATATTCTTCAAATTTTTTTTCTGGTTAGAATGGATTCTGTCATTTACAACTAAAATCCTACTGATATACAGGGTTTTCTTTTTTTTTTTTTTTAAGGATTTTATTTATTTGAGAGAGAGAGTGAGAGTGCATGAGCAGTAGGGAGGGGCAAAGGGAGAAGCAGATTCTCCACTTAGCAGGGGGCCTGACATGGAGCTCAATCCCAGGACCCTGGGATCATGACCTGAGCTGAAGGCAGAGGTTTAACCAACTGAGCCACCCAGGCACCCACCCCCCCTTTTTTTAAGGATAGGGTTTTCTAAACTTGCTGTATAGTAGTCCCCAAATACCCAGTGTTTCAAACAGCCATTGACTCTTGCTTGAAGAACCACTTTTTGTTCAGCACTGTGATAGTAGCTAGGGGGAATCAGAAAAATATGAGCTTTGGTTGCCTTATTCCAATAACTCACAGAGGTGATGTGTGGTAATTAGCATCCTGGTGCCATGGTCTTCCACAGGGCAGAGGAGAATAGGTTCTGATGCCTCTCCTACTTAGAGCTACATTTAACTCTTCATTTTTCTAACATAATTATTAGCTGCCTTCTCTTTTTCGTGGCATCTGATCTCAAATCAGCCTTGAGACCAAGGCTGTTCTGGGGACATACACACACACTCAGAAAATCCCACTTACATCATTGCCTCTAAGTGAATTTGGGAGTCTACTTCCTGCCTTCAGGAATTAAAATGATGGAGAGAGTATGTTCCTTGTAAAAAGGAGGTTATATTTGCAAATTATACACCTATAATTTTGCAAGCATCAGCTCTGGTATTTGGGTTCCCCCAAAAGTAGACTGAGATGAGGATTTAGGTGCATGTGGTTGATTTGGAAGGTGATCCCGGGAAGCTGAAGGGAGGGAGCAAGGAAAAGAGGGTGTGTTGATGAACAGGTCCCTGCTGTGGGCAACTGGGCTCAGTCCTATTGAGGATACTCTGAAAGATCCTATAGAACATAACTCAGCGGGGTGAGGAAGCTGGGGTATTTATCTACCAATTCCCAGCCCTCATTGTTTGAGAGTTACTCCTGGGGATGTTAGCTCCCTAGCACTTCTGGTTTGCCCTGTATGGACAGAGAATGCTACTGTGGCCAGATAAAGTCCTCAGGCAGAGAGACCCAGGTGCCTGAGGCTAGAATTTGCCAGTGTGTGCAGGAATTGTCCACCAAAGCTGTGGATGACCTTAAGGTTGGCCAAAGGGATATTGGCGGGGCACCAACAGCTACATTGGTTGGCTACCCTAAGTTCATAAAATTATCCCCCCATGAATTATTTCTTGCATTCAACACATATTTATAAAGCTCCCAGTATGTTCCCAGCATGCATTTTGGCATGGTTATGTAACAGTGAATAAAACAGATGCAAAGTCCTCCCTTAATAGCATATTCTAGTGACTATTCTCAGGAGTGTTAAATTCTACCAATCACAGATGCTTATTAGATTTTCAATAATATATGCATTCATTTAATACTATTTTATCTTTGATATTGTACTAATTGGATAAAATATGACACTTTTTGTTATCTTTCTTAGTTTAGAAAACAGTTTCAAAGAATGTTAAAGCTTGAAGTGTCCCTAAAGATAACTAAGACATGCAAAGGTGAACTAACTTTCCCAAAGATAACAGAAGCAGGGGTAAGACTTCAGGCTTCTCCCTGTGTTTCCACAATAGCACCACATTGACTGAGACTGGCTGGTTTTTGTTTTGTTTTGTTTTGTTTTGTTTTAAAGCAAAAGCCAAAAAAGTGTTGTTTGAGTGCACCGTGATACAAAGTGGCCGGAATGTAAAATGGTGCAAAGGTTTTGTAAAACAATTGGCAGTAAGCATTAAGAGCTTTAGAAGTAAACATTCACATTGATGTAGTAATTCAGCTTTTAGGGATTTATTCTAAGAAAAATTTGGAAAACTGCCAAAGATTTATATGCAAGGAATACTAATTTAGTCAAAGACATGTTTTTAAAGACCATAGTGGGAAAATGCAATATTTTAGGTGACGAGATGTGCATATACAAGTTCATATGCTGGAAGGTCTCATTTTCCTGAAAGATCCACCCACAGGAAGGTATAGCAAAGCAGCAGTTAAATATCTGGGTGGTGGGACTGCATGAGGTATTTGTTCCTTCTTATATACTTGTATTTTCTACAATGGACATGTGCTACTTTTATAATCAGAGAAAAAGCTTAACAATTCTTTTTTTTTTTTTTTTTTTTTTTTTTTTTTTACCTCTAGGCATTTTGATATGTTCTGGGGAAGTATGCAGCACATATTTATGTGTGCTTTAGTCTTGGAAAAAATCACACTGTTTCAAACAAGACTCCGAATATTCAGAAGCCTTGCAGCCGTTGTGACTGTGGAGAGGGCACATTTTGAAATGCCTTCCTTCTAGGTCCTGTCCCCGTCTCTGCCTCTTTATCTCGCTCCACTGGAGCACTTCCCTTTTCCCCGTGGGCGTCCCACGGATATGGGTCCTTTGTCTGCATCCTGCTCATAGGTTCCTGCTTTGTGGCTTCTGTTCCTTTGTTCCCTTCCTCTCCATCAGCTGCTCCTTCATTGTGTTCCTGTCAGTTCTTCTTACAGAAGCAGAAGCTCATGCTGCTGGGTTTCAGCCTTTCTCCCCTCCCAGTTTCCAGCAGCAGGGTCTGCCGGGGGTTCGTTTCCTCTTAGCCACTGTGTCTTGCTTTAAGAACTGCCTTTGGGATTAGACGCTTACCAGGAAGATGAAAGAAAATAAGCCGCCTATTAAATATATCACCTTTGGACTTTCCAGAGATCCCAACTTTGCCAAACACCACGGGAGCCCATGCCCCCGCCCCCCACCCATGGCGACACTTCCTGAAACGCATGCTGTCTTCCAAAACAACTGAGGAACACAAACCCCCTGCCTTCCCCCAAGCAAGGCTGTTGTTTTGATGTCCCAGGTCGCTACCACGTGAGAATGTTGTGGTGTGAGAAAATATCAGTGCTGAAAATGCACATCGCACTTGCTTTCCGTCAACTCTGAAGGGGCCATTAATCATTCTCCATCCTCCCATCTTTTCCCTGTCTTTATTACATAGAAGCTGTGCTTGTCGTTTCTGAGGAGTATCTGTGGGTGGTGACTAATCTTTGGCCTTGTCCATGTGGTCTGACAGGAATTCTCTAGAGTCTCCTAGCATCAGCCTGGAGAGTTCAAGGGCATCAGAGGAGGCCCCATGGCAAGGTGCAGCCAAGCAGAAGGAAGCAAAGATGTTGGGATGGGAGCAGCCTGATGCTGGCTCCCTTAGGCCTGGCCGTGATACATTCTTCCTTCTTTGCTGAGTGAAGTTCTGAAAGGATTTGCTTGTTTTGTCCCTGGCTCAGCTGAGTAAAGAATGTTGTCTAGGCAACATTCATCAGAAAACCTCTACTCACAGGGATACATCAAGTATCATTCTTTTTCAAAAATGCATACTACTTACCTTGGTGCTCCTGTAGTTCAGGCCCAGGAGGGGTACCATGTTGTATCTATTGGTGTTCAGGGCTGGAAACCCCTTTAGGTATTAAAATGGAAAGGTCTTGAATTCAGAGAATCAGGTGCTTACCATATTGTTAGAAGGGCCGGACAAACAGGAGTGATTGCCAGAAGATCACAGAACTGACTAACCCAAAGAACTCCTACCTCTGTCACAATTCAGAAGGTGGGCGATCAAAGGCTGCCACTGGAGTACACCATCTATGGACCAGGGAGTCACCATGGTGCACTTTTAACACCCCAGAGGGGCAAACTAAGCATTGGAAATATGCTTCGCAAATACTCCATGTCTCTGCTCAAGGCAGAAAAGCAGCAAGAAGATGGTCTCTGCCTTATGTACGCCTCCACGCTGGTGAATGCGATTCATGTACAGAAGCCTGGCTACAAGGGAGTCTGTGAAATATAGAATTGAGTTTTCCAGATTTATTAATATAGTAAGACACAATGGAAGGAAGTAGGACTGGATGCTGAATACCAGTAGACCATATCCAACACACACACCTTATAAAATGGCACTGGCCTTAGAGCATGCACGGGGCCCAGTTGGGGTTGGCTGAGTTTCAACAGGGTCTGACGCAAAAAAAAAAAAAAAAAAAAAAAGGGTAAAACACAAAATATCGTTGAGTCTCTTCAGGGAAGACAGAGTTCATCACAGAATTATTCCTGCTCTGGGGCGCCTGGGTGGCTTAGTCGGTTGAGTGCCTGCCTTCGGCTTAGGTCATGATCTTGGGGTCCTGGGATGGAGCCCCGTATTGGGCTCCCTGCTCAGCGGGGAGTCTGCTTCTCACTCTCCCTCTGCCCCTTCCCCTGCTTGTGCTCTCTCTCTCTCTCAGATAAATAAATAAAATCTTTAAAAAAAAAGAATTATTCCTGCTCTGATTTTTAGGACTATGCAGGAGATAAGGAGACTGTACCCCAGCTGGGGAAGTGGCTTGGCTTTCGGCATATGGGGATTGCTGATATTCATGGTTAAGTGCACGCAGCATAATTATCTGGGATTTCAATTAGATGAGAGGTGGAGTGAATCAGAAACAGAGGTATAGTCCTTGGAAAGAGCTGGCGAGGGAGTCAGGTAGGTTTCTGGCAGTTAACTTCCCTGGCACCAAAAGAACTATGGAATGGAGTTTAGGCAAAGGCATAGCAGGAATCCCCAAGTCCTGACAAGACCCAAGCAGAATGAGGCCAGATTGGACGGACTTTTGGGGCCCAAGGAAGCAGATGAGGGACTGTGAGAGATTGGTTTATTAAGCCCCAATTCTGTATGCTATCCTGTATCCATGCCCTTTGCCTTGTTAACGTTGCATCTTCTCTTATAAAAGGCAAAATGGACTTCCCTACCCCTTGATTTTGGGTTTGGCCTTGAGACTTACTTTGAACAATGAATGGGGAAAGAAGTATCACAAGTCCAATTTTGAACCAAAGTCTTAAAAGTTCTCAACTGTTTCTGTTTTCCCTCTTATGCTTTTGGCATCTTTCTGGGAAGAGCGTCCTCGGAGTAGCACTGCTTGTTCAGCCTATGTCCCAAGAATTAACCCATGTGCAAGGGACTTGGGTCCAGCCCATTGAAAGGAACCACCCCCATCTGGGTCCTATAGAGCTTGAAAGAGGGCCTCCTAGCTGACCTCAAGCTAATTTATCTGAGCTCCAGGCATCCTAAAGATGTGTGAGAAATAAATGTTTATTGTGAACCCTGAAATTTTTGTGATTGATAGCTGAGTGATATACAGGGACTGTCACTGAATACCAGGGGATTATTATTTCCAGGTGTTTCAATGAAGAGTATCAAGAGAACATCTGCAAATTCTAGACTGGTGTCTGCAAGTTCTGAAGATGGTGGAATGACCCACTGTGTCTTGGTGACCTTTTGAGATAGCTGGGACAGAGCCCTAACAGGGCAGTGACTGACACCAACTCATAGCTCATCTTTTCCAGGTAGGCTTCCCTAAGTGGCCACGCCCACAGAGATCTTTGTATTCTCTACTCTCTGCACTTATTGCCTGTATTTCTCCTTCTGCTCTGATCATATGCCATCACATTTAGAGTGGCCTGGTTCCAAATCTTTCCAGATAAATGGATCCACCTCACTGTATTTTTATCTATGTGATCATATCTGTATTTTGTCCATGTGGTTATACTGAAGGATTTGGTCAAGCATCTTGTTGAGATCCACGTGTGTTATGTTTAAAGCAGTGGCTTTTGAGATTCAGTCACTTCTGGACCATCTTCATGGGGTTTGTCCATTTCCACGTACAAGTAAGAGGGTCGAAGGGGTGAGAGACTATAGGCAGGCTGATGCCACCATGACTGGCTGTGACACATAAAGGACTATAGAATGCTGAGAGAAGAGTCTGGAAGGAGCTGTGTAGGGGAGAAGGGAGGGTTGGAGGAGGCAGAGGACTAGGCTGGAATGAAAGCATAGTACTGGTAAAGAAGGCAATGAGAAAGAAGCCATTGGAGGGCATTGCTAAGGGCCAGGAGTGGGCACTGGCATGGGGTAGAGGTGGGAGGCTGTGGTGGAAGGAGCAGAGTGAATGCTGAGGAGTTTCACCTTCAGGACAGGGTGAAGGCCAGATGGTGGTGTAGGGGCAGGTGGGGTAAATGTTGGGCAAGTAAAGTCGACGGACTGTAATTGTGTCATGTAAACTTAACCTTGTTTTCCGTGAGAAGAGATGTCTATCTACCACACTGAGGGAAACTTTGGTGTAAATCAGTGGTCTTCCAAATCTATTTTGCTTGCATATCTCCTAAAAGGATTTTGAAAAGCTACATACTCCTTTACACTTTTAAAGTTGATACCTAAAATCCTTCATAAGTTTAAATATTGTCGTCCCAAAAGATGTAATAGCCAGTGTATCGTAAATATCGACATTTAAAAATAAAACTCTTATATGGTACCTACTAGACTAGAAATATCATTATGATATGATAGCCATCATCATCCATTTTAGATGTACAAGACAAACTCTTTAACTGTCAGAAATTTTACATCATTTCTTTTACCCTTTGAAACTATATTTCTATCCCACTTCCCCCACAGAATCTTATCCTAATGTAATATATTTTTATGCTTGATGGTCTTGTATTGATCACTCTATCAGATATCTCAGCAAAAAACGTGTACAAATTTAAAATTTATTTTCTATAACCATAAATAATAGTAATTATTAAATATAAGAAGAAACACTTTATTAGAAAAGCATCTCTTAATGAGTTGGATGGAGTAGGGAAGGTAGATTATGATACCTCCATTGAAGGAAACTTGGCTAACACTGGTATCTTGAACTGTCCCTTCCCTTAGCAACTTGGAGGTTTTTACACCCTAAGGCAATGTGCCTTGGTAAGGTTTGGAACCTTGGGTACTAAGATGATGATGATGGTAGCTGATAGCATGGTAGATTGAAGATGCCCTTTGCCTATTTCCTGGGTATCCAGAAGCCCCCAGATCTTTGTGTGACTCCAGGGAAGGGGAGGGAACACAATAATGCCAAAGATTAGACTTCCTACAAACATGACAGAATGGGTACTTAGAGCCTGATTTACTTTGATTCAAAGAATACAAGGAAATGAGGCATTTCTGGTATAGTTGAATTCCTGACATTAAGATTCATGCCTGCTATGTGCAAAGAGGGGAGAGAGAGCATTGGATTGTGTGATCATCAAGGGTGAGGTCAGCTACCTGTTTTCACCATCACTTAGCAACTGGGTGACCTGGGCAACTGGTCATCTGCATCTCATTGTCCATGTGTACAATGGGGTTGAAATCTGTCTTATGCATCCTCCTGTGTTATTGTGAGGCTCATATGAGATCAAATGATGCTTGTGACATTTTGTAAACTGTCAAGAACTCTTTCTTATTTTTATATGTAAACTTTTTATTTGGAAATAATTATAGATTCACAGGAAGTTGCAAATACGTGTACCGGAAGGTCCTATGCATCCTACACTCTACCTCCATCATCCATGCTCAAGTATAGCACAATATCAAAACCAGAGTTTATTCAGATATTGCAGGTTATACTCGTGTGTGTGTGTGTGTGTGTGTGTGTGTGTGTGTGTGTAGCTTCGTGTAATTACCATCACAGTAATGATACAGAACTCTTCCATCATCACTAGGCTCCCTTGTGCTACCTCTTTATAGCCACAAACCCCTCCCTTACAATCCCTAGCCCCTGGCAACCACTCTGTTCTTTCTCTCTATAGTTTTGTTATTTGGAGAGTGTTATATATATATCAAACTGTGGTATGTAGTCTTTTGAGATTGGGTTTTTCACTTTGCATAATCCCCTTGAGGTCCATCTAAGTTGTTAACTGTATCAACAGTTCATTCCTGAGTACAGTATGAATATGAGCTGCTGTGAATATCTGTGTACAGATTTTTGAGTAAACATGAGTTTCCATTTCTTTGGGATATGGGCAATTCTGGGTTGTATGGTAAATGCTATCTATATTTACAAGAAACTGCCAAACTGTTTTCCATTTTCCATTTCTACCAGTAATATATGAGTGCTCAATTTTCTTTGTATCCTCACCAGCACTTAGTGTTTTCACTATTTTTTATTTTCAACATTCTGATAGATGTGCAATAATACCTCATTGTGGTTTTAATTTATATTTCTCTCGCAGCTTAATGATGTTGAACATCCTTACATCTGCATATACGTCACATGTAAATCCTCTTTGGTGAAATGTCTGGTCATATCTTTTGCCCATTTCCTTACATGTGCATATATGTCACATGTAAATCCTCTTTGGTGAAATGTCTGGTCATGTCTTTTGCCCATTTTCTAATTGAGTTGTTTGTTTTTTTAATGTTGAATTGTGGAAGTTCTTTATATATTCTAGATACAAATCTTTTGTTGGATCCGTGGTTTGCAAATATTTCCTCCCAATATGTAGTTTGTCTTTTTATTCTTTTAAAAAAAGATTTATTTATTTATTTTAGAGAGAGAGAGTGCACGCGCATGCGTGTGTGTGGGGAGAGGGGCAGAGGGAGAGAATCTCCAAACAGACTCCCTGGTGAGCAAGGAGCGGAATGTGGGGCTTGATCCCATGACCCATGAGATCATGACCTGAGCCAAAACCAAGAGTTGGACGCTTAACTGGCTGAGCCACCCAGGTTGCCCCTTTTTATCCTTTTAATAGTCTTGCACAGAGCAAGAGTTTTTAATTCCCTGAGGTCCAATTTATACATTTTTTGTTTTATGGATTGTGCTTTTGTTGCCAAGTGTACAAACTCTTTGCCTAGGCCTAGATCCCAAAGATATTCTCTAATTTTTTTTCTGAAAGTTTTATAGCTTTATTTTTTACATTTAAGTCCATGATCCATTTTGAGTTAATTTTTATCTATGGTGTGAAACTTAGGTTGAGGTTCATTTCTTTTCTGCCTGTGGATGTCTAATTTCTCTAATATGATGTGTTGAAAAGTCTATCTTTTCTTCATTGGATTGGTTTTGCACCTTTGTCAGAAATCAGTTGGCACGTTTGTGTGGCTCTATTTCTGGGTTTTCTTTTTTGTTCTATTGATCTATGTGTCTATCCCTCTGCCAGTGTTATTCTGTCTTGATTACTATAACAATATAGGAAGTCTTAATATCAGGTACAATGATTCTTCCCATCTTATTTTTTTTAAAAATTGTTTTAGCTATTCTAGGTCCTTTGCCTTTTCATATAAATTTTATAATATTCTTATCTACGTCTATAAGAAAACCTTGCTGGGATTTTGATTGCAGTTGCACTAAGACTATAAATTTCAGTTTGGGGGGAATTTACATCTTTACTGTGCTTAGTATTCAAATCTATGAGCATGATGTGTCTCTATTTATTTAGGTCTTCTTTGATTTTTTTCATCAGCATTTTGTAATTTTCAGGATACAGATCCTGAACATGTTTTTCGAAGATTGTACTTAAGTATTTCCTTTTCTTTGTAGTGAATGTTAAATGGTATTGAGTTTTAAATTTTGGTTTCCATATGTTTATTGTTAGTTTATATAAGTGGTATGATTATTTTTGTGTGTTTATCCTATATGTGCAACCTTGTTGAATTCTCTTATTAATTCTGGGATTTTTTTTGTAGACTCCTTGGAATTTTCTATTTACACAATCATGTCATTTGCAAACTGACAGTTTTTTTTTTCTCTTTCTTTCCAAACTGTATGCATATTATTTCCTCTTCTTGCTTTATTGTGCTTACTAGGACTCCCAGTACTATGTTGAAGAAGAATGGTGAGAATGGACATCCTTTTCTTGTTCCTGATGATCTTAGAGGAAAAGCATTCAATCTTTCACCATTAAGTATGATGTTAGTTGTAGGATTTTTGTAGATGTTCTTTTTTTTTTTTTTTAAAGATTTTATTTATTTATTTGAGAGAGAGAATGAGATAGAGAGCATGAGAGGGGGGAGGGTCAGAGAGAGAGGCAGACTCCCTGCTCAGCAGGGAGCCCGACGTGGGACTCGATCCCGGGACTCCAGGATCATGACCTGAGCCGAAGGCAGTCGTTTAACCAACTGAGCCACCCAGGCGCCCTTGTAGATGTTCTTTATCAAGCTGAGGACCTTTTCTTCTATTCCTAGTTTTTGACCTTTTAAAAAAAATCATGAATGGGAGTTTTCAAGAACTTTTAAAATGTTAGTTATTTTCTTTCACTATTTTTATTTTTTTTTTAAGATTTTATTTATTTATTTGAGAGAGAGAGAGAATGAGAGAGAGAGAAAGCACATGAGAGGGGGAAGGGTCAGAGGGAGAAGCAGGCTCCTCACCGAGCAGGGAGCCCGATGCGGGACTCGATCCAGGGACTCCAGGATCATGACCTGAGCCAAAGGGAGTCGCCCAACCAACTGAGCCACCCAGGCACCCCTCTTTCACTATTTTTAAATAATACTTGTAGAGGCAGCTTTTAGGCAAACAGGCTTGGGCAATGGATTGTAGAAAGACCCATAGTGACCCCCTGGCTGAATATAGACAGACCCATCAGGCGACCTACCTCAAAATATCTGTAGGCCCTAACTAGCCAATTGGCTACTTACAGCTAGGCACAATTACCAAAAAAGGGAGAATTCCATATGTCGCCATACCTCCCCGCCTTCCTCCTTTAAAAACAGCCCCACCTACTGCCTCACTGCAGACAACCTCTCCTCGGCTATCCAGCCCGCTGCTCCCTTGCAGTGTATTCAGTACACTTTCATCTCCTTTGTTCTGCCTTGGGTGAATCCTTTCACCTCCTGTGCCACTGATTTCTATCTGATGGTTGCCCCACATCTGGGTCCCCCATCCAGTCGGACAGACACCCCATTTAGACGCCACAATATTTAACTGATGCCTTGGCTCTGTGTGAAGTTCTCATATCAGAACACATCATTCTCTCTGTCAACTCTATCCCTCCTGGGTGGGTAGGAGGACCCAGCTGAGGGTAGGACTTTTTGTTAGGTGGGACTGAGGAAAATGGAGGAAAGAGATCTTGGGGCCCTGCCAAGGGGGGACTGTTACCAAGTTATTCAACCAAAAACCATGGTGCTGAGAAGGTTATTAGTTTCCTATTGCTGCTATAACAAATTACCACAAATTTAGTGGCTTAACAAAAATTTATTCTCTTGCAACTCTGGACTAAAATCAAGGTGTTAGCAGGGTTGTGTTCCTTCTGGAGGATTCAGGGGAGCATCTGTTTCCTTGCCTTTTCCACCTTCTAGAATCTGCCTACATTCCTTGGCTATATATTCCTCCATCTTTGAAGCACATCACTCCACCCTCTGGTTCCATTACTACATCTCCTTTTTTCTCTTTGACCTTAACTCTACTGCCTCTTTCTTATAAGGCTCCTTGTGATTGCATTGGGCCCACCTGGATAATCTAGGATAATCTCCTTAAGATCCTTAATTTAGGGTGGCTCAGTCAGTAAGCCTCTGACTTTAGCTCAGGTCATGATTTCAGGGTTGTTGGATTGAGCCCTGCCTTGGGCTCCCCGCTCAGCAGGGAGTCTGCAGGAGATTCTCTCTCCCTTTCTCTCTCTCCCTCTGCTTCTCCCCCCCATCTCTCTCTCTCTCTCTCTCAAAAAAAAATATTTTTTAAAAAGATCCTTTTTTTAATTTAAATTCAATTAGCCAACACATAGTACATCATTAGTTTCAGATGTAGTGTTCAATGATTCATCAGTTTAAAAAAAAAAATCCTCAATCACATCTGCAAAGTCCCTTTTGCCATGTAAAGTAACATGGTCATAGGTTCCAGGGATTAGAATGTGGACAGCTTTTGAGGGGGGAGGCATTACTCAGTGTAACACAGAGGGTGACTGTGGACACAAGGATGAGGTATTCTACAGAGAGGGGTATGGAGTTAAACAGACTGCGGTTTGAATTCCCCATCCAGCTTTATAAGCGGTGTGACGCCCACTGAATTTTTTAATCTGTGTAAACCTTTCTTTATCTGCAAAACTGTAACCTCTGCTGTGGTAGAGATGATAGCTGCCCATCAAAAATTTATACAACCTTCCCAGAGTATGCGGCTGTGAGTAGGAAGCAACTTTGCGGTCCAGGACTACAGTTCCCAGTACCAGCTTCATCTCAGTGAGGCCCATGTGATGTGGGTGGAAGTGCTGTGTGTCACTTCCTGGCTGAGCTGCCTGTGAAGAGCGGGTGTGTTCTCCATGCTCTCCTCTCCCACCTGCTGGCTCCATGTTGACTCCCAGGTGACCTTGGAAGCCTAGTGATGAAGATGCTAAAGCTTCCATTAGCCTGGGTCCCTCAATTACTGCATGGAGGAGAGTCTCTTCTGTCACTGCCAAAATGGACAACTATCTTGGACTCTAATGTGGGCCAGAAATAAATTGTGTTAAGCTACTGAAATTTTAGGTTTATTCATTACAACACCTAGCACTGTCTTCAGCAATACATCTACCTTGCAGGCTGTTGTTATCCCCTGGCACTGTAAAGTGAAATAAGGTGTGTAAAGCCCAAGTTAAGGGACTAAGGGACTCAGAGATTGGAAGCCTAGAGCAGTGGTTCTCAAACTGGAGCATGCATCAGAATCCTAAAGGGCTTGTTAAAATACAGATGCAAGGCCCTACTTCACGAGGGTCTTGATTTTGGGGTGGGCCTCCTGGCACCCTGAACCTCTCCTGAGGTCTCTCTCTTGCCTGTCTTTTCTGCTTGGCTGTGACTTCCAGGAGGGCAGGCACTGGGTCTGACTTGTTGGCAGCTCCATCTCAGAAGTAGCGTAGTATGTGACAAAAACCCCCCAACCAGTATTGGAAGAAGGAAGAAGAACAAGTTGGCAGTCTTCAGCTGAGGGCTGAGTTAGAATCAGTAGGCTTCAGTTAAAGGGCTTGATGATTTCCTCCTTCCGAAATAGCTTTGATGGAGGTTCTTTGTTCCTTCACGATCCTGTTAAAGGAAGGAGAAGGTGCAGCAGTAAAAGCCTGTGCTGTTGTCTGGCAAGTAGATTTTCACTTCCCACTTTTGCTGGTATCTCTTTGGAAGAGCTCCTGGTGTTGATGAAATAGTTTGCGTCCCAGAAAATATATCTATTCTATCAGGCAAAATTTATTTTGCCTTTGCATTTTGGGGGTTTAATCTCTGAATGAACGTGTTCACTTGATCGTGCTGGAGGATTTCATTTCAGAGAGTTGCCGTCCACTTGAGAAAGTGCACGGACTATATTTCTGCTCAGCGGGACTTCCCTGCTTCTCCAGGGCTGGCCCCATATGGAGGCTGAGGAGGTGGCATTCTCCTTGTGTGAGGGGACTTCCTGAGGGGAAGGGGAAGTTGAGGCTTTAGGAGCAGCCATTAAAAAGCAAATGTTAGGGGTGCCTGGGTGGCTCAGTCATTAAGTGCCTGCCTTCGGCTCAGTTCATGATCCCGGGGTCCTGGGATCGAGCCCTGCATCCGGCTCCCCGCATCTGGCTCCCTGCTCGGCGGGAAGCCTGCTTCTCCCTCTCCCACTCCCCCTGCTTGTGATCCCTCTCTCGCTGTGTCTCTCTCTGTCAAATAAATAAATAAAATCTTTAAAAAAAAATTAAAAAGCAAATGTTATCTGGAAAAGGGGAGAGGGGTTGAAAGAGACAATTCTGGATACTTGGCAACTTTGCCTGTGGCAGCCTCTGAATTCTCCCTCTCTTTGAAGGAAGAGTTTGGCATTAGCAATTCCGAAGAGGAGTCATTCTGATTTTAGCAGCTGCAAGCTGCCTGCGGCCCCCGGACCCGGAGGGTGGCAGCCCAGGGCAGGAGCATCCTTTCATCTAGACTGGTGGCCGTGGCACTGGTGTGGGGCTGCCAGAGGCCCAAGAGGAGGCTGGAGGCGGCTGCATTTGGGGTAGTCTGCCCCTGCGCCCAGGCCCTCCCAGAATTCTGACAAGACAGGGCAGCCTTTCCCAGATCACCACCCACTTGGGTCGCCTTTAGAGGCCTGAGCTATATCCGATTTCCATTTCTTGGGTTAATTTATACTCCACTATAAACAAACTCTTGTAAAAGTTGAGAACCGGCAAGGATAAAGAAGCTGTTTTTTCATTACAGTCTCTTTCTTCTGATTGGCAGTGAAGTGAGTTTTTCAATAACAGAGACTCCAGATTTTGCCCTCAGGGGATCTGGAAGGTGAGTATTGGGGAGGAGGTGCTGGGCAATTCATCAGGAACCCCTCCCTGCTTGGCTCTGTGTTGGGGGCCTTCACTTGTATTGAAGCAGGGGAAGGGGAAAGTTGTGCGCCCCCCCTCCGCTCCCCCCCCTCCCCGGACCTGGAGTTTAACCATAACTCACAGTGTGGTGCAATGTGGGAAAATGTAAACAGGGCTATGTGGCCAGCCTAGGCCTCTCAAACTCGAGCTAATTGCTGCCTAAATCTCCTCGGTCAGCCCGTGTTTCAGTATCAAGCTCTTTTTCTAACTGAGCTTTTTAATTTTACTTTGGGTTTTCGGAGAGATGTGGTGTTTTATGTGGTAATTTTCTGAGAGCTCTATTTCCCCCCATTTCAAATCATAGCTAATGCAGCATATTTGGGACCCTGTACAATTTTTACCCATTAACCTTATCTAAACTGCTAAAAGAAGCTTGATCCCGGATCATCTCCACCCCTCTGTTTGGTCTTTATTTTCTCTTTTGCGTTCTGAAACTTTTAGAATTGGTTTTCCTGCTCTGGGTTTTGAGTACCAGGCCTGCCAGTGATTTGGTTCATTTGTAGGTTCATTTCTTTACATCACCATTGAGTGTCTGCTCATGTCTTGAAGTGGGAGGGGATTTACGTCTCAAAAGCTTATAACGAGTTGCCTGTGTTTTAATTTCAGGCTCTTTCTTCCAGACGTGGTAGGAGGTTATTGAATAAGCCCTCATGATTTTTAGTATGTATGCATGTAAATTCTTTGTTTATGATTGCTGAGAGATTACCTTTGAACTTTCTCTTTTAGTCGCTAGTTAAATGTAGTTTATAAATGGTTGCTATGGATTTGGCACCTTTAAAAAATTCAAGTTTGAGCTGAGATTATTTTTCAGCTTTATTGAGGTATAATTGGCAAAATTATATCATGTTTAAAGTGTACATCAGGATGATTTGGTATATGCATACATTGTGGAAAGGTTCCCCCCTCGTTTAGTTAATTACTCTATCCATCACCTCACATATTTGTCTCTTTAAATTTTTTTTTGTGAGAACATTTAAGTTCTAATTTCAGTCATGCAATACAGTGTTATCAACTATAATCTCCATGCTGTACATTAGATCCTAAGATCTTATTCATTTTTATAGCTGAAAGTTTGTACCCTTTTACCAACCTCTCCCTATTTCTCCTACCCCCAGCTCGTGGCAACCACTTGTGTACTGTTTTGTGAGTTCGACTTTTTTTGACCTACATATAAGTGATACCATACAATATTTATTTGTCGTTCTCTGACTTATTTCACTTAGCAAAATGTCCTCAAGGTCCATCCATGTTGTCACAAAGGGCAAGATTTCCTTCTTTCTCATGACTGAATAATATTCCAATTTAACATGTATTATATATACATCATATACATTATATATATTATATATACATATGTATTAATACACATACAACATCTTTTTTTTTCTTTGTGCTGATCACTTCTTTTATTTAGCACCTCCAATACGCAAAGGACAGTACTAGGTATTACGATGTTTCAGAGAAGAATAACACAAGCTTAGGAAGCTCACAATATAGTGATTATGTAACTCCAATAATAACTAATAATAACAACAACATCTAATATTTCTGAACATTAAAAATGCCAGTATACTAAAAATCATTGAATTGTGCACCTAAAAATATGTGCCAGACATTTCACATACATTGCTTATCTTTTTATCTGTTTATTCATATCTTTTTTAAAAATTTAGATATAATTGACATGCAGCATTATATTTGATTCAGGTGTACAATATAATGATTTGACACTTGTATATTTTACAGAATGATCACAATAATTATTTGGTTGATATCCATCACCATGCATACTTACAAAATTTCTTCTTTTTTCCTTGTGATGAAAACTTCAAGGTCTACTCTCTCAGCAACTTTCAAATATACAATGCAGTATTACTAACTGTAGTTCCCATGCTCTATATTTCATCCCCAGGACTTATTTATTGTATAGCTGGGATGCCACATCTTTTTTATCCATTTATCTATTGACAGACTCTTAGGGGGCTGAGATTATTTTTAATTCTAGACTTTATGCTGGTAGCAAATTGTCACAGGGATGGTTTCCTATGGGGGCACTGAATGTACATTACAGTTCATACAAAATCCAGGAAGAAGATGGAAAAGCTGAGGGCAGTGAGTGTCTATTCTGCCTCTGGCTTGTTATTCTCACCCAACACACCCATTCCCCCCACTTGTAGATAAAGACCAATCACAGGCTGTTTGCGATCCCTTTTCTGGGTCCTTTTCACCTGTTTCTGAGTTTGCCAGACCTGAAGCTTGACACAGGTCCTGACCCTTCCCTTGGAGTTTCCCTCCAGATTCCTACCCCCCATGTCATCTGCCATGGTAGGAAATGGAGCCTGGGTCTGGTTCCTCGTGTCAGCCAGTCTCTTGGCTAGTGCCTCAGTTAATGCAGGACAGGGACATAGCTCTTTTCCCAAAGGAATAAGCTGCCAGGGAAATTTTGGGTCACAAGGGCCTAGGCTACTGGAAGGCAGACCCTTATTTCTGTGGCCAAAGTTTTGGGGGTCAAAACAGTCAGGGAGGGGGCCTGAGCCATGTCTGGTTGAGGGAGAGGGACTCAGAGCTGGAAGGTACCTGATTCCATTGTAAGTAAGACTTCAGGGCAAGTGTGTACTTTAAAAAAATAAATAAAATATTTAAAGGGGCAGCTGGCTGGCTCAGTCGGTGGAGCATGTGACTCTTGATCTTGGGGTTGTGAGTTTGAGCCCCATCTTGGGTGTGGAGCCTATGTTAAAAAATAAATACAATTTTTTTTTCTAAAGAAGACTTCAGGGCAAGTGTGAAAGAACTATTATATTTGATGATGGAGATAAACTGGGCCAGATAGGATGTTTTTATGCAGTAACTGCCCTCAGCTAGGAATTTTGAAAAGTATATTGAATTCACCTAGAGATATATAATTTAAAAGTATGTTAATTTTTGGCTGACTGAAACACTTCATTAGAAAAGCATGTTCCTGGGACGCCTGGGTGGCTCAGATGGTTAAGCATCTGCCTTCAGCTCAGGTCATGATCCCAGGGTCCTGGGATCGAGCCCCGCATCGGGCTCTGTGCTCAGCAGGGAGCCTGCTTCTCCCTCTCCCTCTGCCTGCCTGTCTGCCTACTTGTGATCTCTCTCTCTCTCTCTGTCAAATAAATAAATAAAATCTTTAAAAAAAAAAAGAAAAAGAAAAGCATGTTCCATGACCTTGTTACTCAAAGGAAGGTTCATGAGAAGTATAGGCCTCCCTGGGAGCTTGTTAGAAAATGCAGTCTCAGACCCTGCCAGAGCCCTACTGGGTCTGAATCTGCATTGTAATAAATCCCCCAGGTGATTTATATGCACATTACAGTTTGGGTGTTGCCTCTCCCTCTCCCTGTTCCTCTCCCTCACCCTCCACCTCTCTCGCCCTCCTCTCCCCCCACCCCCCTTTTTTGCTTTTGAAAAACTTTTTATTTGGAAATAATTATAGATTTATAAGAATTTACAAAGGTAGTATAGAAAGGTCCCATTAGACTCTTCACTCAGTTTCCCCCAGTGGTGACATCTTACATAATTGTAGTATTGCATCACTTCTCCCTAAGACTGCAAAACCATTATGCTTACTTACTGAAAGCTAGTACACCTGGTGGTGCTTACTTGGGTTTCGGGCTGTCGTGCCTTGTTCTGCCTGGCAGGATTCTGTAGGTAAAGGAGATGGTGCTGCCAGGTGCAAGGGAAGACAGCATTGCTAGCAGAGTGATGGGTACTGGTGCTTTGTGGGTTCTATCATGGAGCTTCAAATGGTCATTGCCAAGAGGGGAGTGATGGGGCTGGATAAAGGGAATGGGCTGAGGCCAGATACCGGAGCTGCAGTGACAGGAAGGCCAAGCCAAGTCACTGGACCCTAGATAAGCATAAATGAGGAACCTTAAGTTTGAATGTGAGAGAAGCAAGGTCTTTGGGACAAACTCTGGAATCAATATTGACATGGACGGAGATGGGGGAGAAGGACTTGACAGGGCCATCCCAGTAAATTTGGGTATACAGTTTTGTGTTTTACAATGGATTCTCCTTTGAAGGCTCTGAAGGGTCTCTGTTGGCCTTACAGGCGTAGAACCGTGAACCTGACTTTGTCATTCAATTAAAACAAGGTGCATTTGGGAAGAGAGAATCTGGGTTTGATGGGCCGTGGTTGGTGGCAGCTTGAAAAACCGGGAGAGGAGTGAGCTCAACAGTGTCAGGCAGAAACAGAGGCATGAAAACAGGAGGCCACACAGCGCTGAGGACAAGGCAAGGGAGGCTGAGCCAAAAACCTGACTCAGTCCATTGTGAGCAGGGCCAAAGGCAGAAAGAAAGGCTGCTTGAGTCTGGTTCCAGGACACCCAGCAGCAGAAACAACTGGAGGAAGCTAAGTTACGTGGAGCCCAGAAACAAATGGACAAGGGCAGAATTCCTGCCCCACCTTGCATCAGAGGCCCTGCACCCTCAAAGTGCTAGGGATTGCCAAATTCCTGGGAGGGAATAAGGAGCCCAAGGATGCTGAACCTAGAAAGCTAATTATGCACTGGGGATGACATCTGTGTCACTCACTGTCACTCTGTGTCTCTCCTCTGATTCTGAAAGCCACGTAGCTTATTACCTTGCTACTCAAAGTCTGGTTGGGGAGTAGCAGCACCAGCACCGCCTGGGAGCTTGTGAGAAATGCAGGGTCTCAGGTTCCACCCAGACCTAGTGCATCGCAATTTGTGTTTTAACAGAAGCCTCCAGCTACAGTTACTCCTGTGCACTTCGAAGTTAGAGAAGTGCTAGCTTGTTGTTTAGCACATGGGCATCCTAGAGATCTGGATTTGCAATCCTGTCTGTCAACAATTGCCTATTTGTGGAACAGTCTGTTTCCTGGCTCTCGAGAGTGACTTATAGGGCAGTGGTTCTCAACCCTGGCTGCCCATTAGAGTAACTTGAGGTGCTTCTTAAAATACAAATGCCTAGGCCCCACCTCAGGGCATTTGAATCTGACTGAGGAGCTGGGATGAAATTCCAATTCATTTGGTCTGGGATGGGGCCCAGGCATCAAGAGTTTTAAAAACTTCTCAGGTGATTCTAGTACGTAGCTGGAAACCTGGGAACTGGGGGAGGAGGGAAGAGAAGGCAGCAAAGGGGAAGTGTGTGAAAGGGGAAATGAAGGTTCCTGAGGCCTCAAAGTGGCCGGGAGTAAAAGGATCCTACAGCTCAGGGGTCAGGAGTTCTGTGACGAGGGCTCAGTGCCAAGCAGTCCTCAAATGTGAACACACCCCACCAACCCACCGACCAAAGGTCTTGGGCCCTTGTTATCCCCCAAATGGCAGGTTACAGATTTTGGCCACATTGGCTTGGTATGAGGCATGAAGAGAAAGCCTATTCTCTGAAGCAAGGGGGACCTGATCAGAACCAATTGGAAGCCTGCCTTTACTACTGTCACAAAAAATTGGAGGATGGTCCAGAGGGGAGGCAGGGAAATGAGTTGGGAGACTCATTGCTGAGGTTCAGGTCAGAGATGATGGTGATTGGGCTAGGGTGGTGGCCCAGCGGACCTGGATCATGGGAAGGTCAGGGCCTTGCCCAATCCAGGCCCTATGTGGCCTCCTTCCTCCCCATAGTTTGGCTGGACCCCACTGGCTGGTGCAGCCCAGGAAGGCCAGAAGACAACGTGAGTGCTTGGCCATCAGTACTCTGTGGCTAAGTGGCAGACCAGCCTTGTGGCTTGCCATCCAGCCTTGACCTGATGTCTTTCATCTGTCTTTCTGTCTTGTTTCCGGCTTCCAACATGCTGAATGAATCCTGCTCAGGACTTGTGTTGCCTCTGAGGACAAGAGCTGTGCCTTGCTTGCATTTGTCCTTCTCTCAGTTTCTTTACCTCCTGCCCCAGCATCCCAGCCTCCCAGCCTTTCCACATCAAATAAAGAAATATATGTATAGAAACTGCAAATTGTCCCCAGTATCCACTCTCCTTTTCTTCTGTAATAAGACAACTCTTGATTTTTAGTTAGGTACCTTTCCCAGCCTACCATAGAGTTAAGTGTGGCCCTATGAGTAAGTTCTGGCAAATGGGGTATGAACAGAAATGACGTGTCCCTTCTCACTTGCTAGAATGTGGTGAGGAGCCATCTTGGAGATGGATCAAAAAGAGAGATGAAGCCTGGATCCTATGATGATTTCTATGTGAGTCAGAAATAAACTTCTGTCTTGTTTAAGCCACTGTCATTTAGTGTCTCCTTCCCATGCTGTTGAACTCATTTCTTCCCTAACAGAGTTTTAGTCATGCCGTAGCCCTTTCTGAGTGCGTGTATGTGCTGGACATTTTCATATGTTTGAGATCACAACACACTAAAGCCTTGAGGTAGACACTTGTCACCACCATATTTACAAATGATGGTGTTAGTCTCAGGTGTCAATGAAAGGATCTGAGATTTTGCCCTGGTCTCTGTGATCCCAGATCACCACCCTTTCTGCATTAGAGTAGTTGATACAAATTTAGGCATTTTGGGTTTTATTAAGGATATACAGTTGACCCTTAAACAACATGGGTTTGAATAGCACAGGTCCACTTATATGTGGATTTTTTACAGTACAGTACTGTAAATGTATTTTCCTTATGGTTCTCTTAACATTTTCTTTTCTTTAACTTACTTTATTGTTAAGAATACAGTAATACATAGATCATACAAAATATGTGTTAATTGACTGTTTATGTAATTGGTAAGGCTTCCGGGCACCAGTAGGCTATAAGATTAAGTTTTTAGGGAGTCAAAAGTTATATGTGGATCAAGGATCAACTGTAATAGTGAGTAGAAGCCAAATGGAAATCTAGGCTCCCAGAGGTGAACCAGAGCAAGGCATTTCAAACTTGTAAGTGCATAGCATTCTCTTGGGGATTATCCCACTTCTACCTAAAAGTACAGGAGGCAAAACAAAAATGTGTGAGCTCAATCATTTCAGCCCCTGGCATTGGCCTGAACAGCCCACAGCTAATTTAATAATAAAACCTTGTTTTGTGATATTACTATCACTTTACAGAATTTCCTGGGATGGGGTTAATTTGATTGGATTGGTGTAGAGCAGGGGTTCTCAAAATGTGCTACCTGGACCAGAAACATCAGCATCACCTGGGAACTTGTTAGAACTGTGGATTCTCAGGCCCTGCCCCAGAGCTGCTGAATCAGAGACTCTAAGAGTGGGGCCCAGGGATACTGAGGATTTCTCCACAGAATTCTGATGCACGCTCAAGTCTGAGAACACTGGTGTAGAAGAAAAAGCCTGGAAAGAGGGAGTTGCATGACTGAATAAAAACCTTCAGCTGGAAATGGAAAAATCTGCAGTCCAATCCTAGCTTTCTTCAATGGAGTTGGAAGCACGAGCTTCACTAAATACTTTGCAGAATTAAGCACATTGGTATGTTTGCTATATTCCAGTTAAGAACACAGACCCTAGAGCATGGTCTGCGTTCAAATCCCAGCTCTGCAATTACTGGCTTGGACAAGTTCTGTTAACATGGGGATGATAATTAGTATACCTACCTCATATTATTACAAAGATCAAATGAGTTAACTTTTGTAAAGCACATGGAAGAGTATCCGGCATTAAGTGTCATAGAAGTGTTTGTTGAGTAACAAGAACAACAACAGTATATGCAGTACTTGGTCCACACAGTGACTGCTCAGAAAATATCTTTAGTTGAAGAAAGAAAATGGAGCCAACTGAGATTATGGGGGAAAGGACAGTAGAAGGACCCCAAGGAATCAGTATTCCTGAAATAAGAGCAGGATGGCAACTGCTTGAGATCAAGAGAACCCTGCCCCCCCCCACTTCCCACGTGAGTCCCATCCCCAGGATGCCTGTCCCAGTGTAACCCAGAGATGTGTAAGAGCTGTCTGTCTGCCATGGTGGGATTCAGCAGGCGTTTGGTGGAAATAGTCCCTTGGATGGCCCGGCCTCTCTTCAAGTTCAGGTTCAAGAGTGGTGGGAACCTGGCCAGTGAGGCTGATGGTACCCCTGCCGCCCCTCCAGGGAACTGAGTGGATCCCCCACAAGGAGGGGCTGGTGTTGTATAAAATGTGACTCTTTTAAATTTTTTTATTTCTTATTTTACTATTATTTTTTTAAATTTTGTTTTATTATGTTATGTTAATCACCATACATTACATCATTAGTTTTTGATGTAGTGTTCCATGACTCATTGTTTGCATATAACACCCAGTGCTCCATTCAGTATGTGCCCTCCTTAATACGCATCACCAGGCTAACCCATCCTCCCACCCCCCCCCCCCTCTGGAACCCCCAGTTTGTTTCTCAGAGTCCATAGTCTCTCATGGTTCATCTCCCCCTCCGATTCCGTCCCCCTTCCTTTTTCCCTTCCTACTTTCTTTTTTTTTTTTTTTTTAACATATAATGTATTATTTGTTTCAGGGGTACAGGTCTGTGATTCATCAGTCTTACACAATTCACAGCGCTCACCATAACACATGCCCTCCCCAGTGTCTATCACCCAGCCACCCCATCCCTCCCACCCCCCACCACTCCAGCAACCCTCAGTTTGTTTCCTGAGATTAAGAATTCCTCATATCAGTGAGCTCATATGATACATGTCTTTCTCTGATTGACTTATTTCACTTAGCATAATACCCTCTAGTTCCATCCACGTCATTGCAAACGGCAAGATTTCGGGTTTTTTGATGGCTGCATAATATTCCATTGTGTATATGTACCACATCTTCTTTATTTTTAATATTTTATTTTATTATTTTTTAAATAACTGTATTGAGATATACTTTACATACCATAAAGTTCACCCATTTTAAGTGTACAATTTAATGGTGTTTCAGTAAATTTACCAAGTTGTACAACTGTCACCATAATCCAATTTGGGAACGTTTCTAGCACCCCCATAAGATCCTTTTGTGCCCATTTACAGTTCCTCTGTCTTCTCACTCCCAGCCCCAGGCAACTACTAATTTACTTTCTCTCTCTATTGAGTTGCCTTTTCTGGACATTTTGTGTAAATGGAGTGGCCTTTTTTTATCTTTGTCTCTATTTGTATCTATGACTTCTTTTTACTTAGCATCATACTTTTGAGGTTCATTCATGTTGTAGCAAGTATCATTATTTCATTCCTTTTTATTGCTGAATAGTGTTCTGTTGTTTGCCTGGGCCATGTTTTATCTACCCATTCACCATTTGATGGACATTTGTGTTGTTTTTACATATTAGCCATTGGGAATAATGCCTCTATGAACATCTACATGCACACCTTTGTGTGAACATCTGTTTTCATGTCTCTTGAGTGAATTTCTCTAGGAGTGGAATTGTTGGGTTGTGGGGTAAATTTGGATTTCAAGTTTAAAGAAATTGCTGTACTGTTTTATACCTTGGCTGTACCATTTTACAGTCTCACCAGCAATGTAATGAAGGTTTCAATTTCTCCACATCCTTATCAGTGTTTGATATTGTCTGTTTTTTTTGATTATAGCCATTTTAGTAGGTGTGAAATGGTGTCTCATTGTGGAGTCGATTTGTATTTCCCTGGTGACTGATCATGTTGAGCATCTTTTCATGTGCTTATTGGCCATTCATATATCTTTTTTGTGAAAATGTCTATTCATATCTATAGAAGTTTTGTGTTTAAAGGTAAATATGAAATGGCTAACACCTCACCCTGCCCCTGGGCATGCAGACAGGAGGACTCTTTCCACAGTGAGTCTGGATCCCTCAGACTGGTGGTAGGCTGGGTTTTCCAGGAGACTAGCTGTTGTATCAGTCACCTAAAACCATTTCACGCAAGGATTAGGGAGTCGTTCTATAAACTGCTGAACTAGAAGAATAGTGTGTTGATTAAAATAAATGCTTGATTTGTTTTCTGTGAATTATATTTTTCCTTTTCTTATTTTTTTTTCTTAAAGCAAGTTAACCTTCTGTGCAAAAAAAATCACCAAGCTAAGCTTGGATTTATTTAGCTGTTATTAAGATATGTGCATATTTTAGAAGATGGAGATTTCAATTGTTTTCTATTTATGCCTTGTTTTCCTTTACATTCTGGATGCCCACATTGCCAAGTGAATTGGCACATTCCAAGCAATTTTCATTTGTGTGAATCTGATTAACAAATGATGCCACTAAGAAGCACCCTGCCACTTTCTGGATAAAGGAGTATAGATGACACATAGTGAGTAAGAATACATTGCTGACTAGCAAGTAGCATAAGGTCATTAGTGGGACGGCACATAGAGCAAATGGCATTAGGGATAATGGAGAAGGGGTGATAAATGGGAGCCAACATATTTCCTAGGGCTTTGAAGTATGGCCCTAATACTCTCAGTAGGAAAGGCTATATTACTGAAAAGTCCAAACCAATTCCCGGTGCTTGTGGAGAATCACTGCAGAGTTTATACCTGAGGTGGACTCCAAGGTCTGATGGCCAGGCCTTCCAGAATGGCCTGTAGCATGTTCTAGAAATGTTGCTCCCAAATCGAGCTAGCTCAGGGGCTCAGAATCTGATGGGGAGGAGAAACTATGATTCCAAGAGCTCTTGATACCAGGAGAACGCAGAGTGCCACTATTATTTGTGTCAAAGCTGCCTTTAGTAGCCAACGGTGGCCACTGGTCAGCAGGAGGATGCTAGGTAGAGCCATAGGAATAGGCTGAGAGGGGCTGGAAGATTTCTTCCTTATTCTAGTCACCTTACCCCAAAGGTGTTGAGAGATATCATCCAAAGGGTTGCAAAGGAAAGGACCCCAGCCATAAGGGATTCCTACATAACTTGGTTTATTCATTTGTAAAATGGACATAATAATAATCATGTAGTAGAGTTGATGTGAGATAAAATGTATGCATTGCGCCAGCAGAAAGTAGGTACTCAGTAAACAGAGGCTGTTTTATGCTGTGTTCATATGTGTTGAGTGTTTCGCTTGTGGGTGAGACAGTGCATATAGCTATAAATTCCTCAGCCGTTGATTGCTTCGTTGATTGAGTCATTCCTTCAAGCCACATTTTTTTAACCTACTTTGTAGCATTAGTTGTTCTGGGTACAGAGAATGCAGATGTATAAAACAGGGCCTCTATCCCCAAGTTGTTAAAAATCTAGTTGGGAAGTTAATTCCAGAAGAGTGTGTCAATGACAATGACAGAAGTTTCAATAAGGTACCATTGGAGGACAAAAAAGGAAGCGATTTGTTATGCCTGGGATCAACAAAGGAGGAAGAGTCTTGGAAGGTATTCCAGAAGAGGTGATATGTGAGCTGAGCTTTGAAGGATGAAATAAAAGTTCATAAGAGAGATGGCAGGGGGAGCATTTCCAGAAGACCAAATAGGAAACAGCAGGGACCTGGTCACAAGCTTATGATGTGTTTGGAGAACTTTAAGTATCCTAGTGACTACAGTGTGGCCGTGGGATTAGGTGGTAGCAGGGTTGGGGGGGATATGGACTGGAAGTATACTTCAGGGTGAGGTTTCAAAAGGCTGTAAATGGTATTTTTAAATACTTCAAGCTAAACATTGCAGGTAAAAAGAAAACAGAATGGGTTCTGGTAGGATGTAGTGACTATTTTCCCAAATTAATAAATTTTTTCAACTTGCTGGGTACATGTCAACTAGTAAACATAACCCAGTTGGTCCAATCTCTTTAGAAGTATGACTTATGGAAGGAGAATTCCAAAATTCAGTAGGAAAGCTGGTAGATCACCTGACCTCTGACTGTTGATAAAAAAAAATCCCATTACAATAAAAACCATTATAAAGACTGCCTGATACACAGCTATTTCTCTCTAGACAGATGGCTTAGAAACATCGTATTCTTTTTATCTAGTCACAATAACTTATATACAATGGCTAACCCAGTGCAATAAATTCCAACTTTGTTCCCTGCGCACATAACAGTCCCTTTGTACAGGGAAAGCAATTGCTGCTGGACCACAGGCAGGAAGAGGAGGCTGAGTTGAACTGTAGCTGAACTCCGTCTAGTTTTTCTCTTCAACTATCTATCAATCCCCAACTACTCCTTGACTCCCTTTACCATCTCCCCCACAAACATTCCAATCCCTTCATCCAGAAAGCTCACTGAGACTCCCAAACCACCCACCCAACTTCCCAAACAAAACACTCTAACCCCAAATATATGGAGCTCAAAAAGGAACCCCTGCTGATTTCCAAATAAGGTGGATTCTTGGCATCTGAAGATTCAACAACTGCCATTCCAGCTCTTTGTGAGTGACCCTGACAGTCATTGCTATTTTTGGTGGGGTGTGAGTTTCAAGCGCTGCAGCAAGCCCTTACTGAGGGAAGTCCAGCCAGTTGCTGGCATCCACATCTGAAGGTGGCTTGGTTTTCTCTGCCTGTCACATACACATTCTTGCTCAGGAAGTTACGTTTTACTGCATGTGATGAGGGATGCTATGTTCTGTGGAGAATTCAAGAAGGTCTTATGGTCAATATCTTTGGAATACTAAAGACCTTTTCTGCTCCTTAACGCTTGCTGATACTGCGTGGGGATGTGGTCCTTAGGTGTACGCACGTGCGTGTCTTTTTTAACCTTCTATTTAGAAAAAAGTTTAAACCTACATAAAAATGGTAAAAATAGTGTAATGAACTTCCATAAACTGTCACCTAGATTTACTTAACATTTCTTAGTAGGTAAGACAATAAAGCCAGGTAATCAGTGAGGCAGTATTAGTAAGGTAACACTAGCTACTCTAACAGACCTCCAAACCTGTCTCTCTCTCCCCGCCATATATATACATATATGCACACGTATATATATACATGTATGTATATTTATATATGTCATTTATTTACTGAACCATTTGAGACTAACTTGCAGACATCATGACCCTTTACCTCTAAATATTTCAGCATATAATGGCATTCTGTTGCAAAACCACAGTGCAATTATCCAATTCAGGAAACAGAATTGATACACCACCATTAGCTGGTATAGAGTCCACATTCAAATTTTGCTGATTGTTTCAATACTGTCCTGTTGTTTTTTTTTTAAACAGTCGATGTTCCATTCCAGTATCAAGCATTGCATTACGTAGTCTTGTCTTTAGTCCCCTTTAATTTAGAACAGTTTCTCTGTCTTTGTGAAGTTTCATGACACTGGCTTATTCTGAAGAGTACAGTCCCATAGTTTCATAGAATGTTCCTTGATTTGGATTTGTCTGGTGCTCCCTCATGATTGGAGTCAGGTTATGCATTTTGAGTTAGAACTTTACTTGGATTTTAATTTTTACTCTTGTTAATTAAGAATGTGATTTTCTTTTTTTTTTTAAACATTTTTTTATTTATTCATTTGAGACAGAGAGATACAGAGCATGAGCAGGGGGAGGTACAGAGGGAGAGGAAGAAGCAGGCTCTCCGCTGAGCAAGGAGCCCGATGTGGGACTCGATCCCAGGACCCTGGGATCATGACCTGAGCCGAAGGCAGAGGCTTAACCATCTGAGCCACCCAGGCACCCCAAGAATGTGATTTTCAAACATTGCAGTCATTATCAAAAAAATTCTGCCACAAAATATCCTAGGTGAGTTCCAAGGAGACTCATTTTACTGGAATTTTTACCCCTGTACCTTTATTAGGACAGATTATGAGCATCACTTCTCAGGTTGCTAATGTGGAATAGAAGTCAACGTAGCAAATAGTCCTCCTGGTGGGTCACTTTCTTCTGACACCGCTGGTCTGTCCATGAGTCTTTGTGCTCCAGTATTTTCCTTTCGCCTCTCCATACTATTGTCCCTCGGTAAAGCCTCTGAAAGTCAGTGATGAGGGAATGTGCAGAAACGGAGCAGTGTTGACCAGCAAGCAGCTGGCAGTGACTCATATTACTAAATCTTTATTGCTTTTACAAAATACACCACAAAATATAATAAATAATTCACATTAAACTGCACTTATCAAAACATGAAAAGTTCATTTTGCAATACAGCATCGTTGACTTGAATCATTGTTAATTCTCAGTTATTCATTAAATGGGCATGGATGGTACCCACTCACCGACACTAGTCACAGTTCAGGAGCTTTCACTGATTCACGTGCGGAGTGTCGGGCCTCTCAAGATGGGATGTAGAAGGAAAATAAACTGAAATGTGTACTTCATTCTTTCTTCTTTCATTCATTCAACAAAATGCTGTTGAGAAGCTACTTCATGTCAAGCTCTGTGCAAAGTGTTAAAGTTTTAGGGATTAAAGACCTCTTCCTAATTTAAGTGGTGATAAGGTAGAAAGATCCCCTTGTGGTGATTTTGTAACTCTTGCTTCAGCCCACTGACCCAACATTGCTGGCCTCATATATAGGTTCTTGAACCTTCTCAGGAGCTAAGAAGCCTTCTTTCAGTGTTGGCCCATGTCATTACTGTGTCTTCAACCTGCCACTAACCTTTTTAGCCTGCATTCTCCCAACTTTCGATGACCCTCAATGCCTCTCTGTATTAAGGTCTGCAGAGATGTCCTTTATGCCTTGGATTATGCCAGGTAGATCTGTCAACTCATTAAAAAGCCACTATAATGCAAACCTAGTATAACAGAAATAACACTGGACTTGGATTCAGGTGTTGTGGGTTCCTGGCCCTGGCAGGAATGGACCGTTGTTGTTCATCATACCTATTATGTTCTCCTCTTCTTGGGTACACAGCTAATCTCTGTTTTCCAGGCTCTCTTGGAGTTAGGTGTGAGTATGTCATTGAATTCTAGCCAGTAGAGTATGAGCAGAAATTATATATATAAACATATATATATATAATATTATATGTTATATGTATATTTATATGTATAATATTATACATATGTTTATATGTATATGTATATGTAGGTGCATATATATGTATATATATAGCTTCTGGTTCTGACTCATAGAAACCTGTCACATTGTTCTTCCATTCTCTTTTCCCTTCATGCAGACAAGCCACATGTGGGTGTTAGAGCCACAAGGTGCCAGGCACCTGATCCTTGAATCATCATACAGACCCCTGCTTTCCACAGGGAACAGGGATACCCACATTGGATTATTCTGGAACCAAGAAATACATGCCTGTGTATTAAATCCCTGAGATTTTGGTGTCTCTTAGAGTAGCTACTGTTACCTTAACAAATACCCTGTCACACCAATACCTTTGACTCATGGTCTTACCTTCCTTCTGTCTACCCTTGGGCAAGTCACTTAAGGTCCCAGAGTCTCTATAACCTCCTCTGTCAATGGGGATAATAAGATAGGCATTGTTGGCCCCATTTTACAGATAAAAGGATTAAATTGGATTAAATGAGGTAACATTTGCAAAGATATTTTGTAGACAATTATACAGATATAAGGTGGTGCTATTATTATTGGATCCTCCTCCCATAGGTAGCTACTATAATGCTTTCCGTTCAGGTGCTTCAGTTCCTTCCCTAACCAAGCAACATTTCCTGCTGAATGTACAGCTGGGGCTCTGGAAATCAGAAATCAGGGCAAAGGAGCACTCAGACCGTGCCGACTCCCTCTGACTTGTCAGTCAGCCGACCACGCCTACCTCAGCTGGGCCACTGATGGCTCCTGACTTCCTAGGTGATGTTCTAGAACACGACTTCCTGACCAACTAATTCCTATGATCATCCAGGGCCCAATCATAGGTGTCAGAACTGTGAGTTTCCTAAGCCTTTCCTGGATCCCTAAAGGTCTCAAAATAGCAAACATTATATTGAGTGCTCACGATCTACTGTTTCTGAATGCATTACCACAGGTGGTCTTCACAACCACCCAGGGAAGGAGATACTTTCTCATCCTCATTTTCCAGATGATAAAATGGGCTTAGAGAGGCTAAGAAATTCATTGGAAATCACTCAGTGTAGACAAATTCAAACTTGTGTCTTTAAAAGACCTATGCTCTTAACCTCCATGTAGCCAACAGTTAACTGCTTCACAACCCGGCATCACCCATTCCCTTCTAAGAGTCTCATTGCTGAGAAAGCCAAGACTCCTTGTAGGAGAAAAGGATGTTACTTTTTTAAAGGAGCCAGCAACAATCATCCCTTTGGATGTTTCCAATGGACATTAACATTCCTGTATACTTTCCTCCAAATTTGTTATTTATTTATCTTATTTATGACACCTTAACTTGCCTGCAGGTTTTACTAATGTGAGTTTTTAAATGTTAGAATTCTCTGGGGGAAAATGCACAATGAACATCAATGTTCAGCATCTGAGAGAAAGGGCAGGGGTGGATGGTCTTCCTACTTGCATAGGGCTGGCTGCTTTCAATGCATTCTGTGTTGGGCCATGAACTTAACTTCATCCCAAAGTGCTTGTCAGCATAGTACATGAGGGAATGCCCAGGACATTTCCCACTCTGCTAGATGTAATTACCTGACAAATAAAAGGCAAAGTCATTGGGTTATTTTGTTTGATATCTGACTGGGACTTAACATTCCAGGTTACGTATCTATCTGTACTGAATCAACATCCCATGGAATCTTTCTATACTGATTCCCAGTTTTTGCCCCATCTCCTACAGAAGCTGAAACATTTGGTTGCTGAGCAAATATGTTCTGTGCTAAGGAAAGGCAGTATGTGATAATTTGCTCTTATAAAATGGATAAAGTCAGGAGTAAGCTAGCTCTTAGTTGAACTCTTGAAATTTCATAGTATTTAAGTCCCTCTGAAATTTGGAGGCTGAATCTCATCTTGACATCTTTGCCATCATCAAAAGTTTCGATTCATGAGTAAGGGAACCCTTCCCATGGGACAATATCACTGACTTCATCATTGAAGTCAAAAGGAAAGCAGTATTTGATTGGCCAATGTTTCACAATACTTCACAAATATCTTTTCTCATTTCCCAGCCACTTTGCAGGGTAGGCCTTCTTTGTCTTACAGATGAAGAAGCTAAGCTAAGCAGACCTAAATAACTGGCCCAAGACGCACAACTAACAAGTGGCAGGTCCTAATTCTGAAACTAGACAATCTTGACCTCACGGCCCATACCCAGTGACCTCTCTGCTTGGAACACATCTGTTTCCTGAATAAGGAATTCCTGTAATCTAAACATCCATAGGAAGTTGTCATGAAAACTGGGAAGCAAGAAACAGAAGGCCTGCCTTGTCAGAGCCTTTCTGGTCAGTATGTGGTGAGCCTGCCCTCTTCACTGTGCATTCCCCGCAGAAGAACTCCTGCTGACGTCAGGGGCCTCCCCACCAGGGAATGAAAGAGACCAAGCAGGGCAGATCTTGGTGCATATTGGGAAGATGCAGCCAAAGAGACCCATGCACTTCCAATTAAACAGCATGCTTTCCATGGCCCACTCATCATCCTGCTCCTTCTCAAAGCATACCCAGAGAGTTTCAGCTTTGGCAGAGGCCTGTGAGATTTCATGCTCCTTTTCCCCATGTAATAAAAAAGTCATTTTTGCCTCAAGCTAAGGAAAACACTGGCATTTTTAACTTTAAAATGTTTAGGTGAGGTTTTTTTTTTTTTTGATATATTAGATTTATTGTTGCTGTTGTTTAGAAATCTTGTTGACATTTGCAGTTGTTGGGTCTGTTGCTAAGCTTTTCCAGAAACTTCCATGGAACAAAGGGTTAAAAGCAGAGGAACAAGGTTGGCTTTAAAATTCTAAGTCTGAAGGGTGGGTAGAAGATTTTAAAAACTGTGCCTGCTGTGTTTCAAATGGCATACAACTTAGTCCTGGCCTGGGTGGAGAGCAGAGGACTGGCAAGAATGCCATCTTGTAAAAACCAGAATGAGATGCCCCATTCTTTGTTCACTGACCAGCCTGGGGAGGTTTTACCCATGTGTACATCTTCCTCTGCTTATTAATTCCTTCTAAAAGGAAAGCAGGAAAGAAAGATCCAACCCTTCATAATCTGAACCATATGGGGAAGAGGCAAAGCAGAGCCTTTACTAAGAATTCAGATGTTCAATATGGTGGTCAGACACCACCTCACAGGCTCCAGGTTCCAAATGAGCTCTGGCAGTTCCCCATTTTCTCTTTCACCTTCTTAGTCCTATGTCAAAACGTGTTGCCCTTGGCTTTTTGCAGCCCACACAATTGGCTCGTACAGCCCCACCCTCTTAACAGTATCTCCTTTCTGCTTTAAGGGTTGGGGAACTGACCCTAAAATGATACCCTCCTTTATTTACTTATTTTAATTTTTTTAAAAAAGATTTTATTTTTAGGTAATCTCTACACCCAACGTGGGGCTCAAACTTACAACCCTGAGATCAAGAGTCACATGCTCTACTGACTGAGCCAGCCAGAAGTGATACCTTCTTTAAAAACTGCCCACCCTGTCCCTCTCATCCTAGTCCAAGGGGACCCTCTAGTTTTTCCCTCTTACTCTCAGTTTCTGAAGGTAGAAAATACTCCGTTCTCTTCTTTGTTTTGGTGACTTAAACATCTCAGAGGTTATTTATGGGAGAGTCATGCACTCCCCATTCGGTTTCCTACGCATGTTTCCAGATCCTAGGAGCCTTCTTTGGTAGGAGAACATCTACCCCATCTCCCATATCTTAGAGCCTGGGGACCAAGTAAAGGGAGTGTCATTCAATCCGTTACAAATATTTGTGGGGTGCCCACCACATGCTAGGCCCTGGAGATGCAGCGAGGAAAAGACATAGTCCTGCTCCAATGGGGAATTCTCGGGTAAGGGGTAGGCTTTCCACCTTCTAGTTTCCTTTGTCAACCCCACCCTAATCCCAGCCCCAGGGGGAACATGTGTAGCTGCTGCCAGAGCCTTCCATCCTAATAGCAGCTCTTCACCCACCACCACTAAGCACTTCTGTCGCTTTCCCAATGCTCTCCACCTAACTGCACATTCACATTTGAGGGTGGTCACGAACACCCCCAATTCCTAAAGCCAGATATCTAAGCACTCTTCTAGCCTCCTTCTTACACATGTAATTTAAAAAGCACATTTTGGCTCTGTCAGATCTACATTCTTGGCAGTTCTCCCCAAGTTTACATGAGCCAGATAAGTGACTTTTAGTAAAGGGCAGGTTTAGTTAGCTTCCACAAAATCTCTCTCCACACATTCTCCTTTGATTTAGGGGTAGACTAGAAAGAAAATAATTATCTTAAATCTTATTTTACGTGTCACAATATGAAGATTTATCTCAGACACAAGCATGCATTCTTAATTATAATCATAGCATTGATCTGAGCAAGTATGAGATATATGGCCACAAGTTGCTGGTGGTTTTGCATTACCATTTTAGTGCAATTAACGTCTACCGCTAAAGCACCATCTTACGCGTAAGACGAAATTAAAAAGAAGCTTGAAATGTTATATTCTATCCAGGAAATGTTGTTACTATTACATTTTAAAGATGAGGAGTTAAGGTTTTCATTTTTAATTACATTACTGAGTGATTCTTCTTAAGGGAACCTAATTGTGAAGAATATAAATTACTTTGCAATTTTATGGTGAGGGACTAGTAATCCTTTGGGAAGCAAACAAACAAGCAAATTAGAATTCAGCAACATTCAATAGTGAAGTTTAAAATTTCTGTCTGGTTGTAACTCTTTTAAAAAGCCTTTATACAAGAATATTGTAATCAATAATTTAATCATTCATGAAGCATTTTTGCTGCAATTCGTGAGGGAGATCTAAAGGCAGAAAGCTTGTACTGGTTCAAGGCTTCTTCCCTTCCCTTTCTAGGCCTACCTTCTTCCCCGAAGTTTCTCCTCCCCTCTCACAGAGACAGTCCTTCCCGAGCCTTCCTTGGAGTGGCCACTCAGACCGGCACCCTTGCCCTCTCCAGGGCAGTGCCCCAGAATGGCAAATTCACCTTTCCTCTGCTACCATCAGAATTATTGTTCTTTTCCTCTGAGCCACTCAGCTGGCTGTTAGGGGAAAGCAGCTGATTAAACAAAGTCACACTCCAGTGTTGATGACTAAAAGCACTTAATGCTCCCTGGGGTGTCTGTAGCTCAGACCAGGAGCCTGTCATGGTGGAATTTCAGGTGGTGCGACAGGCTGCGGGGAGGGGCAGATATAATTTTTGGTGTGTTTTGATGCCGCTCAAATCATACTACATGTCGATGTTAAAGGAGCTGGTATAAAGGATTTCATAAAATGACATGTTTTTCAAGGCCTTTCTTCCTAGGCTTTAAATGGTTAGGAAGAGGTCTTAGAGCTCTCCTGGTCCCAAGAAAGTTTTGTTCAGGGCCACATCCATCTTCCCCTTCTTTGAGCTACTGAATGAACTTCAACCATAGATTGCTGCCTTGTAGAGATGTAGAAATGTTTCTTGTGTCGATTTATTCTCATGGACTGGAATACCAACTTCGGTAGAAATACAGCAAATTTTCAACTTTTGCCAAGGAGGCGTTCCCGCGCCTTTCATGTTCTCCACAGAAGAAAGTAAAGCAGAGCTTTCCAGACGTTACCGCATGTGAAGATAACAGCAGACATTTTACTATGTTTCCGGCACTGTTCCATGTGCTTTCCACATACACACAGTGACTTCACAAAACTAAAGAAGTGTAAAATACATTTAAATAATTTCACTTTCAAATGATGTTTTTTGTGAGTTTGTAGCATTTATGCTTCTGAAGTTACTAAAGCTTCAAATGACACTAACACTTTCAGGTCATCCTGTGTTAACTCATTTGAACTTAACAACCTTAACCTATAAGGTAGCTCATGCAGGTACTCACTTCGTGTACAAGAAAACAAAGGCACTGGGGAGGCTCAATTGCCTAATGTTACATAGTAAGTGGCACAACTGGAATTATAAACTCAGGCAGTGTAATCCCAGTGTTCCTGCACTTAGCCACTATGCCAGGCTGCCTCTTGGCAGTCACTAGGAGACAGCAGAGATGCTGCCATGGCTGAAGGACAGCTAGACTTAGTCACTAGTCAGATGTCTCACTCTTGATGCCAGCCTCAAATGGCCATAATTCAATTCCAGCCCTTAGCAAGATCGCGCTTTTCCACATGTCAAGGATTGTCAGGGTTCTCGTTGGGATCAAAACCTAAATGATAAATCTAGGACTGCTGAGTCCCCTGTGTCCCCTACACTTTTACATAGCATGACTTACACTTGCCGAATTAAACTAAGTGGAATTGCCAAGACCCTTCTGTGGGCAGTTTGGACAGGTCTTCCTGTCTTGCCCTCCACTTAATTCCAGACCTGTTGGATGGCCTTGGGATAGCCCCATTTTCCTCGTACTTTCTCTTTGTCCTCCAGCTCCTTCCTCCATAAACCTACCGCACCTGCCCCAGGCCAGAGAGGGCTACATAATTGCCCCCAAGCCTGCTGACTTCTCTAATGTTAGGGAAAGCACAGTTCTTTGGGGGAGCCAGTTCTGATTAGGCCAGAACTAGACCTGAAGTTGGGTTATACCTGCAGAAGGCTGTCAGTCCATCAGCCTCCTCTGACTCCTTCCAGGGACCTCATTTGTTCTTCCCAGACCACCTGTGTCTCCTTTCCCAGACTCACTGGCCTCCAACTGACCTTGGCTGGGGCGCTCTGGTCTCCCCACCCTGTTTTCTTAGCAGCCCCAACCTTCGTGACCCTGGCAAGTGGGAGGTATTAACACCTAAGATCCAGAGAGTTCTGTCTGTCTTTCATGACCCACAGACAGAGGGCCTACTTGTTGACCTAACTTTATGACACTGTCCCTGGCACCTGGAGCTCCCGGAGACTGACCTGGTCCCATTAGCCAAGGCTGGATCAACGGTACTTTATTTCTTGCTTGGCATTTCTGAAAACTGAGAGGTTGCTCAGGGATTTCTGAGCCTTGAGTTGATTAGCAGTTAATGATGTGTGTTTTGATGAGAAAATAAAAGATTTTGTTTATCCACTTGAGAGGAGGAAAATTAGCAGTAAAAGGAGAGAAGGAAAAACACAAATTCTCAGCTTTTCAATGGGGTTTTAAGTGGTTTGGGTCTGCTGCGTTCTCAGCCATTTCAAGAAAATTCTCTGGGTGTTGATTTTATGTATTGACTCTCAGAAAAATTCATGGAGTGTTCGGCTCCATCTAAAGCTGTCAAGAGACACACAAAAGGCCAGAAGGGCTGCTGGACAAGTCATTTTACTACTCAGAGAATGCGTGGATACAACCAAGAAGTGCATTTATACTTCTGCTTGAAACAGGGAGAGAGGAACCCATAGGGACCAGAGGCAATTTCCAACAGTGGGTCCTCCAACTAGAATCATGGTCCACAAGGATGCCCCCAACTGGGTCAACATGTATAGAAAGAGTATTTTCTTTTTTTTTTTTTTAAAGATTTATTTTTATTTATTTGACAGAGAGAGATAGCGAGAGAGGGAACACAAGCAAGGGGAGTGGGAGAGAGAGAAGCAGGCTTCCCGCGGAGCAGGGAGCCCGATGCGGGACTCGATCCCAGGACCCTGGGATCATGACCTGAGCTGAAGGCAGCCGCTTAACCAACTGAGCCACCCAGGTGCCCCTAGAAAGAGTATTTTCTAAACTCACTCTTCGTCCACTATTGTTGAAGTCATGGAGAACGTGTAGAGGGGCTCCATAAAACCAGGATGTGGTAATCTAAAAGTGATAAGCTTTGGAGTCAAACCAACCTGGGTTTGAATTTCACTTAGCTATTTCAGATTTCTCAACCTCTTGGAGTCTCAGTTCTCATTTATAAAATGGACCAGTACTATTTGACTTGCAGAGCTGCCATGAAGATTACACAGTTCAATAAGTAAAATTAATGAGTGCAGATCAGGGTGCCCAGTGAATGTTATTTACCCTCGCCACCTCTTCCCTTTTTTCCTATAGAAAGTCTGCACTCTTCACTTTCCAGGGTACACATGGCCTTCAATGGCTGGCGTTCAAAACAAATAGACCAACATGGTTAATATCTTCTGGGGGCTTGGGTTTTTTCCAAAAAACAACTCACCAGGGAAATAGTAACTCATAATCTCCCTTTCAGGCATCCCCTGATCAGATCAACAAAATGTCCTTTATAAAATGCTGATGTTGGAAATTGACAGATGGCTTGGGCCAATGAACTCAGTTGGTTGGAGTTAGGCAGTCAAAACCTTGATTTCCAAATAGGCCAGTTCTTTGATGTTAGGTATTGCTGCTCAGGCCAGTTCAGCCAGTCACATCACAGATGAGTATTTATGGTTCCAAGTAGGCATAGGTGAGAGGCTGGGTGAGGGTCTTTTTCTATCACTATTCCTAAGATGACAACTTGAAGCACATATTAATGGCCAACAGCATTATCTTTGCTTGGCAAGTACAGTCTGTGTGGTAGGAAGTACCTGTGGGTGAGCCTCTGCTCTGAAGATTTCACTGATGCTCATGGGTAGTCCTAAGTCTGAGAGTGAGTGAGAATATTAGAACAGCTCAACATCTCGGCTATTCTAGAACAGTCTCCTTTCACTGAACTACCTTTGCCTCTGGGGTTGTAAGAGACAAATTGTGACTTGGGTCATCTGGGAAGGAGTTACTGAGGGGGCAGCTTGTAAGTGGGGTTACACACTGTAAAGATATTGCCACTGTCCAGTGGAAGATACTCCAAGGTCATAGACACATTTAACAGAAGATCAGAAAAGAAAACCCAAGACTTCAGTCTAATTATTCTGTGTTTCAAGTTCTTCTTTATTTCTGCCCTTTGGAACACATCAAAATTGTGTTCTTTCCACTTGGAGGGAATTTTTTGGGGGGAGTTTTTTATTCAATGTTAGGGGCTTATCAGAATTTCCTTTTCATTCTGGCACCAATTTAATTCTGTAGGGTTATTTTAATGGAGGAGTTTATTTCCCAATTAAGCAACAGTTTTCAGAAACATCTCTGGGTTTCAGGTAGCTTTAGTATGCCCAGAAAAAGCCAAGAGCCATTCAAAGCAGCTGGTTACGAATTCCTCATGAGATGGGTGATAGTTCATAACTGAGAATGGCAATTTGTTTAAATATGAAGAAATGCACCTTGGAATTGCTCAGAGTTCTAGAAGGGTGAAAGAATATTCAAGTTTTTCCACATGAGGATGGTGGTGGTAATGGAGGTGAGGGGGTTGTCACCTGCAAACCAAAGGACATAAGCCAATTGAGAAGTCATTTGGGGTGTGGCTGAGGTCAAAACCATATGGGGAAACTCAGTGGGGTGTTTTATTTCTTTTGGGGGGAGAAAAGGACAAGAAGATTCTCCAGTAAAAGCTAAGCCCCTCCACATTCCCTAAAAGCTTAGAAATATCTTCTTCAAACAATCCCAAGCGAGCAAATAGAACAATACACATTCCTGGTGTCCAAAGGCCCAGCCCTTGGATTTGTCTGGTGAGATAATTGCCTCCTGCACACAACTGCGTGAACTGATATTCCTACAGCATGTTTGACCCTTCCAGAGTCTTCTTTCTACAGCCTCCTTGGTCAGCTACTGGTGTGGTTCTTTAGAAACTGCCTGAAAAGCAAGATCCACCAATGGGTGCTAAAATTAGTGGGTGAATATTTGAGGAGAAACAGGCTCTCTTTCTGAAGGTATTTATTAATTACAGAGGGGAAAACTTACTGTGGAGCATCATAACAGAAACACCATAACCAGTCAACCAAGGTTAACATCACTAATAATCAGGTACATCAACATCATGCACCCTGTCATATGCCCTGAGAAGGGTACATTATCGCTTCTATAGTATTCTTGCCTAAAGTGCATAACCTCGGTCTAATTATGAGAAAATTTCAGACAAACCCAGATTGAGGGACATTCTACAAGATAACTGACTAGTACTCTTCAAAAGTGTCAAGGTCAGGGGCGCCTGGGTGACTCAGTAGTTAAGCGTCTCCCTTCGGCTCAGGTCATGGTCCCAGGGTCCTGGGATCGAGCCCTGCATTGGGATCCCTGCTGAGCAGGAAGCCTGCTTCTCCCTCTCCCACTCCCCCTGCTTGGATTCCCTCTCTTGCTGTCTCTCTCTCTGTCAAATAAATAAATAAAATCTTAAAAAAAAAAAAAAAGGTGTCAAGGTCAGAAGAGACAAGGAAAGACTGAGGAATGTCACAGATTGAAAGTGCCCAAGGAGGAGTAGATTCTAGAACAGGGAAAGGACATTAGTGAAAAGACTGGTGAAGTCCGAATAAGGTCTGTAGTTTAGTTAATAGTGCTGTGCTAAAAGGCATGCTTGGATCGCTCAGTTGTTTGGGTGTCCGACTCTTGGTTTCGGCTCTGGTCATGGTCTCGGGGTTGTGGGATCGAGCCCCGCATGGAGCCCCGAGTCAGGCTCCATGCTCCATGGGGAGTCGCTTGAGATTCTCTCCCTCTGCCCCTCCCCCTACTCGTGCGTGCACTCTTTCTCTAAAGTAAATAAATAAATCTTTAAAAAAATAGTACTGTGCTGATGTTAATTTTCTGGTCTTGGTGGTTGTACTGTGTTATAGAAGATGCTAATATTAGGGAAAACCGGGTGACAGGTGTAAGTGAATTCTCTGTACAATATTTGCAACTTTTCTGTAAGTCTAAACTTGTTTCAAAATAAAAAGTTAAGGGGTGCCTGGGTGGCTCAGTCGTTAAGCATCTGCCTTTGGCTCAGGTCATGATCCCAGGGTCCTGGGATCGAGCCCCACATCGGGCTCCTTGCTCGGTGGGAAGCCTGCTTCTCCCTCTCCCACTCCCCCTGCTTGTGTTCCCTCTCTTGCTGTGTCTCTGTCAAATAAATAAATAAAATCCTTAAAAAAAATAAAAAGTTAAAAGATAAGTTTCCTGGAAAAAGCCCCTGCAATCACCGAGCAGCGTAATATTGCCCTACCAAGTACCTCAGTGCCTCAGTGAACCAGATGGGGGTGCATAATTATCTTCCTTCACATTCTGTGTTTAATTTCTACAAGTTGTAACTTGTGCAGCTCATCTCAGTCCCGTGGGTAGCCTAGGAAAATGATATTTCATGTTTCAAGACTAAAAGGATAAAATCGAGAAGAACCTCTCCAAATTGGTTTCACAAGCTTTATTACTTGTGAGAAATGCGTCTGTGAACAGGGAAATGCCAATGATGTAAAAAGATATATTTTTTAAAGGCTGAAACATGGAAGAGAGATTTTAAGGCATGAAGACTGCCAATTATTTGATTTTTTTTTTCCTTAAAAGCTGTGTACTTCTTTGGAGTCAGAATCCAATTGTTTCAAGTCTTTATTAATCAGTGACACCATTCATCAAATGGACACACTGGCATAATGAGCTCTCATAAATACAGTGTTTGTGATCTTTCTTGGATTATTAGACAAGGGATGGGGGGTGGAAAGAGTGAAATCACGCGGTTCCCCCATCTACTTAGTCTAAAACATACTTACATATGCCACACCAAATTAACATCCTGTCATCTTTTCTGTTTCATCTCTCTCTCGTCTCTATTTCTCTGTCTCACTTCATCTCTCTCTCTTGCATGTTTAACGAACTATCCAAGGGCACCCCCCAAGCCCTTAATTGAGGCAGTTCAGGTCAAATCATGATTGTTAATGGAAAGAAACCAAATCATTTGTCACAGAGCTTAATTTCGCCTGCACTGCGTGATTTCCTGCTGTTATTATACTTATAGTAGATAATAAAAGCAGTTGCTACAGCCTCTTCACAGGAAAACAAATCCCAGCTGCAATCTGAATCGAAGCACCTGGGGCTCTGGATCAGCTGGGATCGAACAGCTCTTTTTTTCCAGCTTTGGTTGCTCCTCAGATTGATTAAAATGAATTACACCATTTTTGAATGAAAGTTAACTCCTGCATTTCCAACTACAGTCTTTGGTCTCAAATGAGTGAGCACTCAAGGTCACTCCTGAGAAAATATGGAGGTCTCAGATCCCTTTTCTCATTATACCACCTCAGGACTTCCAGACTTCCCCCAGGTTTCTAAAACTGCAAATCAGTGGGCTTGGAACTCCCTATGTGCTAAAATGGAAAGTGACGGCGTACACATTGAAAATTGGAGGTGTTTGTCAAGAGGCCAGGAGAACAGGTCCTTCCTGAGAGGAAAAAACAAAGCATTTGATTGAGACTTTGTGAAAATGACAGTTCCCTGGAATCCCATGATTTCCATACTGTCTCCAATTTTCACCCTGTTCACTAACAGCCTGTTGACTACAGAAGTGGTGTCAGTTTTAAGACCTGTCTTACAGATGGAGAAATAGGCATGTCTTTGGTTGTAAAGGTGGTTTAGAGATAACATGATAGCTGGAGGTCATGATCAGCCTTCTGGCCAGCTACCTCCACCCCCAAAATAACCACATGGGGCTCCCTTGGGGCCACTCTAATGCGCATCAACAAGAGAGTCTTCTTCCCTTTCTGGAGTCCAATCTTGGCCATGGCTCAATCTAGGTTGTGGTGTGTGAATAGAGTATGTGTGTATCTTGTGTTTATGTGTGAGTGGGGTATCATTTGGCATGAGAGAGGACAGAGCCTTAGAAGAGAGATTGAGGGATGCCGGGCATCCTCCTGAGATGATCCAATTATAATCTCTGAAACCATTGCCTTTGAAGACTTACGCTCTAGGTCAGAGATTTTCAAGATTGGCTAAATATCTGAGTCACCTGGAGAAGCTTTAAAAAATGCAGATCCCGGGGTTCCATCCTAATCTTATTGAAGCAGAATTTTTAGGGGAAGGGCCAAGGAAAAAGTCTCCCCTTAGAGCCCAGCAGGTAGCTTAGATTAAGATCCAGGTTTGGGAACCACTGCTTTTGAACATTACTAACCAATCACTGTCCCTTGACTTTATGGGATACCAGGAATAAGTAATAATAACATAAAGTGTATCAAGTACTTATTATATGCACAGTGCTAAGGGCTTTACATGTATAATCTGATTTAGCCCTCACAATAGCCCTATGAGAAAGGTACTATTATTCTCATTTTAAGAAGGAAACATTTTGAGGAAACTGAAGTTCAGAGAAATTAGGTAACTTGCCTGAGATTTCACAGCTTGGAAGGAGCCAGGATTCACATAAAAATGGTCTGACTTACGAGTTGAGGTTCTTTCATAAAAGGCCATAATGCTTTGGGATGCTAAGTATTCTCTTAGATCATTTTGTCCCCAGGATGTGGAGAGTGGAGGAAGGGAGTAACTATTTCAAAAAAGAATGAAGTACAGTGTGTCTGAGCATGCCTGTGCGTGCTCGCACACATGAGTGTTAGCAATGTGCGAAGCAGATGGAGAACTAAAGAAACTGGTAGATGGGTGAGCCTGAGGGAAGAGTGTGATGGGATACCAAAACAAGAATGAATTTTGGAACCAAAGACTTAAGCATGAATCCCAGCTCTGCCATTTGTTAACTATATGACTTTAGGCAGGGCTTTTAACCTCTCTGGGCTTTGGTTTCCCTATCAATCATTAAAAATAGTAATACCTATATTGCAGGTTTGTAGATTACAGATAAGGTTTATAAACTGATCTGTGCAGAGTAGACCCTCAGTTATGGTAGTCATTATTAGATGTTAGTATATTGCAAAGGAAAAGGTCAAGAATCATCAAAGGACTGATGTCCTAACCCCAAGTCAAAACTTATTATCAGAAATAATGACGGAAGACATAATTCTAAGTGGTGAGAAAAAGTTCAGAACAAAATTCTTTTAGAAAACTGCCTGGGAGACATTGCATCTTTAGATGTGTAAAAAAGTAATTTAAAATACAGTTGTTTTCTGACCCCTGGGAAGAGTTATAGGAAAACTAGGGGGCTGATAAAGTCCTGAAGAGTGGATTTAAGTGTTTTCATGTACCAAGATGGTCATAATGGATTAGTTGATTTTCTCCCCTCTTAGCATCCTGTTCTCAAAGGCAGCCTTGTGTTTCCAGACAAGATAATGCTGGTTCTAACCTAGGGGCACAAGGGAAGAGACATCAGGGAAGAACAAATTCTTCCCTAAGATGAAGATTGTATATAGCCCAGTGTGTCCATTGGCTGGACGTGGTCTTTGGAATTTTGCTGGTGGGTTTGGACCCTGAATTTCAAAATGGTGGTGGAAGATAGCAAGGCATTTAGAAGTTGTTCTACAAAAGCAAGAACAAAGGCGCTACAGCCAAAAGATGACTAAGAGGGAAAAATAATAGTCCTCCATCATAGGAAGAATATAATGGTCCCAAGGAGAGTAATTAGATAACATAAAAAGGATTCTTGAGGAGGAAAATTCAGACTCTCAGGAACATTTTCTGCATGTCAGGACTTGTGAAATAGTGTTCCAAGAGAAGAGGCAGAAACTGTCTTCACTGAATCATGGAAAGTCAAGTGAAAATTGAACATGATAAAACACTCCAGCTGGGCATCTCCAATCTAGTTCTTGAAGATGCATTTGACAAGGCTTAGATTTAAGAAAGATTTTGAACTATAGCCATGAGAATGAACAAGCTATTGCTGCATGGAAAACATGGATAAATCTCACTCATGGAAAATATAGAAATCTCATTAAGTAAAATGTTAAGTGAAAAAGCTAGATACAAAAATGCATATGGTATGATTTCATTAATTTAAAAGCCCAGAAGAGGTAAAATTAATCTATGTGTTAAAAGTCAGGTATTATCATTTTCTTTGGGCTGTAGCGATTGGGAGGAGACAGATTTCAGGGGTGCTGGTCATGTTCTGTTTCTTGATCTGGGTGCTAGTTATATGGGTATGTTCAGTTTGTGAATATCCATCGATTTGTATACTCATGATTTGAGCACTTTTCTGTGTGTAATATTTTAGGAAAACTAATAAAACAAAGGTTTTATCTATAAACAGAGATCAATTTTTTTAAGAGAAACAAACCCTAAATATCCAACTTCAGAGTTTATTTCTAATTGCTTCATCCATGAATATTTTATCTTTTCCTGAACTGCACATTCTTCAACTATATATGCTGGTCAGAATAATCCTAATATGCCAGTTTGGGTCTTCTGAGAAGCATATGCTAAGATGGGATTAGATGGGCAAGAGATTTATCTGAAGAAATTTATTTGAGAGATAAAGGGGAAGGAAACATGGAAAGAGCTTTTAGGCCAAAATACAGATTTAACACCTTTGTAAGGAGAGGGGGAGGATAGAAGATTGAGTAGGAAGACCTTCAGACCATAGCATGGTCCTAAGAAAATCTTGGCCAGTTTGATGGGATGTCTTGGGCACATATTGCTCAGTATAGGAATATTGCACTAGGCAGAAATAGTGCTTTCCTAGTATCCTTGCCCTGCTCAGTCTTGGCTGGGTGTAGCCCAGATGATGTGTGCCCTTGGCTTAAATGCTATGGTGAATTTGGAGGTGCACAATTTGAGGCTGTCAGTCAAACATACTCACAGCAAGCAGGGCCTCTTGAAGGGAAATCTGGGCCAGTGCACGTCCATGCCCACCACACCGGGGTATGTAGCGATGATGCTCATGAGATAAGAGTTGGCTACAGCTGTTAGCTAGCATGCTATAGAACTCAAGATGAAAGTGCTCCACCTTATTTCCCTACTGCTTAATAGTAAGAAAAGACAGAGAAACAAAATGTGTCAAATACCACATAGATGTAGTTGTTTCTAAATAGTGTTTATCAAAGCTTGCTAAGAAATGAAGAGAGCTTCTTAAAAGAAAATCAAATGCTTCTCATGTTCTATTTAAGCCCACTTTCTAGAGAATATTGCTTGAGCTACTTAAAGAAAAATGACTCTTGTTATATTCTGCCAGTGTCATGGCACAAGATAATGTGACTGTTGTGATCCTGGGGTTTTGACTCCTCTTTCATTGATTTAACTGCCCAAATTCTCAAGAATGATAAGCTGGCGGTTTGAATCAGTGACACCTTTCCCATAACATACACTTTTATTTTTCTATTCATCCTATCATTTATGCCTAGAAACAAAATCCAGTTACTGGCCTCCCAAGGGGCCTTAACGTATTGACAAAATTACTGACTTCATTCTATTATCTCTTCTGTAGCTAGCTATTCCTCCTCCAGGCTACCACCACAAGTTCCCACAATTCAAGGAAAAGTAGAATTGTTCAGCTGTCCATTCTTTAACAGTGGGGAGTCTCAAATTATGTGACATATGTAGGTGTAAAACACAAGGAGCACTGCTCGTTCAGACAAGATGATGTAGACCCATATCTCCTTGTACCTTCCTGATGAATACAACTATAAACCCTGGAACAAGAGACAACCAAAGAAGATCTCTGAAAGGTGGTCAAAGGAACAGAAGGGAATTTCCTTAACATGATAGAGGGCATGTATGAAAAAAAACCCCACAGCTTACATCATGCTTGATGGGAAAAGACTGGTTACTTTCTCCCTAAGATCAGAACAAGGCAATGATGTCTGCTCTCACCACTCTTATTCAACAAAGCACCAGAAGTTCTAGACACTGCAACACGAAAAGAAAAAAAATAAAAGGCACACTTATTGGAAAGGAGGAAATGAACTGTCCAAGTTTACAGAGGGTATGATTGTCTACATAGAAAATTCCAGAGACTCTACAAAAACCTCCTAGAACTAATAAATAAGTTCAACACAGTTGCTGGATACAAGATCAACATGTAAAAATCAATTGCATTTCTATATACTAACAATGAACATGAGGAAACAAAAACACTATACAGTTGCTCCAAAGAAAATTAAATCTTCATTATAAGTCTAATAAAACATTTATAGAATCTGTATGCTGAAAATTAGAAAATGCTGATGAAAGAAATCAAAGAAGCCTTAAATAAACCAAAAAACATACCACAGTCATGGGTTGGAATACTCAAAATAGTAAAGATGTCAATTCTTCCCAAGTGGATCTATAGGTTTAATGGAATTCTGATAAAAATCCCAGCAATTTTTATGGCCCTAGAAAGGCTTATTCTAAAATTTATATGGAAAAGAAGGGAACCTAGAATTGTTAAAACAATTTTGAAAAAGGAGAAAAAACCAGGAAGAATCATATAATCAATATTAAGGCTTACTTTGTAGCTACAGTAATCAAGACAGTTTGGTACTGACAGAGGGTTAAATTTAGATCAATGGAACAGAATAGAAAAAGCAAATATAGACCCACACAAGTATGGCCAACTGGTTTTTTAAAGGCATAAAAACAATTCAGTGAAAGAAGGAAACACATAGAACCAGAGCAATTGGACATCCAGTTTTCACTGTAACTCTCTAACAAGGAACCAACTGATAGAAGGAGTAAAGGAGATAATCCAGGATGGTGGTAGTCTACAATTTATGCAAACATTCTTGTCAAGTTTGGGGGCATTCCCTGTAAGGCGGGGTGCCCGTGACTGAGAAACCAACTGTGTCCCGTGCAGACAGCAATCTGGCCATCACAGATTGATGGGAAAATACTTCAGTGAGTGGGATTAGGTGGTGGAACTCTATGTCAGTGTGGAAGGCATGAGAGCCATGCAGAGAAGCAGACCCAGAAGCCTAATCCTAGGGCTGAGGCCAGTGTGGGAGGGGGTCACGGAGAGGATGACCGGAGAATGCGGTGACCCGGTGGCTGAGCGACGGACGCCTCGGGAACACGAGGGGCTCGGATGGGAGAAGCCAGCTTCGTGTCAGACCCAACACACTGCTGGTCTGGTTCAGAAATTGGGCAGGCATGCTCGTAGAAGAGCAGCAGAGAATTCACCTGCGAGGGGCCGAGGTAGGCAGGGGCTGACGTCGAGCAGTCTCGTGAGAGCTCGGAGGTCCCGACACAGAGAGGCCACAAAGGCAAAGGACGGCAGTGAAAACTGCTAGCCATCCTAGCAAGAGAGATTTTACTCTTGTTCTCTTTTCCTCCTTCTATGAAATTGTTCATACAATTCAGTAATCTGAGAAATTCTCTCAGCTGAAGACAGACAGCCTGATTAGAGTCCATCCTGTATTACACACCGAGGCCCTGTTCCAAAATGAATGACCTCGTCGAGTCCTTTCACCTCTTGAACTTACTGTAGCAACAGAAACCTTGTCAGTTCTGCCGGAGAGACTTGCCATGCATGAATCGGGGACAAGCCCGACGGGCCATCCCCGCACGGAAGGTGGCAGGAGCCTGCGGTCGTTTGGGGGCGTGGACCACTTGTGAAATTGACGGCCACGTGCTGGTCTGTTGATAAACGGCGTGCTAGCTAGGTCAGATAGGTTGTATCTGAGAGCGAGGCAATCGCTCCCAACAGCCCCTGGGTTTGGTGGCTGAGAAAGCCCTCCGTAGCTCTTCTTCCAAGAGACAATGGCAGAGACAGACCCTTGCTGTCACCACAGTGCCAGGCACAGGGGATGGTGGTTTCCAGCCAGCGGGGATATTTAGGAGCCTCTGTGTGTTGTCTCCTTTAACGTTAACACTCCTCCCGTGGAGTGTCTCAGCAGTTATTTGTTATGATTGCTTTGGATAATCGTCTAATTGTCAGTGCTCATCACCCCAGGGCAACTTTGATGAGTTTCCCTTTCTTACTGAGAGATCAATCTGGTTCATTGTGAATAAATTTTTAAGAAAGGAAAGGTAAGTCTGACAGAGGACTTGGCTTATGTAAAGGTGTGTGTGTGTGTTTCTCTACCGAACGTCATTTTCCCCGTCACACGGCTGGGTTGTGTGGGGTCATCTCTGAGCCAGCCTATTCTTGGTCCTTTCTGTGCCAGTATTTCAGACACACTCGTGTTATAGTTGGCATTGTTCTCCCATCCAGCAAAATAATTTAGCTCTCCAAAACCAAATCGGAGTCTATTTTCCACTTAATCAAAATCCACTGCCTATTATTTCACGCCCCGTGACTCCAAATCTCTCTCCCGGCTTTAAGTTTTGTTTCTGGTCCCTTTTTGGCTGCTAAACATGCACTCTACTTTGTCTCCTGCAACCAGGCTTCTCGCTTAGCTTGTACAGGGCTCTCCACTAACAGGCTCCAAACCCAGGCCGTCCACCCGCTCCCTCCACATGGAAAAGGAAGGTTGTAAGACTTGTACTAGGTAAGGGGTATTGAAGCTCCTTGGGAATAAGAGCCCAAAACACAAATGTGAGGGGAGATAATCATGACTAGCCATCACTTACTGAAGGCCTACGTAAAGAGAACTAAGGTAGGTTCTGTGGGAGATGTAAGCCAGGGCCCTCCCTTGATGATGACAGTCAAGTCAGAAAGATGGGACGTCATGGGGAAGACAGCTAGAGAGAGAGCTGGTTCAAAACCACTCAGACAAAGCAGTGAAAGAGTGAGAGAGAGAACTAAACTCTCCTGACCCCAGACTCTGGGCACAGGACCCTGAGCCCTTTGTTGAGGCGGGAGTGGACCTGTGAGGTGCTGCTAGAATGAAAACCACCATATGTGCAGCTGGCCTTCCAAATTTAGCAGAGCCATGCACTGCAACCATGTTCTTATTTATACTTGTCTTTAAAGTCAGATTACAGTATCAGTTGCTCACCTAGTTCCTCCCTCCACTTGTTTTTGTTACATCTCTTGATTCCAGAATGGCCCTTACCCCATCTGGGGCTAAACAAAACAGAACAAAGTAAAGCAAAACAAACCTAATCCTGTTACTGCATCTGCAGCTATCTCAACAAAAATCCACCCTCCAAAAAACCCCTATACAGTGTAAAAATCAAGTAGTATTGCAAATGGACAAATAATGTTTGCTAGTTGAAAGGGCCTTTATAGCAAGTGAACAATCTTCCTTATTGTGTATGTGCATGTGTAATATTTTTTTAAATTAAACATTTTTTTGGGGGGGGTGCCTCGGTGGTTCAGTCTTTAAGCGTCTGCCTTTGGCTCAGGTCATGATCCCAGAGTCCTGGGATCGAGCCCCACATCGAGCTCCCTGCTACGCAGGAAGCCTGCTTCTCTCTCTCCCACAAACCCTGCTTGTGTTCCCTCTCTCGCTGTGTCTCTCTGTCAAATAAATAAATAAAATCTTTAAAAAAAAATTATTTTGGGGCGCCTGGGTGGCTCAGTTGGTTAAGCGACTGCCTTCGGCTCAGGTCATGATCCTGGAGTCCCTGGATCGAGTCCCGCATCGGACTCCCTGCTCGGCAGGGAGTCTGCTTCTCCCTCTGACCCTCCCCCTCTCATGTGCTCTCTCTCATTCTCTCTCTCTCAAATAAATAAATAAAATCTTTTAAAAAAAAATAAATAAAATTAAAAAAAATTATTTTTTAATTTTTTTTATTTTAAGTAGTCTCCAGCATGGCGCTTGAACTCACGACCGCAAGATCAAGAGTCATATGCGCTAATGACTGAGCCAGCCATGTGCCCCTGCATGTATAATTTTTACGTGTGGATTTCGTATACTCAGATCTTCTTAAAACAGGATCCTATTATGTTCAGACCTTGGAGTTTGTATTACCTAATACCACAATAATATCCTCTTGTATGTTCTTCTCCAGCTCTCAGTTGCTTACAATAAGTGTTTCTTCTCATTCTCACAGAGGTGTAGGTTGAGTGAGGATTGGCTGGTCTAGCTTAGGCTCCATTGGACAGTTCTTCTTCGGAGCGCTGATCTAGACAAGCTTGGGTCTGTGAATAGTCTGACTCCAGTGCTGGTGACCATGTGTCTCATCCTCTTTGGACTAGTGGGCTACCTGAGGCATGTTTTTCCATTTTTGATGACAGATTTACAGAAGAGGCAAGCAGAAACATGCGACATCCCTTAGGGCCTGGGCCCAGAATTGGCACACCATCCCTTTTGCCTATATTCTACTGGCAAAGCAAATCATACTGCCAAGACCAACATCAATGTGTAGGAACATGTACTTCACCTCTTGTGGAGCCCCAAAGCCACGTTGATGGCAAGGGTCACGGGTACATGGAGGAGTGAAGGGTTCAAAGCATTAACACAATCTGCTGGAACTGGAAGAGAGAGAGAGAGTCCTTATGTAGAGAATGAATCAAAGGAATCATGTTAGTTTGCTAGGGCCACCGTAACAGAATACCACACACTGGGTGGCTTAAGCAAAAGACGTTTATTGTCTCACAGTTCTGGAGGCTAGAAGAATAAGATCTGAGGCTTGCAGATGGCCACCTTCTTGTTATATCCTCATATAGTTCTCTTCCCTGTGCACACACATCCCTGGTATCACTCTGTGTGTCATAATCTCTTCTTATAAGGACAAAAGTCGTATTAGATTAGAACCCACCCTAATGCCTCATTTTAACTTAATCACCTCTTTAAATGCCCTGTCTCCAAATACAAAGTCACATTCTGTGCTACTGGGGGTTAGGATTTCAGCTTTTAAATTTTGGGTGGACCTAATTCAGCTTGTAAGAGGCATTATCTTTTAAGTAGCTCAAAGCACTTTATAGGGGAATTTACTGAATTGGTCATTACAAGATGAAGAATTCAGAGACAAGGGAAGTGGGAGGAGTCTAAATAAGGCTATTAGGTGAATTAGAGCAACTTGAGAGACCAACTTGAGAGAGCAGCTATAGAATAAAGACTGGAATAAAGTTCTCTTTTGACAGATGCCTGGGATTTTTCACCGCCCACCTGAGGTTACTTATCACTGAAATAAGTCAAAGGAAATATAATAGAGAAATCAATCTGCATTTGGCAACAGGGGTCTGCATATTTTAATCCCACTGACCTCAAAATCAATACAATTCAGGCCAAGTGTTCTGGTCACCTTTCTCTTGGTCACCCCTCCAAAAATTACCTGTCAGCAGTAGGGTTTGTCATTTTGAGAGGGGAAAATCCAGTCTATAGCATGAATACTCCTAGTGGAAAGGTATAGGAAGCCCCCAACCTGAGTAGATAGTTCTGCCTACAAGTCAAGAAGCCTGGTGGCCTCATTCTTTGTAAAACAACAAAATCTAAAACCATCAGCAACAAAAAAGCCCCTTTATAATTTAAATTAATAAAACCGGTAACAAACTTTACCAAAAATCACTGGAAGAGAAATGGCTGGATGCATTAATGTAATTAGTAATATGCTTTATTGTTCACTTAGGAGAGATGCAATCTGTGTGGTTTAAAGATGATAGCTTTTTCCTTAATTTTAAGAAGAAACTCTCCTTTCAGTGGATTAGGGGCTAGTAATGGGTTTTCTAGTAATGAAATTAGTGCTAATGGATCCAATATATGAAGGCAGTAGTAACCATTTAAAAGCAAAGGCAGCAGAATTGTACGATCACAGACCTCTAAACCTTTTTTTGACTAAGTTTCCTCTCGTTTTTAAACTCGCTGTGCTTTCTACTCTTGAAACTTGTGAGTTAATGAAGTGGGGAGTGTAGACAGGATGGCAATATCCGTATTTGCAAAGTAAATCTCTCTCTTTTTTTTTTTTTAAGATTTTATTTATTTGTTTGACAGAGAGACAGCGAGAGAGGGAACACAAACAGGGGGAGTGGTTGAGGGAGAAGAAGGCTTCCCACTGAGCAGGGAGCCCAATGCGGGGCTTGATCCCAGGACCCTGGGATCATGACCTGAGCCGAAGGCAGACGCTTAACTGACTGAGCCATCCAGGCACCCCAGTACATCTCTTTTTTATTATGTAATTCAAGAATGTCAAGCATCAGGATTCAAGTGGACACTGAAAAGCTTTTATTTCCTTCCTATTCTTTGGGGGGATTAGAAAAAGGGGGGAAAGATGTAGCAACACTTTTTTTTCTTTCAAGATTTTATTTAAATTGTAGTTAGTTAACATATAGTGAATTATTAGTTTCAGGGGTAGAATTTAGTGATTCATCAGTTGCATATAACACCCAGTGCTCATCACAACAAGTGCCCTCCTTAATGCCCATCACCCAGTTACCCCCTCCCTTCCAGCAACCCTCAGTTTGTTTCTTGGAGTTAAGAGTCTCTTAAGGTTTGTCTCTCTGTCTGATTTCTTCCCCTTCAGTTTTCCCTCCCTCCGCCTATGGTCCTCTCTGCTATTCCTTATGTTTCACATGTGAGTGGAGCCGTATGATAATTGTCTTTCTCTGCTTGACTTATTCCATTTAGCATAATCCCCTCCAGTTCCATCCATGTCGATGCAAATGGTGGGTGTTCATCCTTTCTGATGGCTGAGTAATATTCCATTGTATATATGAACCACATCTTCTTTATCCATTTATTTGTCAAAGGGCATCTGAGCTCCTTCCACAGTTTGACTATTGTGGACATTGCTGCTATGAACATTCTCCTTCTCTGTTTTTATCTTATTTTTTTTCCCTTCCCTTCCCTTATGTTCATCTGTTTTGTTTCTTAAATTCCACATATGAGTGAAATCATATGGTATTTGTCATTCTCTGACTGACTTACTTTGCTTAGCATAATACACTTTAGTTCCATCCATGTCATTGCAAATGGCAAGATTTCGTTCTTTTTGATGGCTGAGTAATATGCCATTGTATATATGTACCACATCTTCTTTATCCATTCATCTGTTGATGGACATCTATGCTCTTTCCATATTTTATCTGTTGTGGATAATGCTGCTATAAACATTGGGGTGCATGTGCCCCTTCGAATCACTATGTTTGTATCCTTTGGATAAATACCAGGTAGTGCAATTGCTGGGTCATAGGGGTAACAACATTTTTCTGATTTTCAAGCAAATTATACAGATTTCCAATGAAGTGGATCCAGATTGAATTGGAAAATGAACTGAAAAAATGCTGCAGACCAGCAATTACCATGCATGGCAGACAAAGGGTCTTCTATTCATTCATTCATTTAATTATCCTTTATGTATATATGCATTTATTTCTATTTTTCTATTTGATGACCCTTATCATCATAGATGCTGAGTTCTCAGCGAGCCACTTATGTTAACACTCTAAGAATATCTCCCTAGAGGAAAAACTTTTCTTAAAGTTGCTGGGCATTTTTCAATAACATTAAATTAGATAGGGTTTCCTCAACAGACTGGCACCAAATATGGATACACAGAAGACTTTTCTTCTATCCTCACCTCTGTGTTATGTATCATTTTTCCCCTCCTGTGTCCTAGGCAACCTGATTCAAAGTTGCCCAACTCAACACAAAACTCAAATCAACACAATGACATTTATTTGTTCATCACACCAATTTTTTTTGCCATCCCTTTGGGTTGTCTTTCAAATAACATTGGAAAGTAATCTTGAGCCCTTGTTGGTAGAAAATGTGTTTTTCTTTTTTTTTTTTTCTGTTCTTTAACATTTAATTTTGTTTTATGAATAGATAATACATCCACATGATTTGCAAATCAGAACAACATAAAAATCTCTATATTGAGAGATCTCACTCCTATTTCTTTCCTATGTTCCTGTTACCTGTTCCTTTCTTCTTTAGAGGTAATCACTTTTTTTAAAAAAAGATTTTATTTGTTTATCTGAGAGAGAGAAAGAACATCAGTGGAGGGGAGGGGCAAAGGGAGAGGGAGAAGCAGACTTCCTGCTGAGCAGGGAGCCTGATGCGGGGCTCAATCCCAGGACCCTGAGATCATGAGCTGAGCTGAAGGCAGACGCTTAACAGACTGAGCTCTTAGGTGCCCCTAGAGGTAATCACTTCTATTAGTTTTTTATATATGCTCTTATACAATGCAAGAAAATACAAAAAGATACTCTTATATTCTTCTTTCTTACACAAAAGATAGCATATATGTGGCCCTCTACCTCAATTGTTTCAGTTAGGCATGCAATCTGGAATTAGTACCAGATCTGCACTGGGAGATCTTACTCATTCTTTTTTTTTTAAACATTTGCATAGTATTCCAGAGTTTATTTAACCAGTTTCCTATTGATTGACATGGGGTTGTCCCAGTCTTTTTGCTGTTATAATCAATACTGTGATGAAGGAGTTGTATGTATTTTATTTTATGTCTGTGAAAGTGTATCCACAGACTAAATTCCAGAAGTGAAGTTATTTGGCCAATGGATAAATACATTGAAATTTTGATAGATATTGTCAATTTGCTTTCCATTAGAGTTGTACCATTGTGTCCCCACAGCACAGTAGGAAGTGAATATACTTAGAAACCTAACTTGGTACTTAAAGTGCTCGACACTGAAACTGTGTAACGTATCTGCTTGCTCTGACCATCTTCTCTAATGCTATAACTCCAAGTAGCATTGCCTGAACGTTCTGCTGAGTACAATTTAATCCTTTTCTTTTAAATTTTTTAAATTGTGAAATACAACACATCCACATAGAAAAGGGCATAAAACAAGAATCATAGCTTAATAAATTATTGTGAAATGAATACACATGAACCACAACCCAGGTGAAGAATAGAACATTTATAGTATTCCAGAAAGCCCTTGATGTGTCCCTCCTTCCCCACAAAGAAGTCACTATCCTACTTTTTTTCCAATTTTCAGTCTTTCATATTTTTTATACTTTGACTTCTTATATATTGCAACCTTAAACATTCTATCTTAGGTTTGCCTGTTTTTGAACTTGATATAGATAGAATAATATAGTCTCTAGTCTTTTTTTTAAATTGCGGTAAAATATATATAACGTAAAATTTACCAGATTAATCATTTTAAGTGTATAGTTCAGTGATATTAAATACATTGTCAATGTTATGCAACCATCACCACCATCCATCCCTAGAACTATTTTCATCTTGTAAAACTGAAACTCTATACCTGTTAAACAATAACTCCCCATTCTCTCCTCCTCCCAGGCCCTGGTAACCACCATTCAACCTTCTGTCTTTATGATTTTGACTACTCTGAGTACTTGATGTAAGTGGAATCATATAGTATCTGCCTTTTTGTGATTGGCTTATTTCACTTAACATAATGTCCTCGGAGTTCATCCGTGTTGCAGCATATTGCAGAATTTCCATCCTTTTACAGGCTGAATAATATTCTACTGTATGGGTAGATCACATTTTGTTTATCTGTTCATCTGTTAATGGACATTTGGACTGTTTCCAATTTTTGGTGACTTTGACTAATGCTGCTATAAAGATTAGCATAAAAGAATCTGTTTGAGTCCTGCCTTTAATTCCTCTGTGTATATACCCAGAAGTAGAATTTGCTGGATCATACGGTTCATATAAATAGAATAATACAGTCTGTACTCTTTTGCGTCTGACTTGTTTCAGCTAAATTTTGTTGGTGGGGTGTATCCATGTTGATGCATGTAGCTGTAGTTCATTCATTTTTGAGGTCTGTTCCATTGTATGAATATGCTATAATTTATCCATTCTATTTTCGATGTTTCTGTGAGGTGTTTTCAATTTGGGGTCACTACTACCAATGTTTCTACTATGAACACTGTGGCCCAGTGTGGCACTGTGTCTCTGCTGCACACATTTCTACTTCCTACACACCTAGGATTGGAATTGCTGACTCACAGGGATGTTGTAAGGATAAGGATAAGGATAGCCTTAGTTGACTTGGATTGTGTTACTGTGGGAATAATAAGAGAACCTATTAAGTTAAACAGATACTGGCTTTGTATTTTATTTTAAAACTCCTTTTAAAAAAACTTTATTTTTTTAGGTCTTGTATCAAACTTTTGTTCTATTCTTGGGTACCTGTGGACCCCACATTTGTAAGCAAGGTTTCCATGTATGGGCTGTGACCCATAGGACACAGAAAGGTGACTGCTAATGTCTCCTAGACATCTAGAACAGGAGCTAGCAAACTAAAGCCCCACAATCTGTTTCTGTAAATAAAGTTTTATTGGCACACAGCCATACGCATTCATTTACACACGGCTGCTTGTGTGCTGCAACAGCAAAGTTGAGTGATTCTGGCAGAGACTATATGGCCCACAAAGCCCAAAACATTTACTATCTGGCCACCGGTGCCATGACAAATTACCACTAATAAAGTGGCTTAAAACAACACGAATTTATTGTTTTACAGTTTTACAGTTCTGTAGGTCAGAAGTCTGACAGGGTCTCACTTAGGCCAAAATCAAGGCGTTGGTAGGGTTGATATTCTTTTCTGACATTTAAAGATGTTATTTTTTGAGGGGAAAATCTGTTTCCATGCCTCTTCCAGCTTTGAGAGGCTGCCCGCATTCCTTGGCTCCTGGCCGCTTCCTCCATCTTCAAAGCTAGCAATGTTGCATCTCTGTGTGCCTTTCTTCCATAGTCACATCTCCCTCTGACCACTGCTGGGAAAACTTTTCTGATTTTAAGGACGCATGTGATTAGGTTTGGCCTATTCAGATAGTCCAGGATATGCCACCCCCTTCCCCCAACAAAGATCCTTAACTTAATCACATCTTCAAAGTCTTTTCTACCATATAGGGTAACATATTCATAGGTTCTGAGAATTAGGATGTGGACATTTTTGTGGGCCCTTATTCTGTCTAGCACACTAACTCTTTACAGAAGGTTTGCTGACTTCTGATCAAAAACAAAAGGTTGAGAAATTTCTAGATGGAATCTAATGTAATCTGCTAGAAATACAGCTTCCTCGTCAAGAATTTGTCATTTCCGCAATCCCTAGCTTCTCTCCCAATCCACCTAAAGTCATCCCAGCAAATGAGACAAGTGACAGGGCTACATTACTGACACGTCACTACAGTGGAGGAATTAAAATATGGACAATTCCTCGATGTCTTTCTCTTACAAAATTCTCTCTGTTGTGTCTGACTTTCCCCATGGACTTAAATATGCTTCTCAGCATCAAATTCAATCATAATCTCTCCCAACAGGCCAGCAAATCCTTACTCATTTTTTAGTATTCTGATACGCATTAGCATTTTCCAACTCAGTCGAAAATGACCTCACTGAGATCACATTTTAAAGCCCTCTTAAACACAATTGGCAATATAAAGCTATCAACAGCTACCTTTCCCACATTTACTGAACATATGAATAGTCTGTCAGCCTGTCTCTATCTTCCTCGCACATTTCCTTGGGAAACAAATATTTAGGAAGCACTATTTGCCTGTTCTTTCGCTCTTGCTTTTCAGCAATTCTGTCTGATCATCATCTTATTTCTTCCCTTCTGAATTCCAAGATTGTATACCTACCATTGTGTTTGTTCCTAACTATAATCCTCTCATTATCAGATCTCAAAATGATGTTTTGTTCTGCTTCCTTTAAGCCTTTAGCACTTTAAGCTAAGAATTCATTCAAAACTCACTTTAAATATTTTCTCGAAGATCTCGTTGCTTTTACTCATTTTTTCCAGTCAGCGTGTTGTTGGCTCACCCTTAATGTATCAATTTCCTTGATTCTTTTCCCTTGAGGGGAAAAGTTATACTTATAAAACATAAAGGAAAGTAAAATGATTCTAATATTTTAGCCGCCACCTGGTACTTACATATTCAATGGGGGTAGCAAATAAATTTTATTTTTTTTAAAGATGTTATTTTTTGAGTAATCTCTATACCCAACGTGGAGCTTAAACTCACAACCCTGAGATCAAGAGTCACATGCTCCTACTGCCTGAGCCAGCCAGGCACCCCTAGGCAATAAATTTTAGAGTAAGTTTTGGGAAGACTGAAACATTAGGATTTCATGTTTTGTGTGTATTTTTTGAAATTTCTGAGTGAATCTTTCAATCAAAATCTATAAAAAATAAATTTAAAATTCTTTATATTATTACTTGTAATTAAATGAATATATCTTGAATTTAATCTATTTAAATGTGTACAATATAAATATCTTTGAATGGACATTCTCATACTAGGTAGGATAAATCCTTGTTACCCTATATGACAGCCCAATACTGTTGCTTCATCAAGAAATATTAACCCCCAGAGAAGTCACTAGTGTGTATCCAAAGGGCTGGTCACTGGGGCCTCTCCTGCACCTGACTTCAGACTGGGAGGGATCCCAGGTACCCAGGGGATGTAGGTGTAACCAACAGCCACAAGATGATGGTTGGGGATGGGCAGGGGCCGTCATTGCCTACCAAAAGCCCTGAGTAACAAAGGCTTTGCTGAAAATATTCTTCATACGGGGAGGGGTGGGGGCTGGGCAGGGGGATTGCTGTGGAGTCCAGGAGAAGATTCCAATCAAAGCAGGGAGGGTGGTAGAGCTGCAACTACGAAGCACCAATCAGGAGCTAGTAGGGAGGATACAGCTGGATAAAACATTTGGTGCTTAGGTGAATGAAAGTGTCAAGGGGATGCCTGATATAGATCAGAAATCCCAAGGTGAGATCAAATCATGATTGCTGCCTAGAACAAAGAGTTAAGGGGCCTGATTATTTATATGAAGTCCCCTTTGGAAGTCCCTTTGCAGGGCAACCAGCCCTTCCCAAATCAGAGCCTTCAAGTGAAAGGATGTCCAGGGTAAATGACAGCATTTATTTTTTATTTTATTTTATTTTTTTAAGATTTTTAAATTTTTTGACAGAGAGAGAGACAGCGAGAGAGGGAACACAAGCATGGGGAGAGGGAGAAGCAGGCTTCCCTGCTGAGCAAGGAGCCCGATGTGGGGCTCGATCCCAGGACCCTGGGATCATGACCTGAGCTGAAGGCAGACGCTAAACGACTGAGCCACCCAGGTGCCCCAATGACAGCATTTAGATTCCAATATATTGGAACATTAAACTAAAATGCTTAATAGGAATGAATGTAAAATTCTGCTTTTAGGTCTAAAACATTCATTTGCAGAAATAAAGAACGGGGAGACTTGGCTTAATAGTGGTTCTGTATAAAAATTCAGAGGACCTTTTGTTGATCAGAAGTTTGAAATTAGTCATCAGGGATAAAAAGCTGCCTTCAAACTTATCCTTAGCATTTCCTCAACTGTCTTACAAACATTCCTTCAGAAAGGTTTCTGTGGTCAAATTAGTTTGGAAAATGCTGCATTTTCTCTTGGTCATTTGCAATGATTTTTGGTTGGTTAAAGGCTCAGAAGAGTTCTGTGGTAAAAAGTCTTGAGTATTGATTAGCTTTAGTTAATCTAATGTATCAATCAGGATAGGATAGGTTATACTGTAAGAACAAACATCCCTCAGATGTCAGTGGCATAAAATAACAAAAATTTATTTCTTATTTAAGCCATTGGAGTCAGTTGAGGCTGTTTCTTGTCATTATTGGACCCAGTCTGAAGAGGCAGTTACCATGTGGAACATTGCAAGTCCCTGTAGTAGAGGGAAAAGAGAATATGGCAAAGCATGCACTCACTCTTAAAGCTTTTACCCCAGAAATGATACACATCCCCTTCTGTTCATTCTGTCAATCAAAGGAAGTCACATGGCCAAACATTACAAAGATGCAGTTTTAAACTGAACATGAAGAAGAATTTTCTGAAAATTTGAATAAAGCCCCTCTCCTGATCATGGGCCACAAGACCCTACAAGATCTGGTCCCTATTTGCCACTCTAATCAAATCTCATGCCATTCTTTCCTACCTCGTTTGGGTCTGAGAGTGCCTAAACATGCCAGACTCTCTGCCACAGCCTTTGCACTTTCTCTTCCCTTTGCCTGGAAGGCCCTTTCTTTACCTTTTGGGTAGTTAGTTCCCTCCCATCCTTCTGGGCTCAGCTTCACTCATTGTCACTTCCACCTGGAGGCCTTCCCTGACTAATCACTCTAAACTAATAATTACCACTTGTCACTTATTTTCTCTCATGACACCCACATATTTTCATCTTAGCATTACTCACATGCTGTAATTACTTTATCAACTATCTGACTCCTTCACCCACACATAAGTTCCATGTTGGTGGAAAATTGCCTATCACATTCACCACTAAATCTTGCGCACCTTGTACATATTAGGTGCTCAGTGCATGTTTACTGAGTGAATAATAACTTCTTTTATGGTTCTTTTTTTTTTCAAGCACATACAAGAGTAGAGAGAATAGTATAATGAACTCTGACGTCCCTATCACCAAGCTTTAGCAATTTTCAACTCATGGCCCATCTTGCTTCATCTCTGTCCCCAGCCAGCCCCCCGCTGAATTATTTTGAAGCAGTCCAGGACATCATATCACTTCATCTACAAATAATAAATGCTTTAGTATGTAACTCTTAGAGATGAGGATTCTTTAAAAAAAAAAAAAAGTAACCACAATATGATTATCACACCTTAAAATCTTACAACATGAATACTTAGAGCTGTCTGTGAATAGCATAAACCATTTCAGAAAAAAGCAAGAGCCTTGTTGGTTGCCTAATTGGTTGATGAATGTTTCCTGAGCCCCCACTACGTGCCAGCTGTGGATTTTGAAGTGAGCCACACAGACAAGGTTCTGGGAGCTAGCGTTTTGGGGAAGGGGCAAGAGTCAGAAAGGTGAGATGGGGCCTCCCTGCTGACAGAGCTCCCAATCCTGGCTGTGTCCTCGTCAGCCTGTGTGAACAGGGATGCAAAGATGCCATAGAATGAAGTTCTGCTCTATGGGGGCTTGGTCCATCTGAAAGCTTACGGATTATTTTAAGGCTGCCTTTGCCTTCGTTTGAACCAATTCCTTATTTATGTCTCAAAATATTATGTGCAAAGCATTTTCTTTTGTTTTTTTCTCTGCAAGAAGTGACCTGGATTTTTCTCACTTCTCTGACTTCCCTGTGATATTTACCAAACAGGCCACTAAGGGGTGAGTGGTCAAAACGGCTCCTAGCCCATATGCTGTGAATTAGAAAAAATTACATGCCTTGCTCCAGACAGAGCAGCCCGTATCGGGGTGCATGGCAGAGTTGGATTTCAGACCCCAAGTAATTCAGTGAAGCCACTAAAATGCAAAGGTGAGAAATGGCATGTGATTTGTGACAGATATCTGCTATTCATTTGTCAGGGTCCAACTGTGTGTGAGGAACAGTTAGTGAGACGATAGCGTTATGAATATAAAGCACGGTATTTTACAAAGTTCCCGATTCTTCTGACAGCCAACTATGTGAATTATTTCATAAAAGTATGGTATGCCTGTCTTATTCTGATGCATTTCTTAAAAATGATACATAGATAATAAATCCAGGGTTTATAAATTCACTTCCTGTCAAGAAGTAGATGTCATTATAATGTCTGTTGTCATGGAAATAGTTGGGATTTTTCAGACGTATGAAGGCCCCTAAGTAGGTTGAAAATATGTAGATATGTTACACTTGTTCTGTCCCCTGAATTTTTTTTCCAGTTGGAAGAAAAGTCCGTTGCAAGTATGAAAAACCCTACAACACGTTGGAATGGTATGCTTTCAATTTGACAAGGCTAGGTCCCCCTCTCCTTTTCAAATAAACAAAAAGACAGTGGTTCTGTGTACCAAAGAACTTGCCAAAGTTCTGCACTTCTCTTTACCTCGCTATAGAATTTCTGTGCCGGGAGGCTGGAGGAATGCTATGTGTCCCCTTGCTCTCTAGACAAGTGGTCAATTCAGTTGGTATTGTGTCAAATGCAGCAGCCGTAGCTGGCTGGTGAGCCCTTGAAATGTGACTAGTCTGAGCTCAGATTGAGGTGAGAACAAAACACACACTGGATTTTGCAGACTTAGTATGAAAAAATAATATAATATGAAATATCTATCCCATTAGTAACTTCTAAGGATTGGTTTCATGTTGAAATGATATTTTAGCTATACTGGGTTAAGTAAGTTTATGTTATTAAGATTATTTTTACCTGTTCCTTTTTAACCTCTTACAATGTGATTAACTAGAAAATTCTAAATTATCTATGTGGCTCGCATTATATTTTTTTGGACAGCGCTGATTTAGTTAGAAGCAATGCCAGCATGATGCCTAACTGGCCAGCTGTGACAACCAGAGACTCACCATTCTTGTGAATGTTTTATCTGCTTGGCAGCCAGTTAAACTGCCGGCCTGGTTTTCTCTGGGTAGACATAGGCAGAGAAGAAGGTAGGGTGGAGATGGGGTGGGGAGGGGCACGTGCATGTTTGCTGTGGCAGGCTTTCTAGGTGGCTCGAGGCAAATCACAGTGAAACCCCCTTGACTGCTTCTACCCAAACCTCCACTTACGGTGGCATGATAGTCCCCATGTGTTCTGTTAGTCTCTCTGGAACAAATCACATTATCTAAGACATTCAACTATTTGAGAAAATTGTGAGACCATTTTGTCATTACATGGTAACATCTGTAATATGAAGATGGATATTTTATTTTATGTGGAAATTTCGGACCTAAGTCAACTGAATTTGGGAAAGGTAGCAAACTTTTGGTAGAGTCCTGGTTGATATACTTTATTGCAAATCCATTTTCCTTTCCACGCTATCTGAGAGTCCAGATTTCTTTTATTCGGGCTTATAAGGTGTAAATCTCTTGTTAAAGGAAAAAAAAAAAAAAAAAAACCCCGCTGCTGAAATTCCTGAGTGATACCAGTGTGTATTTAGATCCAATTACTGTGCCACATTTTTAGCAATTGTTGACTGCCTCCTGCATGTTGGGTACTTGATTTACATAAGCTCTATTTCTTACCATATTTTTGTAAAGTAAGTATTTTCATCCCATTTTAAAAATGAAGAAACAGGTTCAAATGCTTATGCAACTTGCCCAAGGCCTCAAAGCTATTCAACAGTGGATGGACTGGGGAGTTGAAAACAGATCTTTCTAGCTCCAAAGTCTGAGTCTAGCTCCATTGCCTCCTTTTCAAACATGGAGCAAGAATTGTTCCAGAGCCACAAAATTCTACATGTAAACTGAAAATTTGGGTCTGCTGTAGGGGTCCGGTTCTGTTCTAGATTCGGAGAGGTCCTCAGAGTGGGAGGGTTGGGCGCCAAGGATAAAGGACAAAGAGAAATTCAGTGAAGACTGGGAGAAAAGGAGGAGAGAGTAGAGGACTGTAAGCCAAAGCTGAATTCTTTATCATTGGTCTTCAGACCGTAGGCAGGTCATTTAATTTCTCTGGGTCTCACTGCCTTTGCTTGAAAAATCACAATAGTGTTTATCCACTCTGCTTCCTTTATAGGTTTGTAATGAGGACCAAATTAGATGCCATATGTAAAGTGCTTTGTAAATTCCAAAATGCTCTGCAAATAAGATATTAAAATCAAATTATGTTTTCATATTTTCTTTGCTTTTAAAATGGATGATATTTGGTTCTTCTTAAATGGGTAATTGTCAGTTGAATAAAGAAAGGCTTATTTGTTTGTGTATATTTCAAAGAGAATAGACCCTGAAGTTCATCATCTAGAATGGTCATGAGAGGGAATGAGTTTTAAATACTTTGTGTTGGTAATACTAAAATATCAGTGGCCAGAAACTAACACTCTTTGGCCAGAAAGAAACTTAAGGTCACTCTGGTCAATGCCTGGAAATATTCTTGTTCATGAGTGTAGAGGACCAATTTGAAATAATATATAACTTTTACTGCAGGACATAAAATAAGACCTGACTGAATTATACAGACATACTATGTTCTTGGATGGGAAGACTTAATATTATAAAAATATTAGTTCTACCCCAAATTAATTGATAACTTTAACACAATCCCAATAAAAGTTCCCATGGGATATTACTGAAAATTTAATTATTTTAAATTTTATGTGAAATATAAATGAGTAAAAATAGCCACGATAATTTTGAAAAGGAAGACTAATAAGTAGAAGGTTGGCCTTTAGAGTAGATTCCTGTCTTGGCCTCAGTTTTTCACCTTCCCTTTGTATCTACGTCTTCTGTCGTGTGACTTTGTGGTTCTTCTAAAGGCCCCTTAACTTTGGGCTTAGCCATGGGACTTGCTTTGGCCAGTGGACTGTCAGCAGGAGTGGTGTGAATCAGTTCTGAGCCTGGGCCTTATGAGGCGTCACAGGTTTCCACTTTTTCTGTTGCCCCTCTCCCATTGAGCTGGGGAAAATGCACGTTGGCCAAGCTGGCTAAGCGGGGTGCTGGACACATGGAGCAGAGCCACCTCAGGCAACTCATAGACCTGCAATGAGAAGCAGATCTCCCCAGCCCGAAGCAGGTCCACCTAGATAAGGCAAATCTCAGTCAATCTATAGATGCCTGAGTGATAATAAATTCTTGTTGTCTTAAACCCTTGAGTTTTTGTGTGGTTTGTTATGCCCCAGTGGCTGACTGATATGGCCCTCTAACATATGAAAATCTTCATAATATTTTAGCCAGTATGAAGTGGAGACAACACTCAAATCTGGATCTGTTTTCCTCCAGAGTCCATACCTTCTTTCCTGAGAAAGTGAATTCAAGGTTTGTGTTGAGACGATGGGCCTAATACAATCATTGTGCGCTATGCTCCGGCCATTCCTGATACTGCTTTGTCCTGTCACCTGGAACACGAACGCCCTTGCTGAGAAAAGGCAATAGATGAAAAATCAGTCCATGTGCTCCAAACCTTCCCCAAGACTGTAAATGGTTTCTTCCTTGTTAGAAATTCAGTCCGAGGCTTATGAGACAAAATTAAACCTCTTTTTTGGTTGTTGTTGTTTTTGAATTAAACTTGTCTGTCATGAAACACTCACTTCCTTCTTTCCATGGTGGGCACAAAATGTGCCCCTAGAAAACTTACCTCTTTAGATGTCCCCTTCTCCCCAAGAGGTCCTGAAGGTATTTTGGGAGCCGTGGACTTGCTCGGGAGGGATAATGTGCAATATCTCGAAAAATAATTCATGACTTATAAAAGCAAAGCTTTTCCGTTTCAACAGGCAAAATGGCTTCTGTGTGACCATTCTACACAGACTGCAAGAATCTTTCAGGAAGCCCCCATTGTCAACTTCTCAACAACTGGTAATGACTCTTGGCTCCCACACTCCGCATTTCTGTGGCTCCCCAGGAGTATTTCAGCTTCTTTCAGTATCTCGTCAAAATCACAGCTAATAAACTCCAGTCGGCACCTGAAGGAAGGGGTGTTTGCCTCCGACCGCAATAGACTGGCCTCCGTGGCACTTCCGAGGCCCGGCGGCTGCCTGTGTCTCCGTCCCTAGGTGACGATTAACCACATGTGCACTCTGGGAAAATCTGTTCTGAGTTTGCCTCAGAGTGTTTCGTAGCCCTTTAAATCAGCTGTTCAATTTGACAGCCCACTAACATAGGCTCCTGTTTTTAGTGGGAGGGGGGCACATTCTTGGTTTCCATTTGATCCTTTCATTTCTTTGTGCCCTCTCTTACCCATCTCAGGCTTCTGATGTCTTCCTGCCAGAAGATGAAGCATGTACATCCATGAGAGAAACCTGATGATTTTAAAGTTTAATGACAAATCAAAATTAAATTTGAGATTTATTGGGTGCCTGGCTCCTGAGACTAGAAAGTAGATTGTTCTTAGCCAGGGCTGGATGTCAGGCACACAGTGACAGGGTAAGTGACCTACATTTTTTATGGAATTTCAATTGAAAAAAATTTTCCTGTGTGTCTAGAGCCTTCGCCTCTGAACCATTCATTATGACCATAACCTTATGTCAAGATCTCAAAGTCTGGGGTCTTAGAAAACATTTTGTAAAAATGAACAGACTTTTTTTTTTTTTTTTTAAAAACAGGCTATTTAAAAATATCAGTTTTCTTCTTTCACCATATCTTGGAAATATGGAGAGTGTTGCTGAATCCTGGAAAATGGGGGAGCAATATTTATTGACCAGAGTAAAATTAGACTGAAATGTTCTGTGATATAGAGTTGACCCTTTAACAACACAGGGGTAATGGAGTGCGGGATTGAAAATCCACATACAACTTTAGAATACCCAAAAACTTAAGTACTAATAACCTATTGTTGACCAGAAACTTTGCCAATAACATGGTCGACAGACACATATTTTGTATGTAATACGTGTTATAGGCTGTGTTCTCACAGGAAAGTCAGCTAGAGAAAAGAAAATGTTATTAAGAAAATCGTAAGGAAGAGAAAATGCATTTACAGTACTGGCCCGTATTTATAAAAAAAAATCCACATAAAAGTTGACCTGTGCAATTGAAACCTGTGTTTTTCAAGGGTCACCTGTATATCACAGGCTGGGGGTGTTACTTAACAATTTAGGGGGAAACCGTCTGCTGAGTTTTAATCATGTTTCTCATTCCTCTCAAGAGAAAGCATGTTTTTCATGCTTGTGTCCACATGCTTTCAACAAGGTCAAAACAAAATAAAAAACTATGTAGACCTCATGAGGACATGTCCAATTATACCTACTTACTATTTTTTTAAAGATTTTATTTCTTTATTTGACAGAGAGAGAGAGCAAGAGCGAGCACAAGCAGGGGGAGCGGCAGGCAGAAGGAGAGGGAGAAGCAGGCTCCCCGCTGAGCAGGGAGCCCGATGCGGGGCTCGATCCCAGGACCAGTAGCCAGTAAAAGTTCTCATTAATATCTTAATATTAATTACATGTTGAAATTGAAATATTTTAGGTTGAATAAAGTATATTGTTTTTTTCTTTGTTTTAAGTAATCTCTATGCCCAATGTGGGGCTCGAACTCATGATCCCAAGATCAAGAGTTGCATGCTCCACTGACTGAGCCAGCCAGGCACCCCGAATAAAGTGTACTGTTTTTTTTTTCCTTCAATATTCATTTATTTATTTTTAGGGGGAGAGGGGCAGAGGGAGAGAGAGTCTTAAGCAGACTCTGCGCTGAGTGTGGAGCCTAACATGGGGCTCGATCTCACTACCCTGAGATTACGACCTGAGTCGAAACCAAGAGTTGGACGCTTAATTGACTGCACCACCCACACACCCCTAAAGTGTATTGTTATAATTAATTTCACCTAGTTACTCCCCACCTTTTAAAAACAAGGCACTAGAAAATCTGTAATTACATTTGTGGCTTGCATAATATTTCTATCAGACAGGTGGATCTAGGCCATAAAAAGGTTGGCTCCCCCTGGTCTGGTTCCCTGTTTCAAGTCCTTTTAGGACTAAGAAACTGCGAGTGAGAAATGGGAGACACAGGTCCTAGTCCAGTCTCTTACCCTAACCGATGCCTGATTCGCATTAATGGTTTGGGGCAATATGACCTACCTCACACCTCACAGGTTGGCTGTGAAGATAAAATGGAATCATGTGTGAGAAAGAAGCACGTGGCAAACTTCTTAGGGCTGTTGGGGTCATCTAAAATACTCTCAACACAAAATAGTCATCAGAGGTTTTTCTGAGCCTACTTGTCCTTCTCCTCCCTATTCCAGACCTCAGGGGACATCATGTTATATTACATATTACATGGGAACATCATACTACATCTGCAGCTTGTATTTACTGTGTGCTTTTATATGGTGGGCATTGTGCCAGGGACTCGGTAAACATTAGTTCATTTAATCCATACAACCACCCTATAAGATTGACGCTATTATTAATGAGCATCAGAGCAGTGTGGCGTTTAAGATCAGAGGCTCTGGAGTCAGACTAGATGCATAACTGAGAGCCACTACTTAATAGTTGTGTGATGTTGGGCAAGGAACTTAATCTCTTTAAGCCGTAGGTTCCTCATAAGTACAATGGGGCAAAGAATGAGAGCATTAGTTAAGGTAATGCTAGCTGTTGTAACAAACAAAGTCAAATGGGCATTACAGCTCACATAGAATAGAACACTTGCACACGTAAAGCAAAAACTGGATATTCCAAGCAGGGTTTCAGGAATGCAAGCTTCTTTATGTCTCCTTGGAAGGACTTTCGAAGTCACTGAGCTTGCCTACGTCAAGCTAGAAGAGGAAAGGGCACGGGAGATGAAGTGTGGAAGGAACCTAAGGCCCAGAGAGACAAAGTGCCTTAGGTCATGAAGCTAGGCTCTGGTGGCTCTGAGGTTCCCACTCAGCTCTGTCTGGTTCTGAAGCCCGTATTGTGTGCACAGACTATAAGCTCAGTGTTAGGGATCTCAGTTCGCTGTGCACAGTCCTGAACTACGTGCGGAAATGGATACACAGTTGGCCACTTGCCACGGACCCTGAGTATGAAAAGATGAAGAAGGAGCTGACCAGCAGCTACACTGGCTTCACCCTCCAGGGTGAAGTGGAGAATGCGCCCCGTGAAAGACGTAGATACTGGATGCCTTTCCTGCTCCTCCCAGGCATCACCACTACCCCGCCACCAGCACTACAATCTCCTTTCCTCGCTGCCTGCCTTCGCTTCCGTTTGGCACTTTACAAACCCTTCATGAGCTTGAAAAAATAGCTCCTAAGACAGATAAACAAAAACTGTTTGCAAACACAGGGGTGGAAATGAGCAGGGAGTCAAGGGCCCTGGTTCTAATTCTCGCTTTTCATAGTTCTAATTCTTTACTCTTCCATGTATCCATGCCCTTTGCCATGTGTCTTTGTAGTTCTTCACTAGAAGCAGAGCATATATCCCTGTCCCATCAGTGTTGGACTTGGCCTCATGACTGGCTTTGGGGAGTGAGCCATTAGCAGATATATTGCAAGCAGAGGCTTGAAGTTTGCTTACATCATTAGGCTTGTTCTCCTATGTGCCTTATGTTGTCCATCAGAAGAACAAAGTCTGGCTAGCCCGCTGGTCCAAGGGATGAGAGACACATGGAGAAGACCTGAATTCATCCTGCAGCTTGGAACCCAGCATAGCCTAAATCAGTCAATCCCTAGCCAGAGAAGAGTGAATGTTTTAAGGCACCGAGCTTTGTGGTAGTTTGTCGCACACATTATTTTAGTAATAGCTGACTGATGTGTCAACCATGAGTACCTTCAGCAAATCACCCCTCTCTGGAACTCACTTTACTTCTGTGTGCAATGAAGGCATTGAACAAGATACTCTCAAGGCCCTTTAGCTGTCCTGAAGACAGAGGCAAGCTCTAGTACCATGTTTTCTTCCCAAGGCTTCGAGTGCCTAGGGAAGGAATCCATATGCAGGAGCAGAAGAGAGGCTCTTAAGTATCTTTTAAATATGATAATTAGCCAACTATCGCATGATCATTTTGAGCTATGAGGTATTGATTCATTTTCATATTTTAATGAATAGAAGCAGATTTCATCAACTTTCAAACACCAAAACCTTTCTTTACTAGTCCCTTCCTCATAGCTAGCAGGGGCTGGTCCTGTGGCCCTCCTGGCAGCTCAGAAGATGGGGCCCAGAGGCTGCTGAGGTGGCAGCAGGTGACTTCCATTCAGCCTCCAGCTTTGCAGAGCTAGAAGTGTAACGTCAGAGGTGGTAGAGACACCCGGGCAGTTGTGAAAAGAGGTTATGTCCATCCACCCCCTTTTCAAACATGCTTATTATTGGAGTGAGGTCCAAGGGGATATACAGCTGTGGAATGTATGCATTGCCTAGTACATATGCTCATTGGTTCCTCAGAACTGACCGTGGTTGTGGCAGCAGATTTATTGTATGTGCCACAGGTCATAGGTTACTTTCCAAATACCCTTTGCAGGTGCCTGAGAATTCCTGTAAAAATATACACTATGGAACAACATACTCTGAAGAAAGTTAGTTTATTACTTGCTCCATGTGGGGCCCAAATGAAAACAAGATAAATATCCTCTCTGGGGTCTCCAGGTCCTCATGTTTCCTGCTAAGGTTTCTGGCACCCACTGCCAAGGGCCAGATGGGCTGGAACTCTATTCTGACTGCAGTGGATGCACCTGACATTCTGTACCCAACATATTTCTTCTGACACTTACTTATGCAGCAAAATAAACTGAGACCAGTCATCCTCCCAGTTGGTTAAAAAGAATGGTTTCTTTTTCACACATGCACAAATGATTTTACTTATATGTGGAATCTAAAAAACAAAGCCAAACGAAGCCCAGACTTACAGAGAATAGATTGGTGGTTGCCAGAAGGGAGGGTGGTGGCAGTGGGGGTGAAATGGGTGAAGGGGAGTAAGAAGTACAGACTTCCAGCTATAAAATAAAGAAGTCATGGGGCTATAACCGTACCACACGGGGAATATAGTCAGGGGTATGGTATTAACTTTGTAAGGCGACAGATAGTAACTAGACTTACTGTGGTGACCACTTCACAGTGAATACGAATGTCAGGTCACGGTGTTATACACCTGAAACTAATATAACATTGTATGTCAATTATACCTCAATAAATAAAAATAATACCTTATTTTCACAAGCAAAAGATTAGATATGACTGGAATGTCCATCAATTGAGGACTAGTTAAATAAAGTAGCCACTGAGGTGGTCTAGGATAGTGCTTAATATCAAAGTATCTGAGGTGAAAGACCTGAGTTCAAGTTCCAGTAGTGTTGGTTACTCACTTGCAGTACTGGGCAAGTCATGTAATTTCTCTATAGTTCACGTCTTTATCTGTAAAATGGGGATGGTATACCTCTATAAAAAATGTTTAAGGGGGCACCTGCGTGGGCTCAGTCGGTGGAGCATGTGACTCCTCTCTCTCTTTTTTTTTTCTTGAACATGCCACTCTTGATCTCCAGGTTGTGGGTTTGAGCCCCACGTTGGGTGTAGAGATTACTTAAAAATAAAATCTTTTAAAAAAATTTAGGGTTAGTGGAAATCAAATGAACCAACATACAGAAGGCGTTTAGAACCATCCTTGTCAGATAGAAAGCATATGACCATATGTTAGCTATATAGTTTATATATTTTTCAATATTTATATAGCTATATATTGATATAAATGTACTTTATATATTTAGATTTATATACTCTACCAAAATGGAATAATCATCCCAAAACTTAGTGGCTTAAGTTATTAATGGAATAATGAATAAGTCACTAATTAATAAGTTATTTTGGAATAAGTTCTAATGGAATTAATAAGTTATTAATGGAATAATCATCCCCAAATTTAGTGACTTCATTGCTTCTCATGATTCTGAGGGTTGCCTAGGCTCAGCTGGGCTTTTCTTCTGCTCAGTGTAGCGTCAGCGAGGGCTGCAGTCATCTGAAGGCTCAGCTGGGAACGGAACATCCAAAATGACTTGCTTGTATAGTTAGCTATTGCTACTGGTTGGGATTATTGTCCAGAGCACCTCAGATACCCTCTTTATATGGCTTGGGATTCTTATAGCATGGCATCTGGGTTCCAAAAAGGAGTGTTCCAAGTGTATGAAGGTAGGAGCTGCAAAGCTCCTAAGATCCAGCCTTGGAAGTTACAGAGTCACTTCTGCCACATTTTATCGGGCACAGCAAGTCACGTGCAGGCCCAGATTCAAAGGGAAAGGGAAAAAACCTCCAACTCTCAATGGGAAGAATGGCAAAGAATTTGCAAACATCTTTAATCCATCGTATATTGTTAAGTAGAGGGGGAAATGTGCAGGGAGTGTGGATATGTTCCCATTTATGTAACAAGGGAGCTTTTATGTGTATATATGTATATGCATATATATAAAATAACATACCTAAGACAACATATGTCTACAACATATACATGTGTGTATATGAATGTGCATGCGTGATGGAATAAATCTCCTTAGACTAAGAAACTGGTACCAGAGGGACTAAGAGACTAAGCTGGGAGGTTGACTTAATTTTCACTGTATGTAAATTGCATTGTTTGAATTATTTTCACAATGTCCGTACTATTTATTCAAAATGAATAAATAAAAATGTAAAGAATTAGCAATAATATCCTTAGTTTCAGCAGTTCCTAGTACAAGGAGTGATTGCTCCTGGAAAGAGCAACTCCATGAGACAAACCTTTCATTCTCCCACCAGTTATTAATACTGAATAGCGGTGGGTAACTTTGAATTGTCTTCACTGACCAGAGAAGTCTCCCCCAACATACACACATGTGCACACACACACACACTGGTATGGTTTTTTCAACCACCAAAATAGTTCATGTGTCTGTCATGTTCTCACTAAGAATCGGGTTACTGGATATTTGAAAAACATTTTTCCATTCCAATTAAAAATCATCATTTATCTGTGACTAGCATAACATCTCATTTATGTTTGAAATTGAAGAGCAGAATGACTCCTCCAAATCGGGAATCTGTAAACACAGTATCATATTTTGATAGACACATAGCTCTGGATTTCGGCATCATTGTTTGGTAGCTGCGGTTTTGTGCTGTTTCTCTGCGGTATTGGATGGTTGCAGGGAGGTTTCGATTCTTCTTTTACAAAGAAGGAGCAAAAATGGAAAGTAAAGGTACAAATTCCCACCCATCTCGTGCCCAGCATTCAGGAAAAAGCCAAAAAGTCATTCCAGGATGGAGGATGGGAACGTTCTGTCTGCTCTTTGCGTGAGACTCTCTCATCCTAAGAGCAGGCTAGTGATACCACTGAGGTAGGAAAGAGACGATTCTGGGTTGTAGAACTAATGTCTCTGGTTATTGCAGTGTTTAGACTTTCATTCTGGGCCCATGTTTGTCCATAACAGAATCTATTGCATTTCATTTTTTAAAGTCTTATTCTAAACGTTGTGGATTTGGCAGCAAGCGTCCCAGATTTGTCCCAGATAAGACTCTCACTCTTAATTTTTTAAAAAAATATCCATTCACACCTTCGTTTGTGACCCCATTTAGCATGATCTTTTGAATAAAGGCCAGCCAGACTGAGCACTAGTGAATTTCAAGCATGAATAAATCAAGCAGGGGCCAAAGTGCTATTCATAGAGGATTTTAGAGGTCAGGTTCACGTCCTCATTCCCCCTTGACTCTAAAAGGGAATTTAGGGGGACATTATAAATAATCAGCTTCTCTGATGTACCTGCCAACATCATTATTCTGGGCTCACTGATTACGTGACACAGTTGTGCTTATGTATTCATAACGTTTTGAAGTTGAAAGGGGCCTTAGAGATTATGATGAAGAACCACAAGTTCCGAGAGGTCAAATGACATCAGTTAGTAAGAAGTTCCAGTTAGTAAAAAGTCTCAGATTTTGTAACTTCTACTCCGTTGCTCCTTTGTTTATATCACAATATTATAGCTATTATTGTAAGGTTCCATGTCACCTTTGCCTTCAGCATGTTCCTGGTGTAGTGAAACACCCCAGGGCCACTGGACAGGGCTGGGGTGCATGTGGGGAGGGGACGGTTCTTGATTCAAGTGTCAATAAAAACCATGCTGCTTATGTCCTTAGTATTTGTTTGTGCTTCTGGCTAAGATTTTGCTGGAACAAAGGGTTCCACAACAAGAGCATTTGGAAACCACATCAGTAGTTCAATCCAAATTTGATGGAGCGTATAGGTTTAAGAGAACATGTATAAAGTGTGCATACAAAGCCGATTAACATGCCAAAAGAAGTCAGGTTTGTGACTGGGTGTATTTGTGGATCGAGTCAGGATTCTGAGTTAAGTGAGCAAGTCCTTTCTCATTGCTCTAAGTTCTGATGTGCTTTTCCTCTTCCATCTAGTTCATTGGTTCCCAACTGCGGGTGATTTTGCCCCCCCCAGGGGACATTTGGCAACGCCTAGGGACATTTTTGGTTGTGACAACTAGGGAGGAGGTACTACTGGCGTCTGTTGCTGAGCATCCCACAGTACACAGGACAGCCCCCCACAACAAAGAAGTATCTGCTCAAACTGTCAGTTGTGCTGAGGTTAGAAACCGTGATCTGGTTAAACCCTACTCATCAGTCAGGACCAGCTTAAGGCCCACTGCTTCTTTCTCTGATGTTTTCCTGAACTCCACCAGCTCTCTTTGCTGTGAGATTTTACGGTTTCTACTCCCCCAGTTTAGCAGTTAGTTGAATAATTGTCTTACTTGCTCATAATTTTTTAAGCCAAGGCTAGTCTTAATCATTCAACTACATTATAAGTGACTCATTGGAAGAGAAGGTCTTTAATAGATATACTTATTCTGGGTGCCTTGTAATTACCTAACCTTGGCTAAACACATAGGAAATGATTTTCTGGGGGAAGATGTGAAAGGAAAAGTTTAGAAGAATGTCTCTCAGATGCCCAGAGGAGCTGCTTAAACAAAAAAATCAGGAATCACTAGTAAATAGAGTTGGTGGATTTTTTTTCAGCTGACAAAGATGGCACTAAAAGGCAGGAAGACATGGGGGGAAGGGAGGAAGCAAAATGGAGGGGGATTTGGAAGCCCACAGAGGAGTTAATGCTCGAACAGGAAGATAAAGGGAGCCTCTGAAGACTTCAGGCATCCTCCATCCACTCAACAAATACTTACGGAGTATCTTCTAGGTATGGGTACTGTTCTAGGTATGGTGAAGTAGCAGCGAACCAAACCAGGGGTCTGGGGGCTGACGTTCTGGTGGAGAGAAGGATAGATCATTAAGAAACTAATGATGTAAGATAGTGTATTATCTATGCACGCTGTATATAAACACACATACATATAGCTTGTAGACTGTAAAAACCACATGTAGAATGTCATACCAGATAGTGAGAAGCAAGTGCTGTGCTAAGAAGGGGTTAATAGCTGGCTTTGGGGGTGGGGAGAGCCCAGATAGGTAGCATTTGCCACTTTCCATGGTGTAAATACTCTGACTCTGACCACAGATGATTTGAAGACACAGACACAAGGTCACTGAACATGGAGCTGGAAAGAGCTATGTACAGTGCTGTGGAGAAAATGCAAAGCAGGTTTAGGAGACTGAGGATGGCGGGGATGCTAGTTTTGAGGCTTCAGTCAGAGGAGGTCTCTCTGAGGATGTGACATTTGCATAGTGAGGTTTCTGTAGAAAGACGTGGCTTTATCAGTATGTTTAGTGACTTCATGATACCTCACGCAGTTCCCCTTCTCCCTGTAGAGCTGTACCCATGTGTGAAGTTGAGATTCTGCCCGCTCTTCTCTTTCTCCCTCAGAGGAGCAGCCGATAAGGCGCCTCAGAGGAAAAAGTTGAAAAGAGATAACAAACAAGCCCCCTTTCTCACATCACACCCCTGGACCCTACATGTGGTTGGAAATCCCTGTAAGAGTAAAAACTATCACCATATCTGTGGGGGCAGCAGAGTCCTACCTGGAGCTGGCTGAAAATCTTGTGTCTCTCCCAGAAATAGATTGTCGATTATTCTAGGGAGTCACTCCACAACACGAGCCTGGGATACTTGGCAAGACTGTCCTACTTCAGGTCATAACATTCTCCACATGCTTTCTGGGTTGTTGTTGTTGTTGTTGTTTTTTAAATGCATGCAAATGGGATTGTCCATTTTCAAAGGAATGCCCACAGAACTCCACAATTACAAACTGGTGTTGGCCTAAAAGAGCAGTAATTTGGTTGGGAAGTGGGTTTCAGTTTATAACTTCCAAGGGTTGATAATAAATTTCCAGGAGTGAAAAAGCTGGAAACATTAGGGACATGTTTTCAAACTCCCTTCAACCAAGGCAGTGATTTAAATGAAAAAAAAAAAAAAAAAATCCCCCCGAATGCCAAAAAAGCATACTTCAGATGTCCCCGTCAACTGTGAGACAGTTGCTTTCCCATGAAGACCCGCCATATGGACAGTATGAGAAATTTCAAATTAAAATAAATTGTTATTCAGAGAGAGCCTTTCATTTGAGCCAAGACTCCCCACTTTATATTTTGCAGCCTTTGTCACACAATTATGAGGTCCAGTTGGATTGTCTAAAAAATTTGTAGTATTTAACCCCCCAAGTGCAACAATCTTAATTTTAATCTTTCCTCTACATGACAGTGGCCCTGTGGCCAATGTGAGAGAAAACAGGAGTCCTGGACCCCAACTTCTGGCCTGGTTCTCCTTGCCCCTCTGGCTTCCGGACCTCAGATGCATGGCTGGGCTGCTAAGCCGTACAGGATCAAGTCCTCCCTTAAAATGCTGAGCTGGCTTAGTCAGGGCCTGGGGGGGGACAGAAGGAGAGACTGGCCGCAAGGGCCCTTGGTTCTGATCGTGCAGTCAGTATGACCTGCAAGGATGTGGCTTCAGCCACTGGGGAATTTTACCAGGAAGACACACTGGTCTTGTTTCGGCTAAATTTGGCATCAGGAAGGTGGACATTGTATTTTCCCCTCTCGTGCTGCTCATGCTTTTATAGGTCAGGCTTGCTCTCTGGGATTCTTACCTGTAGTCTCTGCACCTCTGATGGTTCGGAGGTCATTGGAAATGGAGGCAGGAGGCAAGTAAGCCAAGGAAAAGCTTAAAGCCAATTGTATTCGTTGGCTTGGGGCACAGTCACAAAGTACCACAAACTGGGTAGCTTGGAGGGTGTTTCCTTGCCTCTTTCAGCTTCTGGGAGCCCCGTGTGTTCCTTGGCTTGTGGCAACGTAACTCCACCTTCCGCCCCCGTCTTCATATGGCTGCCTTCCCTCTGCCTATGGCCAGATTTTCCTCTTGTTGTACGGACCCCAGTCATATTGGATTAGAGTCCACCCCGCTGCAGTATGGCCTCATCTGACCTTCGCCGATTCTGTCTGCAAGGATTCTCCAAATCGGGTCACTTTCTGAGGAACTGAGGGTTAGGGCTTCAACGTATCTTTCAGAGGGACACCGTTCAACCCATAACGCCACTGAAGAAAAGGAGATTTTTTCCAATGAACATACTCCACTCTTTTTATTTTTAGAGAGGGAGAGAGAGGCGGGGAGGGGCAGAGGGAGGGAAAGAGTTAAGCAGGCTGCATGCCCAGCGCAGAGCCCAACACGGGGCTTCGTCTCACGCCCCTGAGATCATGACCTGAGCCGAACTCAGGAGTCGGACGCTTAACCAGCTGGGCCACCAGGCGCCCCGAACATACTCCACTCCTAACACGCGCTCACAGCCTCGGTGCCCATGGGGGTCAGGAAGCGGGAGCCAGAGGGAACAGTTCACAAGCTGCACCTTTGTTGAAGTTCTGGCCCTAGCCACCAGTGCGAGGGATCTTAGGACAGCCTTCTAGTTTGGGAATCTTAACTGGAAACTCCCCGAGTCCTGGAGTTTTAACCAGACCTATGTTTTTGTAACTGTGTCACTTGGGATTGAATGCAGTGTCTATGTGGCATGGATGTCTGATCAGCAGCAGGATTAGGAGAGGGCTTTGAAATCACCCTCATTTATAGCTGCCTCTGTCCTTCTCTACCCAATTCCACTGGCCCGAGAGGCAGAAGAGTTCTAGTTACGTTGCGGCCATTTCTCTCCTGGTCATCTTCTCTCATCCTTCCTCTCCTGGCTGGCTGCAGTAATCCCATCCGTATTCTGAGCGGCTCTCCTGTCTGCAGAGCTCACCCACCCTGGGGAGATGAGCGGGTGGGAGCTCCCCAGTACAATCATAGTGCTGAAGAAGACTTCTTGGTCAGAATCCTCTCTTTATTTCAGCAGCCCTGCCAGTCCGACTCTGTTACTTACTTTGATCTCAAACCCACTTTTTACCCCGAGGCCCTTCAACTGCCTGTCCCGTTTGTAGCTAAACAAGCTGACAGGATGGAGTGTGACACATAGAGGAAGAGAGGGATGTGCCTTCTCCTCCATGCTTAGAGGTGAAAGGGGGTTTCCTGGATAATGGTATAATTTACTTCAAAGTAAGCTGCAAAATAGTCTCCCTCGTTCATTCTCTTCTGGGGGGGCAATACGCAGAGTGCAGACATTTCTCCCGTATTAACAGAGCCATACAAGATAGAGACCTCACTCCCAGCCCTCGCACCCACCACAGAGTTATGTTCCCTCTTACGTATGCTCAAAATGCAGATGCCTTTATGATATTAGCCTAAACAAACGAACAAATGAAGCAAAACAAAAGCCATACCTAAGAACTCACACTCCCGGAAGTCAGTTTGAGGTCTCCTGAGATTTTGGGCCATTCCCCATAAGACTGACGTTGCCCTAAGATAGGAGTTCCTAACCTCGTTTTGAGACGTGGAACTCTTTGGCAGCCTGGGGAAGACTATAAATCGCTTCTCAGGAAATTTTTTTTTTTAAGATTTTATTTATTTATTTGACAGAAAGAGCCACAGCGAGAGAGGGAACACAAGCAGGCAGAGGGAGAGGGAGAAGCAGGCTTCCCGCGGAGCAGGGAGCCTGATGTGGGGCTTGATCCCAGGACCCTGGGATCATGACCTGAGCCGAAGGCTCAGGCTTAACGACTGAGCCACCCAGGCGCCCCAGGAAAATGTTTTAAATGCATTAAACACAGTGCAAAAGTTTACAAGGGAAACCAGTTATATTGACTACAATTATCAAAATACTAAAAAACAATATAGTATTGTTGTAAAAAACTATATAGTATTATCTCTGCATCATTGTTAATGCTTGAAATAAGAAGACCTAGCAGCAATAACTACTATGATTTCTAAGTGGTGATGAGCATTAAGAAGCAATACTTTAGGATATCTGCCACAACTGTAATGTGATGTGAAAAAAACCTTTGATTTCTATTGGTGACAAAGTCACAGGTGTGGTTCATAATAATGAGACATGTGACATATTCCTAATTGAAGGATACACTCAATTTCATCTAGAGGTGAGTAAAGATAAAGTTGTACTTTTTTCCCATCCAAGTTCACAGACCCTTTGGGGATGTGTAGACCCAGATTAGAAACCCTTACCTCTGGAGGCTTCTAGGTCCCCTCAGGCTTCTGTCACCTGGGCCTTCCTCAGTGGCCTGTGTAGATAATGTTGTCCATACTTCTCATTGTGCTTCCTGATCAGAGGAAGCTGAGCCAAATTCTGAGCCCTGCCGAAATGGTGCAGAACTTAGAAAGTCCGCACAAGGCTTTCTGAGACTAGGAGTTTGCCTCCTCAGAACACCCTGTCTGCCTCTCCTAGAGGATCGTAGCTCTGGCTTCTCTCCCTGCCAATGCCCTTCCTCTCCCTCTCCCTTCATCATGGTCATGGACATGGTCCTTGGCAGCCCTATTTCTGCCATTGCTGCTCATTTGGGTGGGACTCTCTGATGTCTGATGTGAAATGAGCTGCTCCCCCTAAGGTCCCACACCATCCACCATGGGTCCCTTTGTACTTCTCCCTTGCCCCTTACGCTCAATCCCCAGCCTGGCCTGCTGCCCCACAGAGTATTCTCTCATCCTTGGACCAGAGAACCAGTAAACTCCAGATCTTCTACCTGTTCCAGAACATCCTTGGCCAATCTTTTTTTTAACCCAGAGTCTCCTTAACACTCACCATATATTTCATAATTTTCCCCCTCATCTTGGGGAAAAAAATGGAAGTAATAGAGTCTTCATGTATGTTGAATCAAGATGGCATTTATTTATTTTAAGGAAATCTTATGTAGCATTTATGATGTTTAGGAACTGTTCTCTATACTCTACAAACACTATTTCATTTAATCCTTGTACCAACCCTATGAGGTAGTTATAGACGAGGAGACTAAGGAACGGAGTAGGGCTGCAAGATTCAGTAAGTAAAAATACAGGATGCCTAGTTAAATTTGAATTTCAGATATTCAGTTGTTTATTTAATATGTCCCATGCAACATTTGGAACATACTTATACTAAAAAGTTATTTGTCATTTATCTGAAATTCAGTTTTAACTGGGCATCCTATATTTTATCTGGCAACCTACACAGAGAGGTGAAGCAATTTGCCCAGGATCACACCAGCCAGCAAGTGACAGAGCCAGGATTCAAACCTAAGCAGTCTGGCTCTGGAGTCCTTGCCCTTAGCCACCTTTCTCAGAAAGATGGAAGTTACATTATTGCAACACACAGGACACATATTCCTTGCAGTGGTTCTGGGAGAAATGTCTGTCCAGAAATCACACCAACTTTCTGTTTGAGATGACTGCTGAAGAACTAGTCCAGTGAACCCACTTCAAATGAGGTAATGGAACTGTGATTGGACCACATGATGACCAAGCCGCTGCCCTAAAACAAAGATGCCTGGTTGCAAGCAAGAACTTTCCTGGTTAGCCCCATTAAAAGCTGGATGGTTTGGATCTGAATATGAAAAGGAAGGCTTGACTTACCCTCCAGCTGCTGGGAGAATCTTTTCAAGGATCAGCTGTGGAGTCCTGTAGAACCGTCCAGTTTGCACACCTCTTTTTCGGCCTGGTTGGAAAGAAGACACCAGTAGAAGGCATTTTCCACCTACCACCCGATCAGGCACCCCTGGTCTCCAGCACTCCCATTATGATGGAAGCAGATGATCTGAGATGATCTGACTCTTACCTACCCTTTACAGCAAGAATCTGAAAACAGGGTTCACTAAATTGCATTCCTGAGCAGAGGGCAGCATCTTGCATGCCAGAAAACACTTTCTGGCATCAAACCCCTCTCCATCAGAAATAGATACTCTCATAGATGGTGGAAGCATAAAATTGGTACAGCTCTTCTACAGGGCAACTTGGCGAGATCTATCAAAGTTCGAAATGGAGATACCCTTTGAACCAACAATTTCCCTTCTACAAATGCCCTCTTCCACATTTGTGCAAAGTGGTATGTGGACAAGGTTATTCACTGCAGCACTGTTGGTCCTAGCAAAATATTTGAAACAACTTAAAGGATCCTGCAAAGGGAAAATAAGTAAATTGAGTACCTCTATACAGTGGGGTTCTATACAGCCATGGAAAAGGAATTAGAAAACTCATGCATGAATGTGAAAAGCTCTCCCAGACATATTGTGAAGTGTAGAAAAAGAAAAGGTACAGTGGAATTTGTATTGTGTTCGTATAAATTAGCAAAACACTTGGAGAGGGAATGTGCATATGAATATGTGTGTGTTTGCTTGTATATAAAGAAATATCCCTGAAAGGTAACATAAGGAATGGGTAATACTAATTGCCTATAGGGAAAGAAACTGTATGGCTGGGAATAGAAGTGGGAGGAAGTGTTCACTGGATAGCCTTTTATAATTTAAAAAAGTTAGATCATGTGCATTCATTATTTAAAAATAAATATTATTACTAAAAAGAAACTTTTCCCCACCACAGACTAAAAGATCATCTAACCAGAGCTGGGGAAGGGAGGCAGTGGAAATTGTGATCTATAATTCTCTCAGTAAATTTGGAGATAAAAATGGGATCATGTTCGACTTCCTGACAGTTTTCCTTCCAGTGAGCATCTTCCTACTTTTTCACAATGAAGGAGAGGGGGGAAATGACCCTAGGCCAAACAAACCCTTGATCCATTCCAGTACCATTGGGGAGGCAGCAATATCTTTCTCTTCAATGTTTTCTGTTCTGCCTTTCAGAAATTCTGCATGCTTCAGTTCACTGCCTCCCATGGGTTTTTCCTCAGAACAGCTAACCCAGAACCAGAAATCCATCTGGGCTGGCTGCCCCTTATCTAAGAAGGTCAAGGCCATTATTAGTCCCACAGTCTAGCAGAGAAAGAGATACAAGCCCCAAGTCCAACAGTTGTGAATTTCATTGTGGAGTAGAGTTGGCTTCTGTACAAGCTGTCGCTTGGTCATTTTCACCAAGAGCTTCTGGGTTTTTGCACAAACCTTGGATACACGGTAATAAGTACACTGTTGCTCATGTGGGGTTCAACTCCCTGGAGCTGTGATCTGAGAGGACCCTCCAAGTCCTTGGGGAAGGAGCAGAAACCTCTTTGGTAATGATTTAGAAATTCAAGTGGTTGGTGAAAAAGAGGTTCTGAGAGACACATAAACATGGATTTCTATTTATTTGCCTCACCATCTCTTATATGGCACTTATTGTGGGACAAAACTATTTTATGCACTTTGTAAATATTAATTCACTTAATCTTCATTACAATCTTATCAGGTAGTTGCTATTAATATCCCCATTTTACAAATGAAGATAACGAGAAGCAGAGAGGTCAGTTCCCTTGAACTTCCCTTTGAAGTCACATAGCTTAGTAATTGGTAGAGTTGGAATTCAAATCCAGGGGTCCGGCTCTATAATGCATATGTTTCAACACTAGAATACCGGCAAAATGGTGAGATTTCAAAATCTGACGCCTTGCACACTCCTTGTTAAGGCACTCCCTACAAAAGGTAGGTTAAGTCCATGTAATGATCAAGACTATTCTAGGGCTTCCAGATCTGTCCAGACAATTAACTGAATTGGCATTAAAATGGTCTGGACAGATTTAGAATCCCTAGAGTATTCTTGGTTGTTAACATGGAACTATTTTGTCTGTTTAGGAAATTCTCAACCCATCTGACTTTGAAATCTCATCACATTCTCACTATTCCCATGGTTTAAAATGTAAGTGTTTGGGGAGAAGACTTTCACCTCTTCCATCAACAGCCTAAGTAGATGCCAACACGGTCTTGTAAGAAATGACCTAAGTGCTTGGACCTGTAGACAAACATAGGACAATTTTTATTTTGATTTTCAGTATCTGAAATGAATGTGAGACCCAGGGAATGACAGCTACTTAGTAGGGCATGGAGCATGATTTCAGCCAAAAGATGTAGCCAATGAAGAGTTAATTCGGGGTTTTTGAAGTAGTCCGTCATATTTCTTCTTTTGCTCTCCTTCCAAATACTGAAAAATCCAGACAAAGGTAGTAGTTTCCTCATGCGAGTCACCATCTTTTGTGTTCATCTCACCTCCTTGCCCTTTCCCAAACAAGGGGGAACAGTGACATCCATTCTCCATCACCCTAGGACATGCTAGACATCATGGCCACTGACGTCTGGCTTCCCCACCATAAAGCAGCTTCCAGAAGATATGCTGAGCGGGGCTGGGAGAATGACGCCTGCAAGGGCTATTTTACTGGGCTGCGTTCTGTGACAGCATGATCCATTGGCTGCTTTTTGGAAGACAATACAGTAAAAAGAATTGGCCCCTGCCGATGCTTAAAAGGTGCTGGAAGGGGAGTGTTAATTTACGGCTAATATACACTGTGTTAAAAATAGAAAGAAAAATGTCTTTTGTTCCCACTTTGCCTTTTGGTGCTCAAAAACCAGGGCAGGGGAGGGGGGGCGGGGAGATCTAGTGGCCATCATTAGAGGTCAGGGTTTGGTCACAACTTAAACCTGTATGATTGGCTGAGAGGTAGGGAAAGAAATCCCTTGTTCTGTGCACGTGTGGAAGCTTCCTGAAGGAGCTGTCCTCTGCAGAGGCCAGGACACACTTGCCCCGCTAATGTTGGGGGCATCTGTGTCCTGAAGCTGGACCTGCGGCCCCTGCATTTCTACCTCCTGCCGGTCCACCTGACGCAGCACTGCTGGGCTGTGTTTGGTCTGCTGCGGACGGGCTTGGCATCCCTGCCAGCTCACTTCAGGGCTCTGGAAACACAGGCCAGGAGAGAAAAATAGCCCTTTGGAGAGGCGCCCAGTAGGCTTTGGATTGAAGATTCGTGGACTCGAAGTGGTCAGATGGGAACAACATTTAAGGGAGATGCAAGGAGGCTTTTCCGAGCTTCGAAGAGTTGATGATTTCCCCCTGCACTTGGGTATTTTTAAAAGCTGCTTATGGGTGTCCAGGCCCTGAGAAACAAGCATACGAAAAGGGGAAGATCAACAGAGCTGAGAAGACTCACCGTGTCTTACTGCGAGATATGACCCTGCTGTGCACTTTGAGGCTCGTGGGGCTCAGTCACCGATTGCTTTCTTCCGTACTTGGCAGTGCCAACCCCTAAAACCGTCCCTCATTTTGAGGAAGCCAGTAGACCCTCTGGGAATCAGGCTTGGCTGTAGTGAGTACAAGTTTCAGTGATTAAGTAATTTGATTAATGTATTTGGCGTTTCCACTGCCTTTAATATAATCTACCTCTATAAAAACTCCTATGAATTAAGGCAAATATTTATGTGGAAATAGCCTGAAATTACTTCCCTGACCAACTTGGAGGAGGGGAAATGATAGTAGCCTGGATCTAGCTACCTATACTGCTCTTTAGGGAATTCCCAAAGTCTATGATTCCTTTTCCTAGAGAAAAATCGACAGCAGTCCCCTCCCTTATCCGCAGGGAATATGTTCCAAGACCCCCAGTGGATATGTGAAACCACGGATGGTACTGAACCCTGTGGATACTCTGTTTTTTCCCATCCATACCTTCCTATGATGAGTTTAATTTATAAATGAGGCACAGTAAGAGAGGCGCAGTAATACCTAATAAAATAGAACAATTATGACAATTGCTGAAATAAAAGTTACATGAATGTGGCCCCTCTCTTCTCTCAACATACCTGTACTCGCCTTTCTTCTTGTGATGATGGCAAGTAATAAAACACCTACCTGGTGAGATGAAGTGAGGCGAATGGCATAGACACTGTGACACAGCATTAGGCTACTACTGACCCGCTGAGCATAGGTTAGAAGGAGGATTATCAGCTTCCTGACTGCACTTGACTGTGAGTAACTGAAACTCTGGCCAATGAAACCGTGGATAAGGGGGCACTGCTCTTAAGTCTATTTTTCTTCATCTGATTCCTTCACTGTTCTCTCCCTTCCCTTCTCCCACCCCTTCCAGTTTATCTAAATCTGTTGGAAACCGAGTGTTCCTTCCTCTGGCCTGCCCGCCCGACAGTGACCCACTTTCAATTCAGTCATGTCGTGTGTTCTTTCTGCCTCAGGCGGAAAGGTCACCCACCCAGCTTTATGTGCCATGGAGAGAAATTAGTCAGGGCCTCCCTGAGAGGTCTCCCTGCAAGCGGGCCCTTGGCTGTTTGTTTGGGGTGGGTTCCCCAGTTTTGCACTGGCCCTGCATCTTATGAACCAAAGGCCTCGCTGTTAGCCTGGGGCTGAGTAAGTAAGCTGTGTGTTCTGTCCTTTGGGGAGGAAAAGGGGTAGGGGTGGGATGAGGGTTTAGGGTGAAAAATGATACAGCCAAAAAATAAAAATAAATACGGAATAAAAACTATAATTAGATTTGTTATTTTTACGTGCTACAATCAGAAACCACAGCTAAAACCTTGCTCCTCTGGTAAATAAAAATGTGATTGCCAGGCATTTCTTTTGCTGCATTACATTTCACAGAAAGTCTGGGTGCCCTTTGAATCTTAAATTGCAGCCAGGCTAACATGGCCCCAGTTGTACAAACCTGTTCTCCCTTTCTTCTTCTCCCCCCTTCCTTCCCGCAGAAATAAAGTGGTCCAGATCTACTGCCAGTTCAGGTATGACATTAATCAAAAACCCTGTAGAAAGGAGAAAATCGTTCCAGCAGCAGGCAAGTCTTAGAGCTGTGAGCCAGGACATCCAAGTTTGCCTCTAAACTTACATGAAAACAGAAGACCTTGTTTAATCAGAACCTAATACCAGACCCAGGCCCATCCTCGTGGGTAAATATATTATGTTGTGTTCGGCATCAGTATCACTCACTGCCCCCGACCACCCCCACCCTGGAAAGAGCAATCTGTATTTAGAAACTGTTTAGTTTATACAGATTATATATAACTTCCATTTCATATATTTACGTTTCCTATTTCTGTGTCTTTTGTACTCATAATTGGGTACATACATGGCCCTCAGAAAGGAGTTCTTAAAGATTTATCAAAGCAGAGGAAGAGGCACAAAGAAAATGGTAAAACAGCCTCCCACGAAGATGATAAATTGGGTTGGTGGAAGAGTCTCAGCTTTATTTTCCCATTTTTGCCCGGTGATACACATGAGATGTGTAGCTAATTATAATCACTCCAAAGCTTACAGCAATGAAAGGGACAGAATGTTTGAAGCCCCTTGGTCCTGGCTGCCCTTAGCAACCACACTTAAAGGGCTCCAGTGTGGAGCATGTAACAGCTGTAACCAGGGCCAGCCCATGAAATGAACTAGTGGGATTTTTTTTTTTTTTTTTTTTTTTGCCACCAAAGTATTTCTGTGCGGGAAAATTTGATGCTGAGCCAGGACAACTGGTCAGCCGCGGCTCTGTTTCTCTCTGGGATGCTGAGTAGGTCATAGTAACCTCGATACAACTTGGGTTCCTCATCTGTAAATGCAGCAGGATTCTATTTAAAGAGCTACCAAGTTCCTTACTTTGGAATTATTCTAGGATTTTGGAGTAGGAAAAACATTTTCGTTGACCTAATTTTTCTTCTACGGAGATGTAAATAAAGTTAAATATGACAATTCAGATGGCCTCTCTCTGGGCCACAGGTAGGATGTCAGGGAGTTGAACTACGAAGTAGTTTTAACCTTTTGTGGATCACGGGTTCCTCTGAGAATCTGATGAAGTCTCTGGATCCTGTCCTCAGTAACACATACACACGCTTGTGTATGCTCATGTTGTATGGTGCACGAGGGGTGGCAGGTTTCCAGATTCCAGTTAAGAAGTACCAGACAGGAGATTTTAAAGCCTCGCCGAAGCACTGGGATTCTGTATCTCCATTATACAGCTCTAGGCTCTGAAATCCATTTAGCATTTACTAGTTTATTAGGCACTTTAGCTTCCAAGATCATCTCAGGCCAGAGGTGAGGGACAGCCCTCAAAACATCTACTCACTCTCTCTCCAAGGTCTTTCCCACTTTACCTTCCTCCTGAGTTACACCCCAGTAACATTATTTACGTTTCATAAATACGTGTTAGCACATACTGTGTGCCGGACACATAAATTTTAAAAACTAATTGTATTTAATACTTACAAAAACCCCATGACGTAGATAATATTGTTATTCCTGTATTGCAAATGAGAAAACCAAGGCACAGAGGGGTTCAATCATCGAATTAGTGAGTGGCCGATCTGGGTTTTGGAGTTACCAGTCTGGCTCCGGAGTGTGTGCTGTTAAGCAGTATGCCTATTGCAAAAGTATTTGGGTAATGGAGGTTGAAAAATGAAAAGCATTCTGTGAAAACTCTTCAATACTTATAATTTGTAATTTTTAAAAATTACTTTAAAAATCTCTATCAGTTGGGAATAGCTTTGGCAGCAGAAAAAAATCTCGTAAAGGGTGGCTTAAACCAAAGGGGTATTATTTAACAAGGAGGTGGGGGGGTTTCAAGGTTGATCTGGCAGGTCAGTGGCATCCCAAAGACCCATGCTCCTTCTACTCTTCCCCTTGCGCGTTTTCAGTGTTCTGGCAAAGTCTCTCCTCATGGTCACGAGATGGCTACTAGGCCTCCAACTACCACATCTGTATAGGAAGGTGTGGACGGTAAAGGAAATCTCTTCACATACTTCTCTCCTCACCATTTGCAAAGGCTCCCAGCAGACTTTCCCATTGGTCTCATTGGTCAGACTGAGGTGAAATGGCCACCTTTGTGTAAGGGAAACTGGAGAAGTGAGTCTCTGACTTTTCCAGCCTCATTGGGCTATGATGGAGAAGGGAGAAGGGGCGAGAATGAACACCGGTTGTCTCTCAACAGTGTCTGCTCTGCAGTCCCACGACAACACTTCTACACTGAGAGAGGACGAGAGGAACAGAATTGAAGGGAAAGCTTTCTTTGAGATCAAAGGTAGCCAATTACTATTTTTCTCTAGATTATGCACACATACAGAAAGCCTCACACTGATCCCTTCAAAAGAAAGTGTAGAATATAACTGATAGTGAAAACTATTTGAAGCAGCGGATTTGAAATTCCCATCAAATTGGAGGGATGGCCTCTTAACCAATGGCTTAATTTGAATCTTTGAAAAATGACTGTTTCATTATCTTCCTTAATGGAATATACATCAAATTTAGTGTGTCTCCCGGACACCAGGCTAGATTTAGCCAGATGGTGCAAGTTTTCCAATCTCCTACTATTTCTCATGCATTTTTAGCAGTTTAAATGCCTAAAGGGAGTGCCATTCTGGGAGGAGGAGAAGAGCAGTTGGTTAAGTGGTCTTGCCCTCAGCTTTGTGTCTGGGTGGCAATGATCCTTCCCCTGTTCACATTATCTACTAAACTCCTTAAAATTCATATCTGGGGTTAGGGAAACCATTTTTCTGTAGCTTTCAAGAAACCTATCACCACAGTGTTTGGTTTGTGGGGTTTTGTCTTAGTTTAAGTTTACCCAGAAGAAGATGTTAAGACGAGGATTCTGGTACATATAGTTTCTTTGGGTGATGAAGAAAACTCTGGTAGGGGAGTAGGGAAGCAAGACAGGAAAGGGAGGGCAGTGAACAAAGGGTGTATTATCCAGTAAATCACCACGTTGGTTGAGTGGAACTTGATCTCACTGGGAAATTCTGGAGAAAGAGTGTAAAACACATGCTTCAGAGTTCTTCCACCTGAGGGTGAGAAAACTGGGGTATTTATACACCACTCCTGGGTATTTTTGGAGGGTGGCTCCTTCCAAATGATGTTAATTCCCTGCCACTTAGGCAGACAAATCTGGCCTCAATGGCTAGAGATAGCCCTCAGACAAAGAAATGAAGGTGTTGGCATTTGGAAGTGGGGAGGGTAAGGGGATGCAGATTTCTTACGCTAAAAGGTTAGACCTGAGGGAGACCTTAAATGTCATAAAATCCAGAGCCCTGCGTTCTTCCTCCTCCCCATTTTATAATCAAAGTAACTGTGGTCCAGGCAGCTAAAGTCACACCTACGCAGTGGTTGGGCTGCAGTGACAGCCCAGTCTTCTCACCTTTTCATCTTAGAGTCTTTCATCCCTACCATGTTATTCCCAAACCAGGGGGATACTTAAAATAATAAAAGATTATTGTCATAAAATTTAGAAAATAATTTTTGTTTGTGTTAGTAATAGTGTGTGAATATTAAAAAAATACAATTGTTCAAATTAATAAATTGGTTATGAGACAAAGTAAAAATAATCATGAGCACTCCTCTTCACATATGCCTCTTGGGCATTAGATCATCTTCCCACAGCTGTGAGCAAGGCTATTCTCAGTTCTGGGTCCTTCTGCTTTGCCCTTTGGATAATCTCTAAAGTCTTCTGTTTAAGTCATTTGACTTTTAAATACAAGACACCATGTGACATTGCCAGCCCCATCCTCTTGCAACACCCCCAGTACTTCTTAAAAATGCAACGAGCAAAGAATTTGCAAGACCTCCTAGTCCCACAGGGAATTAGAGAAACCCTGCAGGTGAAGCTCTAAGATAGGAGAGTGTTTAGGAAAACCTTAGCTTCACAAGGAGGTCTGAAGTGGCCAGTCTTTCTCTCCAGATGCTTTAGTCTCTGACCCATGTAGGCTGCTCTTCACACACTTCTGGGGGTGGGGTTCCTAGGGCTTCAGGGTCTCTGCTCTGTTCTGATTTTCTTACCTTTTGTCTAATCTTACCTAACTTACCTGTTTCTCCTAGTCTAAGAAGGACTTAATTCTGGGTCAGAGACCAAAAGAATTGGAGCAGAAGCAAAGTGAATGGCATAATTTTATGAAAGTGTTCAGATTCACCTCTCACTGTTAAGTAGGGTTTGATATCTTTGTACCCAGAGGCCCATGGCTGGATTTTCCAACTGAAACTCTTTAGAAAACTCTTCTGCAGCTTCTTTCTTTTGCTTAAATTATAAAATAATATGCATAAGGTAAATATAAAAATTTCAGGTGTATAGTGCACCAAATTTGACAAAGTGAGCACAGCCGTGTAACCACCACCTAGATTAAGGTGTGCATTACCAACACCAGAAGCCTATTTCAGATCTCCTCCTAGTCATTACCAACATTCCAAAAGTACAGATAATCTTTCACCATAGATTAGTTTTGCATATTTTTTTTTAACTTTATATAAATGGAGTCGCACAATGTATACTTTTTTGTGTCTGGCTTCTTTTGCTCAAGTTAAGGTGTGTGAAGCTTGTCTACGGTGTTTTGAGTAGCGGTAATTTCTTTTTTCATTGCTATTCAGTTGTGTGAATCAACTACAGGTTATCCTTTGGGTCATTTGCAGCATCTTAGTACTGAATTTCAGAAGGTCATTGGGATGGTATGAGATCATAATTATATTTAGATTATTTATGCCTAAAAACGTTGATCAGCTGATTGACAGTGGTCACTCAAGTCTATTTAGCTAACATGTGTATGGAGCTTACTATGCATCAAACACTGACCTAAGTACTTTATAAATGTGAACTCATTTGACTTTCATACCAATACTCTGAGGTAGGTCACTATTATTACTCCCATTAAACAGATGTAGGAGTTCAGGGCACTGGCCTAAGGTCACATAGCTAATATCTAGAAAAGAAGAAAGTTCTGGCCAATGGAACTGGCTTAGATCATGTTCTCTACTGTGTCTCTTATATATACTAATATTATTGCACTCAGAAACTGTAGTATGTGTCTTTATTTACCTGTCTTTCTGCTCTTTTAGACTATGAGCTTGAGCACAGCATCTGTGTCTTATTTTTGCCAATGTTGCTTTAGGGAATGAGCCAGGGACTTTGCTGAAGTAAATGCTTGCATGAAGAATGAGTTAGTGTGGGGCAATGAGCTCATGGGCACCATTTCTTAAAGTGCCTAAGATTTCCTTATATTTTCCTGGTGAGGACTGGGAGAGCAGGATCGGCAAGGAGATAGGAAAGAGAAAAGGAAATGGAAGCAAAGATAGGATGTGTTGTCTATTGCTTGCACTTCAACCATGCAAACTGCTCAGAAAAGTTTTTACAACTTAAATCAGAGGAGAGATTGGATAGAAAGAGCCTAAAGTGGGGTGCCTGGGTGGCTCGGTTGGGCATCCAATTCTTGATTTTGGCTCAGGTCATGATCTCAGGGTCATGAGATTGAGCCCCGAGTCAGACTCTGCGCTCAGCAGGGAATCCGCTTGAGAATTCTCTCTCCCTCTGCACCTCCCCCCTGCTTGCATTCTCTCTCTCAAATAAATAAATAAATCTTTTAAAAAAAGAAAGAGCCTAAAGCTATGCTGTCCAATAGAAATATAGGATGAACCACGTGTGATTTTAATTTGCAAGAAGCCACATTTACAAAAGTGAAAAAGAAACAGGTGAAACTAATTAATTATGTATTTTATTTAATCCAGTATATCCACAACAGTGACGTTACAACATGTGATCAATGTAAGGCTTATTGATGACATATTTTAGATTCTTTTTTACTCAGTCTTTGGAATCTACAACACTTCTTAACTTGGATCAGGCATATTTTTTAAAGATTTATTTATTTATCTTAGAAAGCGAGGGAGAATGGGGGGAGAGGGCAGAGAGAGGGGGAGAGAGAAACCCAAGCAGACTTCAGGTTGAGTGCAGAGCCTGAAGTGGGGCTTGATCTCATGACCTTGACATCAGGACCTGAGCTGAAACCAAGAGTCAGAGGCTCACCTGACTGTGCCACCCAGGCATATTTTTTTTAAAAGATTTTATTTATTTATTTGAGAGAGAGCGAGAGGCAGAGAGACGCGAGCACAGGGGAGGAGGGGCAGAGGGAGAGGGAGAGAGACTCTTAAGTAGACTACGCACTGAGTGCAGAGCCCCACACGAGGCTCGATCCCAGGACCCTGAGATCACAACCTGAGCTGAAACCAAGAGTTGGACACTTAACTGGCTGCGCCACCCAGGCGCCCCAGGCATATATATATATATAAATATATATATATATATATATATATATATATTTATATATATATATATTTTTAAGATTTTATTTTTAAGTAATCTTTACACCCAACTGGGGGCTTGAACCCACAACCCCAAGATCAAGAGCCACATGCTTCGTAGCTTGAGCCAGCCGGGCGCCCCAGGTCAGGCAAATTTAAGTGCTCAGCCCCTACTTGTGACTAGTGGCTACTGTACCTACTTTGCTACTCAAAGTGTGGTCCTTACACGGCAGCATCACAACTGGAAGTTTGCTGGAAATCTCAGAATCTCAGGCCCCACCCTACCCCTACTGAATCAAAGTCTGCCTTTTAAAGAGCTCCTGGAGTGATTTGTTTGCATATCAAAGTTTGAGAAGCTGACCTACGGGTCAACTGAACTGAGAGGGTATTTTCCAATGAATGGCAGATAATAGCTCCCTAACCCTGAAATCACAACCACAGGGTCTCTCATTAAACACTTCATTTGTTAACTTCCCTCCTTTTCTTTTCCCTCTCCCTCCCTCCCTCATTTCCTTCCTTCCTTTCTCGCTTCCTTCCCTTGACTGGTTCCCACATTAAAAAGAAGACTTTTTCCATCAGTACTGCTGCTTCTCTCAAATGACAGTGCCAAGCTATTAAATTCTGCCAGCTCATCCTTCGTGAATGAAGGGAAGTGGATTCAGTGGCAGCCCTATCTTTCTGCCGTTATCCTGTATTAAATGTCCTTCAATTCGTATGTGCTGCGGCTCCCCTGCAAGACCCCCTGCTGGTTTATGTCACTTGCGCATTAACCTCATTGGTTACCAAACATCCCTATTATTAAGCCATTAAAAGCCGGGCTTGTTCACCTGCCAGCCCTTTTAGTTTCCTTTCCCATCTCCTGGATCATTTTCTCAGATGGGATTTTAGTGATTCTCCCCACATCCCTCTTCTTTTTTATCTTGCAGGAATTTATTTCCTCTGTAACCCCCTCTTCTTCCTCCCCCCACGCAGTGTGCTGTCTTTCTGCAATTTTTTACTACCAGTCTCTCTGCCCAGGAGAAGATAATTACTTGGTTGAGAACAGGTTGGTTATAGCTGGGTGTGCATTCACCAAGCTGAAGCCTCGTCAGCAAGGCTGTTTCCAGTGACATTTGGCAAGTCACCGCTTTCCAACCCCATCCAATTGTTTCTGCCAGTTTGATGAAATTGCAGAGCGGGTTGCAGTATTGGCAATTTGAAAGTGGATATTGCATAGGGTTATAGAATCATATTTTGAAAACCTGTTTTTGTATACCTTGTCCACCTTACCTGTATGTTTTTAAAGAGCGATGTGATATAATTTTAGCAATGTGTGTGTGTAGTGTTAAGCTTGAAGTTTTAGAGGGAAAATTTGGGATGAAGATAGAAATGCCCAGCCTGTGGGAACGTGCTTTATTTTCAAGTTGACATTTCACCAAGGGGGCCAATGGAAGCCTCCCAGTTTGCTCCCCATGTTCTGGTACCTCATGTTGCTGATGGCAGCTACACTGGTGAGCCAAATCCACCAGACTCGGGTTTTTTTTTTTTTTTTTTTTTAAGATTTTATTTATTTAACAGAGAGAGAGAGAGGGAACACAAGCAGAGAGAGGGAGAAGCAGGCTTCCCCCCTGAGCGGGGAGCCCGATGCGGGGCTTGATCCCAGGACTTGGGATCATGACCTGAGCCCAAGGCAGACGCTTAATGACTGAGCCACCCAGGCTCCCATAAATTCTAATTTTCTGTAATCTCATTAGAGAAGTGTTTTATTTTATTTTTTTAAAGATTTTATTTATATATTTGACAGAGAGAGACACAGCGAGAGAGGGAACACAAGCAGGGGGAGTGGGAGAGGGAGAAGCAGGCTTCCCGCGGAGCAGGGAGCCCGATGCGGGGCCCAGGACTCCGGGATCATGACCTGAGCCGAAGGCAGACGCTTAACGACTGAGCCACCCAGGCGCCCCCAAAGATTTTATTTATTTATTTGACAGAGAGAGAGATAGTGAGAGCAGGAACACAGGCAGGGGGAGTGGTAGAGGGAGAAGCAGGCTCTGCACTGAGCAGGGAGCCTGATGTGGGGCTCGATCCCAGGACCCTGGGATCATGACCTGAGCCCAAGGCAGATGCTTAACGACTGAGCCACCCAGGCGCTCCCAGCCTCCTGTTTTTGTATGGCCAGTAAAGCTAACAATGGTTTTTACATTTTTAAATGGTTGAAAAAAAGTCAAAAGGCAGATATTTCATGACACCTAAAAACTCCATGAAATTCACATTTCAGTGTCCATAAATCAAGTTTTCTTGGCACACGGCTACACCATTCATTTACGTATTGTCTGGGGCTACTTTCACACCACAGTGGCAGAGTTGAGTGGTCACAACAGATGGTATGGTCTGCAAAGCCCCAAATATTTACTCTCTGCCCCTTTATAGACAAAACTTACTGCCCCTGATCATAGGGCACTGGTTCTCAACTTGGGCTACATCTTGGGGAGCTTTAAAAATATAGATGCATGTGTCCTGCCCCTAAAGATACTGGTTTAATTGTTTGGGGGTGTATCCTAGGAATTGGTCATTTTAAAAACTCTCGGTGATTCTCCTTTGCAGCCAAGGTTTAGAACCACATAACCCAGTATAAGGCGATGTAAAACTTGATTGACTCATGATGATTTGAGGACCTAAAAAAAATACATGCTAATACATAACATGGAAATACTAACTTCATTTCCTTTCCTTGCTCTTATCAAGTTGTTTCTGATTCTTGCTTGCTTGCCTAGTTGTGATTTTGTGTCTTTTCCCTATCTGAATGTCTGTTTGGCACACATGTTTCCAAGCACCATTGAAGAGAAGTAAGGGCAGCATGGTTGAATGAAGGTTGCTTCTAATTTTAGGACCACCTCCTTGGGACTTTGAGTAGGAATTCGTGGCTCCTGTAGGTGGAGGAAGGCCATGGCGGCAGGTGAGTGCACAGCTGAGAAAGTCTCTTCCTTTTTTTTTTTTTTTTTTTTAGATTTTATTTATTTGAAAGAGAGAGAGTAGGGGGAAGGGGCAGAGGGAGAGGGAGAGAGAGAATCTCAAGCAGACACCCCACTGAGCACAGAGCCTGACACGGGGCTTGATCCCACGACCCTGAGATCATTGACCTGAGCTGAAATCAAGAGTCAGACGCTTAAGCAACTGAGCCACCCAGGCGCCCCAGAGTCCCTTCTTTCCTGACCACCTAGCAACATTCTATTCACCCCTCTTCCGAGATGAAGCTTAAGAATTGACTTCTTACGAAACCCTTTCTGCCTGCCCCCCTCCTCACTCCAGACCTAGTAGAACTGTCCCCTCCAGTCTTCATATCCCCCTGCAACTCCCAGAGGCTTTTCCTCCAGCAGCTGGGACACCAGTTGGCATTTACTTGTTTATATGCCTGTGTCCCTCCACTAGAGTGTTGTTTGTTTGGGGTAGGGCCATGTCTTATTAATCTCTGTGGCCCTTGCTCCCAGCATCATGCTTATTATCCAGCAGGTGCTCAATAAATATTTTATAATGAAAGAAGCAAGAAAGAAACGAAGCTTTGTTTTCTCAGGGCATCATGGTGTTTCCTGAAATGCTGTCACTGATACTGTAAGCTGCAGGTTGGAGACATAATGTATTCTTAGAGATAGCATCTTAAGGCAAATCACTGAAAGATGAACTTCTGGCTCTGGCCGAAAGCTTTAGTGGAAAGGCAAGGCAAGTCATAGGGATCTTTACTGAACAATATCAAATTAAATGGGATCAGCCACCATACTGAAGACAGTCAGGACTACTCCAGGGAAGGGCTGAGCAGGTGTCCAGAGTGTCCCCACTGGAAAGTCTGCTTTGCTCAGGAGAAATTCTTAGCAATTACCTCTAAAAAATTCAGCTAAAGACTTGCCCATCGTTTGCTTTGAACCAGCCCTCTAGATTCCAGCTCAAATGGCCAACTTGCCCTCTCTCTGAATCTTTACTTCACCTATCTTTCCTTCTTTATTCTCTTTCCTCTCCACTGGTCTAAAAACTATATGAGTGGAGAGATTATGTCTCTTAAGTCACTACTGTATACCTGTACATAACATGGTGCCTAACACGTAGTATGTATGCAATAAATAGTTGTTGAGTGAATGAATGAAGAATGAATCTGCAGGACCCAAAGCTCCATTTTCCTTCATCTACTGTGATGGGTCATGGTTTCAACTGTCCAGCATCCAACTGGTGAGTCTATGAGTTCAGGTGTTGTTAACCTTGGATCCATTGACATTTAGTTGGTCCATAGCTCAAATTTAAGGTGTCTATGACTGGGCATGGAAAAAAATACGTCTTTATTTACCTCTTTATTTCCACTAACCTTTCATTGAAATGTAGCTTTTCCTTCAATAATAAATGTAGGCAACAAACAACAGTAGTGTATTAGTAGGATCTGTGATTTTGTCACCAGTTGAATCCTTTACGCTTGTCAGCAATTTGGAATTATTGTAGTAATTATACCTGCCACTAGATTTTGTTATTTAATGTGTTAATAAAGAAGCACACATACTACTATGTCATAAATTTATTGAATGACCAAATTAATCTTAATTAACCTAAATGAATGCATTAAAATTCTATTAATGTCATTTCCAAGTAACTCCTTTGTAATCCTACATATGTTACTTTATACATTTAAAAACATTCCTAGAAGGGGTGCCTAGGCTTCTCCACATTGCCAAAGGAGTCCCTGGCGCAAATGAGGTTAAAAGCCCTTATTTAGTGCTAGTTACAAAGGTGGATCCAGTTTAAAAATGAATCAAGGAATATACATATTTTTAAGTATGTTATACTTCAAAAAAAATTTTTTTTTAAGATTTTATTTATTTATTCATGAGAGACAGAGAGAGAGAGAGAGAGGCATTGGGAGAAGCAGGCTCCCAAGGAGCAGGGAGCCCGATGCGGGACTTGATCCGAGGACCCTGAGATCATGACCTGAGCTGAAGGCAGACGCTTAACCATCTGAGCCACCCAGGCGCCCCTCAAAAAAATTTTTTTAATTGGTCTGCACTAATCATGGCAATCCCATATCAGTAATTGATTTAACAAAGTGTATATGTCCCAATCTCTGCCAGTGAAACATAAGAGGAAATTCTGCTGGGACCCCTGGGTGGCTCAGCCGGTTAAGTGTCTGACTCTTGGTTTCAGCTCAGGTCATGATCTCAGGGTCATGAGATCGAGCCTCATGTGGGGCTTCACCCTTAGCCTGGAGTTTGCCTCTCCCTCCCCCTCTGCCCCCCCCCCCCCCCCTCCCCGCATTCTCCCTTAGATAGGTAGATAGATAGATAAATAGAAAGATAGAAAGATAGATAGATAGTTAAATTTTTTTTTTTTTTTTTTAAGTAGGGGTTGAAGCCAAACAGCCAAATTCTGCCATCAGGAAGTGTGTCAGGGTCCAGCTGATCAAGAATGGCAAAAAAAATTCACAGTCTTTGTACCCAATGATGGTTGCTTGAATTTTACTGAGGAAAATGATGAGGTTCTGGTTGTTGGATTTGTTTGCAAAGGTCACGCTGTCGGTGACATTCCTGGAATTCGCTTTAAGGTTATCAAAGAAGCCAGTGTCTGTCTCTCCTTTGGCCTGATTCAAAGGAAAGAAGGAAAGACCAAGACTGTAAGTTTTGGTGGTGATAACATGACAATAATAAACATTAATATACCAAAAAAGCCCCAAACTTCCCAGGCATAGATGAGGGGTTGTCTGCTACAGACTCCCTCACAGATTCTGCTTCTGCTGGTTCAGCTCAGGAGCTGATTCCCTGCTGGCTGCTGATCTCCTCCTCACACCCGAGTATGTGGAGCTTGGCTGACCACCCGAGGACCGCACCCTGACTAACCACACAAGTTAGCAGCTGACATGCACTGATGGACTAATTTGGGCCCAATTCAGTATTCATTCAACTCCCTTTTGTGAGCTTAGCATCACCCAAACTTTGATATTCTTCTCTGGCCCCCGGGCTTGGAAAGCTGTGTGACATCCTCTATTATATCAATTGTATTCATCTTTTCAAAGAACCAACTTTTGGCTTTGTTGATTATGCTCTATTATTTTCTGTTCTCTGGTTTCTGTTCTCAGCTTTATTATCCAGCAGGTGCTGGATAAGCTTTAAGTATTTCCTTCCTTCTGCTTTCTCTGGATTTGGTTTGTTGTTCTTTAACCCTGAAATGGAAACAGGATTATTTGATTTTCAGCCTGTCTTTCCTAATATATGTATTTAAAGCTATGATATCCCCTCTATCCACTGCTCTAGCTGCACCCATCAGTTTTCACATGCAGTGTCTTTCCTTATCATTAGTTCATTAGTTCAAAATGCTTTATAATTTCCACTGTGATTTCTTCTTTGACTCATGGATTATTTAGAAGTGTATTGCTTAATAGTCAGTTGTGAACTTTCTAGTAATCTTTTTGTAACTGATTTCTAGCTTAAGATCACTGTGGTCAGAGATCAGACTCTGATTGATTTCCATCCTTTGAAATTTGTGGAGACTGGATGAGCCAGTGTATGGCAAATGTTGGCAAATGTTCTTATGCATTTGAAAAAGAATGTGTGTTCTGTTATTGTTGGGGACTGCCCCCTGTTCTGAACCTCTCCCCATATTTCCTTACTGTTTTGTCTCTTCCCTCTTTTCAGACTCTAGTGTCATATTCTGTAATGAGACTTCCTGTTGAGTGCTCCCCCATATCCAACACCAAGGCCACCGAACGCCTCTTCACCAACATGCAGGTGAGTTGCGTGGCGTTTGGACAGCCAGTGCCTTTTCTCTGGTTCTTGGGAGGCAGTTAGGGGTTGTCACTCTGTACCAGGGAGAATGAGCCTTAGCATTCAGACCTTGAAATGCAGCAATAATATCATGAGAAACTGCTTCACTTCCACAGAGGGTGATCCAAATAAACATCTCCTTCCTCGATAAAAATACACTTACACACATAGATAACAGTTTCTGTCTGGGAGCAGGTGGCAAGTGCCACAGATGGCCGTGGAGAGGGTGGGCTTGGGGAACCTGGGCTCTGGCCCATATATCACTGCCACAGAAGCAAGATGAACTACACATTGTTTCAAGTGCTCCTGGGTGGCTGTGCAGTTGAAACCTAAAGATAAACTGGAATAAAGGTGCATCCTAGCTGTGATATTGTGAACCTGTGAAGAGTGTGAGAAAGGGTATGTATGTACATTGAGGCTTTAAAAATATGTGTGACACTCCTCAGTCCCTTGCTGTTCTATGTGAATCTATCTAAACAGTAATGCCTACTAGTTAGCTCTCCTGACTCTGAATGCTGTATAGGCAGCTTTAACTCCATGTATGTTTTCCACAATCAGAATAATTTGGGACAAAATAGGCACAAACTGTGAGTCAGTGCTGAAGAGAATCATTAGAAAAGAAAGACAAGAGAGCTAAAGTAGATGGCGAGAGAGCAATGCTCTGCCTAGGGTGCTATTAAGGAGACTGAGGCAAAGCAAATTAGCAGGTCAGAACTTCATTTCTAGGGGGGTAGGAGTGGAGATGTATGGAAGGCAGGTTCTTGATGTGCTTGACCATGAAGACCTCGGCTCAGAGTCAAGCTTCTGTAATCTTGATGGAAGGGACTTGGGTGGGGTTGTTGGAGAAATGGTTCTGAGTAGTCAAAGACTTTCCCTGGCATGGTTGACACAAATTTACTTCTCCATACATGTTCAGGGAGCAGTTAGTCAGGGGTTCCATTGGGTCTTCCTTCTCAAGGGAAATCTTGGAATAGAGTTTAATGTGATGAACTGTAGCCCCTCTTTCTGCAGTGGGACTTGGGGCTGCAAATGGTCCTTGTCGTCGTCCTCTTCCAGTGTTGTCTTTAAATTCCCTTCAACCTCAGCTACCGTCTGTGCTGGTCTCAGTGGTTTGCCCAGTGATATGACCTCAACCCTCATTCCTGAGGCATCTGAGCCTTTCACAGACTGAGGTTGTTGCACTCGTCCATTCACAGTTTCCTTTGGACAAGGGAGTACCACGAGGTGCCCAAGCAGATCACTTGGGTTTCGTGTATATTCCTCCGTAGTCCCCACTCCCCACCCCTGTCATGTAAAAGCAGCCTTACCTCTTCCTGCTGAGCAGGGTCAATCTCCCCTGTAAGATGGTGACTCCTCTATTTGCCTGCTGAGCCTGAGACATAGGAAGCACAGAGTGTCCAAGTAGCATCTTGCTGTGTCCTCTGAAGGGGTCTTGGATGGCAAGAGTGGGCCCCCTTTGGGACGTCCTAATCAAGCAGAGCCCAGAGGTGAAGGGATGGAAAGCACAAAGTCCCCCAGTAGGTCACTGGGGATAATGGAAGTGAGATCACTCCTCCTTCCACTTCTTGGTTCAGAGACCGACGTACTCTTCCTGTGGGGGACACAGTACCACATAGAGGTCTCTGAATCAGTGTGTATACTGAATCCTAGAAGATGGCACTCCATCCTCACGGAGTCTTGCCTCTGAGCCAGCACTTCAGCTGTACCTTTAGCAGACAGTCCCGTCGCTCTCTCGTGGCCGGTTGCATACTGAACAGCACAGTATGTAATACAAGCAGTGGATCCCATGATCATGGGCTCACTCCCTTACCTCCGGCGCTGTGAAATGAAGCATCCTGGTCAGATGCTCTGTTATATAGGATTGTATCTTTGTGCATCAGGCATTTTGTAAACCCTTGGATAGTAGAGCTGGCTGAGGCTCTGCAGACATAAAAGGCAAACCTATACATGGAATGAATATCTGTTTCTGTGAGAATGAACTGCTGGATCTTCCAGGGTGGAAGTGACCCAAATGAAGTCAACTGTTATGAAGTGGCCCATCAATCCCCTCAAGGCAAGTACCATATTGGAGGCTCAACATTGGCCTGTGGTGCTAACAGGTTGGACATCCTGAGATGGCAGTAATAGGGCCCAATCCTTTGGGCCCATGTGTGACCTCCATCTCTGCCCCTGTGGTTACTCTGTTGTTTCCAATTTGCCAATTTGTGGTGGCCCATGACAAACTCTGGATGCCATCAATGAACCAGGTCATTTTGTCTACGTGGTTGGTCAGTGCTCATCCATGGTGGATGCTTTTTGGTGGGTGTTAACATGAGAATCACAGATCTTGATACTTTGTACCCACTTCCATATACCCATCCACAGGCTCACCCAAACACAAGGGGGCCAAGAAATGTATTCCAACTTATATGCTCAGAAAATAGAGGAGGAACTATTTGGAGAATAGCAGTGATGACTACCACAGTCCCCACTTGTTACACTCTGTTAGAGGGTTCTCAAAGCATGTTCTTTCTCTAGTGTTCTACAGAGTTTTAGGGAAAGTAAATGTTTACTTATAGCTTTCGTTCTTCCTAGAATCCAAGCAATGTTTCCTTAGGGCTGGGTTAGAGACAGTATAACTGTTGGGTTTTAGTCAGAACAGTATGCCCTTATGCTTTGTTACTGGTAAAAGCATGTTATTCCTGGCATTTTCTGTCCTATTTGGGAGGGACTTTTTAAAAGCAGCTGTTGAATACTCATGCAGAGAGTCTTCTGGTGAGCCCACCCAACCGGTCTGCTGATCATGCCCATTCACATCCAAATCCCACTGAAATACAAGCCTGGCCTCCTACCACACTTATATTACTCCTTATATATTTTTGGTCCTCGATTGATTCTCTCCCCAACTACAATATAAGCTTCTTGGATGCTGAGACTCTGTCTCCTTTCTCTTTATAGCTCCTGTTCCTAGGACAATATCCTAACCATGTAAAATGCTTTGTAATATTTGTAACTAATGATGAAGTGATTCTAGAAAGCAAACAAAACAGGTTTTATGACAAAGATAGCCACCCATGCAAATAATGCAAGGCAAACAGTCCTCAAAGGATAAACGGGACCCAGAATGCTTTTTCCCCCAGGGCCCCCACTGATCTGATATGTGTGCTATGACCTCTAGCAAATGGAACGTCTGTGGATTGAGCCCAGCAAGTTGGAGGGCCTGGTTGACATTTTATGTGGTGAATGTTCAGAGGATTGCAGCTCCTCAGGAAGGTTAATCTGAATCTCAGAAAGCAGGACAACCTTCGCCAAGTCTCTGTCAATTAGAAGAGTGTAACCATTTTATTTTATGTGCGAGACCTTAAGCTGCTCAAGGCAACATTTTCAAGTTGAAAAAGTCCATCTCGGGGCCCTTGCTTCCTATTTCTATTCCTTTCCCTATTTGAACTTTCACCCCAACCCAGAAGCAAAACCAAAATGCCTTCTATTTGGGAAAACCAAGAAATTGTTTTGCTATTTTGTTTTTATGACCCAAATCTATATATTACTGGCTGCCACAGTGTTATTCCCCTCCCCCCCCCACACACTCATCATTCATAGCTACAGGGGTGAAAATAGTCCAAAATGGTATGTAATGTCTGTTACACATTTAGATGCATAAATTTGGTTGTCAAGATGGTGATTTAATAGAAACTTATAGGTTCATTGTAGACTATTTTTAATGCCTGGAATTTTTTTTAAAAGTGTGTACATGTGCATGTGTGTTGTTTTTATTTCTCTCTTCTTGGATATGTCATTTCTTTGTAATATAGTCCCACTTTATTTATCATGGCCTGGATCTAACAAATTTTGACTATGGACTTAGAGTAAATTAAGGAAAAAGCATTTATTCTCTTAAGAGTCAGGAAGTAAAACATCTTGATTTCATATCCGTAATGTCAATGATAAACCCAAAGTCTTAAGTCCTGTGACATCAGGCATGGAAGTTGACTGTGGGATTTCTCATTTTGACATATTATTTCTTTGGGACTATAAATCATTGATATTGGACTAGCCCCTGAGAATTCATGTTGTTGAAAAACAAAATTCACAGAAGTAAAAAATTTTTAATAGAAGTAAGTAAATTTTAAAGATTGTATTGGCTTTATTCAATGATTCATGGATCAGGCAGTGTCCGTCTAGTAGATAGAAAGGAGCTTCAAGAAGCTGTATAAAATGAAAGACTGTTATAGGCAAAAGGGAGCAGGAGCAAGGAAGTTATGCTAGGCAAAAAGCAGACTGGTTGTGGCAAGGTCACTTTCCTTTAGGGGACAGCAAGGGTCCATCAGGCAGATAACCTACATAGTGCTGACCAGGCAATTCCTGATTGACTGGTTTAAGGTTCTTTTTCTGTAACAGGTTAAAACTATAATAAAGTTAAGTCTTGGTTTGGTGACGTGGGGCTTAGCATAAGTGACTCTATTTTGAACCTGTTGTCTTGTTTTTAACAAGGTTTGTGCCAGTCTGAATTATTTTGAGTATATTTTTAGTTTTGAAATTGGTATTTAATGCTTTTTAAAATGTAGTTTCTTTCTCTCTCATTCATGTGCTCTTGTCCTCCTTCTCATGTTTATTCTCACTCTTGTTAATTAGTTCGATGTTACTAATGCCCTCCGCTAATTTCCTCACTGGTTTGGGAATAAATTTTTTTGCCATTGTAATGCTTTCAAGCTCCTGAAATCAGAGTTCAAATTTTTCATCTTCACATAAGTATTCCAGAATGAAAGTCAGGATATAAACTGCAAGATATTTTTCAAGTAATTTGAATAATTCCTTAGTGGGAAGTTGTAAATGCCTTCACTACTCTCTTTTGAAATTTGGGACAGGAATGAGTTATAGTAATGAACAGCTCACATTTCTGTGCAGTGAAAAAGACGGTGGTGATTTTTCTACACTGTGTTTAGTAATTCACCTTCAGGAATTTTCAGGGCCATTCTCACCAGCTGAGGCTAGGGATAAGAAGGGGAATCAGCCAAGAATGCCACTAGAAATCATGCTATTCATATCTAATCCTATTGACTGTCCTCCCCGACTTTGGAGAACACCACCAATACAAGATAAGCAGTCAGAATATTATAGAGCAGTGCTGTCCAAAGGAAGTATAATGTGAGCTATATGCATAAATAAAAAAAATTTCCCAGTAGCCACATCAAAAAAAAAAACAAACAAAAGCAACAGGTGAATGTAATTGTAATAACATATTTAATTTCACATGATATGTCCATGATATTCACCTTTCAATGTGTGAAGATAGAAATATTAATGAGATACTTTATATTCTTTTTGGCATAAGTCTTCAAAATGTGGAATGTATTGTACACATCCAGCATATCTCAATTTGGACTTGCTGCATTTCAAGCTTCCAGTAGTCACACCCGGTGAGTGACTACCACAGTAGACACAGCAGACATGGAGGATATCTCATCCCATACTCTCTCTCTCTCTCTCTCTCTCTCTCTCACAAATAAGGATTCAGGAACCAGAGAGGGCCCACTACTTGCCACACTCACACTGTTGAATCAGAAAGCAAGACTCAAAGCCAGATCTTCTAATTACCTCTCAAGGCCACTTTCCGCTACTTCAAGAGGTTATTTTGGCCTGAAATCTTATTGACTCCTTCCCCCAAATCTCAATTTTATTTTGCTTCTGTAGTTTTCATCAAGAAAAATAATCTTACAGGGCGCCTGGGTGGCTCAGTCAGTTAAGCATCTGCCTTCGGCTCAGGTCATGATCTCAGGGTCCTGAGATCGAGTCCTGCATCAGGCTTCCTGCTTGCAGGGAACCTGCTTCTCCCTCTCCTCCCTGCTCATGCTCTCTCTCGCTATCTTTCTCTCTCTCTCAAATAAATAAATAAAATCTTTAAAAAAGAGAGAAATAATCTTACAACAGGAACGAGAGTAAAAGACAGATTCTTATGTGAGACTCCCAACAATGATGTCATGGGAGCCCTCACCTGGTTAAGAAGGGAGTGACGATGAACCTGAAACTAATACAATATTGTATGTCAAGTTCATTTCAATTAAAAAAAAAGGAAGTGTTCTTAAACACTTCACTACAAGCACAGAAAAAAAAGGAAGTAAAGAGATATTAAATAATATTTTAATAGCCCCTATCTGCTTTAAACAAGTTAAAAATCTCTAAGCCTGGGCAAATTATATCTGGGGTCACTGAAAAAACATGCAGATGAGGCAACAGAGCTGCTGGTGGTTACCAGGAAAATGATGGGGAAAGGAAGAAACACTAGAGGATTGGCACATATCCAGATTTTCCAACTGGAAAAGGCAAATGATACCAGTAGCAAATGTGTCTGTAGTAGCTAATAGGTGCCAGGTTCAGGTTCTGAGTGCTCTAGATACGTTGATTCATCAATTCCTCACACCAACCTTATGAGATAAGTATTAATACTGTCTTCACTTTTCAGATGAGGAAACCGAGACAGAGAAGTAATCTGCCCAAGATACATTGCTAGATGTAGATGGCAGAGCCAGGATTTGAGCTAGGGGGTCTGACTCTGGAGTCTAATTTTTTGAATTGGTATTACACTATGCTTCTCACAAATGAAAGATTTCTGGGGCGCCTGGGTGGCTCAGTCGGTTAAGTGACTGACTCTTGATCTTAGCTCAGGTCTTGATCTCAGGGTCGTAAGTTAGAGCCCTGCATTGGGTTCCACGCTGGGTGTGGAGCCTACTTTAAAAAAAAGGAAATTTCAGTATTTGTCTAGTTCTCTGCCCTTTCATCCTCCCTTTCCCCATAGCTGGGAATCATCTGATATCCACTTGAAAGTTCAGCCCAAGCCAGGCTCTGGGGCAAGAGGTGACTTTGGTAAGAGAGGTCCTAGTTCAGTGCTTTAGTAGTACACCATAATATTTTATGGACCACCATCCCCACCCTGACCTTGTACCTCAGTTCTCGGCCCTGGGCCCTTCCTTGCATCATCCATCCCTAATTTAGGTATTAGAGTCTGTTCTTGGACCCATTTGCAACTTGTGGACAGGAGATCCTGATACCCCAGTCTCCTCAGGTCATTGTACAGAACCTTCTCCTTGATACCACTTCCTGTCAATTCTATTCTGTGTTACCTCTTGAGAGACCTCCATGACACCCAGTTGCTTTTGCCAAAGCACTGCGAAGGATTATACTCCCCACCCACCACGTGGAACATGGGGAGTTCCACCTATTGGTCAGAACTTCCTCCCATCACTCAGATTGCCCCCATTTGCTCATCCATCCTAGCAACTGAGTCTAATTCCAAGATCAAGCCCCTCCTCCCCTCCCAGTTTGCTTGGTTTTCTGTATTGGTGAAACCTTTCCGTTATGAGTGAAATGCCATAGTGTCAAGTCTTTGAGTCCTTGGAAAAATTATGTGTATTATAAAACAGTTGATTTAGAAGCACTTAAGATGAAAAGTGAGGATCATTAAGAAATCCGTCCAAATCCAATCTCAGTCACCCTTTCCCCTTTTTGGATAGTGTTATTAAAATTGCCAACAAGAAGAATGCCTTAGATATAGTACATCTGGAACTCAGCAAGCCATTTAACAGGGCTATCATGAAATTTTTGTGGATGAGAAGCAAAGAGTGTGGTCTGGATGATAGTATAGATATGTAAATTCATGTCTGGTCTTGAATGTCAATTTTGAGCTAGATCTCCAGTGCTGTTGTAAGGGTCTTCTTCTTGTTGAGGAGGAAGAATTTTTTTCTCTGCCCTTCAAGAGTCTTCCAGCTTATCTAAGAATTAAATTGTCAGGAGGCAGATTAACAGGAGAAAATAAAATTTGATTACATACCTACATTCATGAGATTTTAGGCACATTGTAGTCTGTAAGTCACCCTGAATTAAGAAGGGGTTAGGGATCTGGGACTTCACAGAAAGCTGAAAAAGAGTAAATGTTTGGTAAACAAATGTTTGCTGGGCCATTTAGAAACAACAGGACAGAGAGAAGAATTTTAACAAACTTTGCTAAATTCCTCCCTGTCTACCACCCCTATTTATATTATAATGTAGTGATCTACGGTGATAGCTCTCTTCCTGGAGCAGGTCTTTTATCTAAATTCTTTTAGGCAGGGGCGTCTGGGTGGCTCAGTCGCTAAGCGCCTGCCTTCGGCTCAGGTCATGATCTCAGGGTCCTGGGATTGAGTCCCACATAGGCATCGGGCTCCCTGCTCAGTGGGAAGCCTGCTTCTCCCTCTCCCACTCCCCCTGCTTGTGTTCCTGCTCTCACTATGTCTCTCTCTGTCAAATAAATAAATAAAATCTTAAAAAATAAATAAATAAATTCTTTTAGGCAGTTAGGGGGAAAGTCAAAATTTCTTCCTGAGTCTTTTGGGCCTTGATTGTTTTCAACTCTAAAGAATCTGCTTGCCAAAGTGGCACGTTTTGGGGCATCTCTCCCTTGGCCCCTATGCTCTTAACCCTGGCCTTTTCTACTTTTTATTAAACACTCTAATAAACACTTATGAGGAAAGCCCAGCAAATGTGTAGGAGATGCAGAATAGAGACAAATAGATCCCATGGCCAATGGCATACTCCGAAGTCAGGGGGTTCTCTATAAGCTAGAATGAAGGGCTAAAATGAACAAGATAAAATGCAATAAGAGTGCGTGTAAATACATGTGCTTTTAAAAAATTAAACTATACAAAAACCATATGAAAGGGACATGGGCTAACATTAGTATAGTGGTGGGGAGGTGGAGTCTTAGGACCTTTAATTTATTATAAACTCATCGTGAGCCAGAAGTGTACATGGCTGCCAAGTATTGAATGTGATCTTGGACTACATTAATTATAGTATAATGGGAAGGCTAATTCCATTGTACTTGGTACCTGCCAGACTCTGTATTATTGTACTCAGATCATGGCAGGCTAACAAATTACGAAAGATCTGAGACAGGCAGCAGGGCGGAAAAGGGTCTGGAACCAATGGTATGCTGGAGCTGGCTGGTACTCACTTCTAGAAATTGCTAAATATTCAGGAATTTGGGGGCTGCTGATTAAACCCTTGGCAGCTTGAACTGGGCCGTGGTGGGAGTATTGACACCATGGTAATTGGCAAATGCTAGAAATCAGGACTTTTTATTTTCTGGAGGGTGGGTTTGTCAGGACACCACTGTCAGTAACCCTCTGATATGAAGAATGATTTAAGACAGGTTGTTGCATTCTATCAAGAAGAAAAAAAAAAAACTCAAGGGCAGAGAGGATGAGGATTTCAGAGCTATCTTTAAATAGTTTAAAAGTTTAGGGCGGGGCGCCTGGGTGGCTCAGTCGTTAAGCGTCTGCCTTCGGCTCGGGTCATGATCCCAGGGTCCTGGGATCGAGCATCGGGCTCCCTGCTCCACAGGGACCCTGTTTCTCCCTCTCCCCCTGCTGCTCTCCCTGCTTGTGCTCTCTCTCTCTCTGCCAAATAAATAAATAAAATCTTTAAAAAAATAGTTGAAGAGTTTAGATTTTCTTTTTCAGCAGATGAGAGCCATGCTTGGCCAGCAGTCCTGTTTTCCTCTAAGGACAGAACAGCTCCCACAGCCGCCCCGCCCGGCCAGAGGTATAGCCCTGGACTGCCAGTCACTGGTGAGAACTCCTGTGAAGTTTCTCATATTGTCTTTAAAAGTTATGCAAATTTTATATTTTACTTCATAAGGGATTTGTATCTCTCTGACTCTAACAGTAATCCATTTATAGAGGCACTTCTCAAACTTCTCTATGTATGAATCACCTGGGAACCTTGTTAACATGCAAATTCAACAGAGCAGTTCTGGGCTGGAGGCTGAAATTCTGAATTTCCAACAAGCCGGAAGTTGCTGCTGGAGCTGCTGCTTTATGCGTACTTTGGGTAGGAAGGGTTTAAATGCCTTTACATGCCTTCTCTTCCCCCAACTCCGTCTTCTAGTAAATTCGGCACCCAGGGTGATAGGGCTCGTGGAATGGGTATTTAATCTCTGTCTCCCAGGGAGAGCAAGCCCTTGGGGGGTTATATAAATGGACCTCTGAAAAACTTGGAGTGGAAACTTTTTAGACTTACTTGCGTTGCATTGTCTGCCCTCTTGTTGAATTCCTTTTTACTGTACAGCACTTGGACCTTATTCTCTCTGCCCATACTGAGTATCATTACAAAAAACAGCCGAGGAAATTCATTCTTTGACCCACTGCAGGAAAATTGTCAAGGACGTCATCCACTATGTTACATTCTGTTCTCTGTTTGAGGGCTCAGGGGAACTTTCTCTTAAGTTTTAGTTCCAGGAATTGCTTCTTCTGAACACTTCATTCTTTTTGAACTTACTGACACTCTGAATCTCATAGTTGAATGCACTTTCTTCTCTCACTCAGTGTTCATCCAACACAGAACGATGGAGCACCTGCTAAGCTCCAAGCACCAGCGGGGTTGGGGCAGAGCAGGGAACAGAACAGACACGGATCCCTGCTCTCATGGAACCTGTATCCCAGTGGCTCTTCCCTTTGATTGTTAGGAAATACGGAGCCACTTTGGAGGCTGCCTCCAGCAACTCTAAAAGACCCGATAAAAGATAGTTCTAGTTTGAATCTGGCTCCCGGTTTTATGATTTTCCAACTCCCATCTTCTCTTTACCGGATTCTCCCAACTCTTTATTTTTCTTTTCTATGCCATGTACATTTTATTTGCCGTCAGCTGCCTCAAATCCCCCGCGGAATGAGGCAGTGTATAGATAGCTCATTAAATATGTGGAGCTGGAGAAATCAGAGCTAAAGCCAATGCAGTAAAGTTACCGGGAATTAAACTTCAGCCTCGTATACAAATAGTCTAATGTCCTGAAATGAAATTGTTCACCTTATAATATGGGGACTTTTCTGACATCATATTAGCAGTTCACCTTGTCTGGGGAGTTTCCACATGGTACTTTGTGACACAAAGGGTGTTTCTACTAGATAATACCTCAGTGCCTTTCAATAATGGGATTATAGACAAATTTCCATGATTTCAGTTCTATAGACAACAGTGGCTCCTCCTTTTCCCACCAGCCCCAATATCTATTGGAGAAGGTGGGGAATTCTTTAGGGGAGATGGTGGCCTTGGGGGATCACACATGTTGAGGTGGGGGCAGTTTTGGAGAGGGAGAGGGGCTTCTGCCAGAAAAGCAGCCCAGAGCTCAAATCCTCCACCTGGGATGTGTTTTGTGACACTCACTAAAATCTAAACTCCTGCTTTTTCTTCTAACTTGTCTTGATCCAATTCATGGTTTTCTTCAGATGAGTAAAATACCCCTGTATTCATAGTGGATGCTGTAAACCAGCCAGCCGTGGTATTTTTTATATCATAAGCAGCTGCTCTCCAAGCCGACACAGAGTGAGAGAGGCTGATTTGTATTTTTACAGCCAGATATGAAACCAGCTTTCAATAATTTGGGAAGCACGTGCCACCTCTTGGGATCCTCGGGGTGCTTATTTTGAAACGAGCCCTGAAGATTGCGGATACTACAATTACTACAACCCTGAACGGTAGCCCTGTTTTAGCCACTTCCTCGAACACGGGAAATTTTAATGAATTAATTGGCTTTATCTAAAGTCAGTATGAAATATTGGCGCTTGTGATGATACTACTCTGTGGCCACATAGAGGCAGCATTTATGACCTTTGTAACTACATTCCGTTCACTGAAAAATGACAACTGTGCTAAAGGAATACTTTCCTCCTTGCTGCTGCTTCTCCCAACGAGAGCTTTCAGCAAAGGGCATAGAAAGTCCTGCCAATAAATAACAAAAATTTACTGTCCTCACCATCATTTTACAGTCTTGCTCTCCTCATAAGAGGAGCACAGAGAGCAGAATGGATGAAATCAACCTGCTTTGCTCGGCACCAAGGACATGTTATCACTCAAATGAAGTGCTGAAGGGGGGTTGAGGAGAAATACACAGACCCACAATGGTGTCGCCCCAGACGTGTTTCTTGGCCATTGTCATTGTCCTTGTTATTCCATTTTCCCACCCCGAATGGCTGTCTGCCCTGTTTCCAATGCCATAGAAATCAGAATTGTCTTCACCTTCTGAAGACACCGAAAGACAGAAATCCCTTGAATCAGAAGCCATCCAGAGGGAATCATCTCTGTATTCCTTTTGTGGGACTGAATGTTCCTCTCCTTTGTAAGAGACTAGGATGCTTTAGAAAGTGCGTCTTCAGACTCCTTGAATTGAGGAAGGAAAAGAGACAGAGCCAGAAAGAGCTTAACTGGAATGAAAAGCATTTTCCTGGACGCTGCCCTCCTGAATTAATCAGGTCCAGCATAGGCGGCTGAAGGAGGTTGTTGGGGAAAAATTCCTTTCTCGTATGACTGGGTATTTCTAGCTGGGCTGCAAACAGAGGAATGCTTTCTCTCCCTTGGTCCAGGGCCATTCCAGCCAGAATCAAAACAACTGTTTGCCATTCCTATAAGGAACTTTAATGATCTGAAAGGAAATAGCAGGATGTACGAAAAGACCCAAATTTCTCTCCATTAGTGGTTTAAGGGCTCTTGGTATAGTGATTCTTGAAATCACAATTACAGTTCATGAAGTTTCTCTGACAAAGCCCAGCTATGAGAATTGGTTTGAGAAAAGGAGCACTGAGAGTTCCAGCCTTTATTTCAAAGAACCTCAGCTTTACCCTCGTTGTCGAAGTCCTTGAGAAAAATAGCTTGCTTGGGGAGGGGGGGTGGTGGTGAAGTAAAATGTATTTTTCCTCCTTAGTAAGCATGTCTTTTTAAAAATGTAGCCTGAGTTCTCCCTTTTTTCCCATCATTTGAGGCTTAATTCCCATATACAGACTATTCTTGTCACAGCCAATCCCTTGTCGCTCTAAATACATCTTTTATTTTGCTGCAGATTTTCAATAGCTTCTTATTCTTCTATTTCAGTAACAGTGACTGGTCTACCCAAATTCTCACCAAGCAAGACATTTACAGGAGCAGGAGGGCTGGGGGCGGGGGCGGACAAGCGATTAGTTGAGTGTCTACAGTGGGTTGGCAGTGCAATGTAAGCCTCCACCCGTATGCTGTAAGGCTAGTATAAGCATCCCCATTTGATGGATGAAGAAACTGAGGCTCCCTTTTCAAGGAGATTCAGCCATTCTCCCAAGTTTCAACCATGCGAACCCAGGTAGTCTGACCTCAGAAGCCATGCCTGTTGTGATATGCCAAACTGCCTCTTGTTAGGACGGATGATGCAATCTCCATTTGACAGTTGGCAATGTAAAGGTGAAGGGGGTTTTTAACTTTCTCAGAGTCCAGAGTGCTAACCATTACACAATGGAACCGCCACAGTTTTTAACTTTCTCAAATTCCCATTTAATCCTTGCCCGGTTGGTGTCCCTGGAAACCTGTTTACTGTACCAAGCCACTCAGCATAGCAACTCAAGACAGATGATCAGGCTGCATCCCATGTTGCCTGGGCAGTGTATGGGCTGCTTAAGAGAAGCTCCAACTTGATTATAGAACCTATCAAAAGTCACCTTCTAATTAATGTGAAGAATAGCTTCAGGTCATCGCTTTACCTGGGGTGGTGGAATTCTCTCTACTATGACATTAACCAACTTGGTTATGTTACACTGTTGGTGGCCTACAACTGTTCATCTTTACTATTTTGTTGTCCTAGCTCATTACTGAGGTTTCCCATATTCAGGACAGCAGTGTGGGATTCCAGTTTCCCTCTTGAGCTATGCAGGCATGACACTCAATGAGAATAACTGAATCTGGCATCAAGAGCCGTGTTTTTACACCATTCTTGGGACCACAGCACAGAGAATAAATATGTACCCAATAAGCCTCAAGGGAGATGTTCCTGGATATTCCCAACCATACAGAGTCCTCAGAACAGGACAAGGACAACTTTCCCTTTACTTGGGCACCTCTTCCTTCACCCTGGGCATCTGTGTCTGGGAAAGACCCCAGATTTCTACATAGCTCATGGGAGAGTCAGGTCAGGGCCAGAGATAAAACTCTAGAAGGGGATTGTAGTGGAGGCTAATAGCTGATCATCACAATAAATCCTCCCCCTTTTCCAGAGTAAAAGAGTTGTTGCCAGACACGGTGAATACCTACCCATGTTCTTCCATTTGAGTCCCTCTGTACAGCTAAACTATATTTAAACATGACTGCCTGGCTCTATAACATTACCTAGCATTACTGTGGTTCTCAGAGCGTCATCATCATCTGAGAGCTCGTTAGAAATGCAAATTCTCAGGCCCTGCCCCCCGACCTAGTGAAACAGAAACTCTGGGGGTTGGGCCCACAGTCTGTGTTTTAACAAGTCCTCCAGGGGATTCTGACGCAGGCTAATGTTCTTGAGAAGAGAGTGAGTAGAAAGAACGTGTGTTCCTTCTGTAACTGGGCCCAAAGACATTGAATATACCTCTTCTATGCTCTCTTCCTACTTCCTTCAGGCTCCATCCAGATGAAGCCTCAACCATGCAGATGGTGACAGTGCTTTAGGGCAGAGGTTTTATACTAATTTGATGCTAAAGAATCTTTTAGATTCAAGTTTTCCTTTTTCTTTTTCTTTTATTTTTTATAAAATGCAGGGCTTAAAAACATGACCCTGAGATCAAGACCTGAGCTGAGATCAAGAGTCGGACACTTAACAGACTAAGCCACCCAGGCGCCCCTCAGATTTAAATGTATGAAATAAAATTACATAAGATTGAAAAGAAAGCCATTTGTATTATAAAATATTCTTTATAAAACCAGATATGTGAAATAGTACTATATATACATTTTAAGTAATGCATTAGCTAACAAGATCTGATAGTGGGTCTAATGACCTCCATAAATTTAAGATATCTGCAGTAACTATAATTATAATGCGAAAAGTACATTCATAATGTAAGGAATGCTAAGTTTCAATTAGAGATTTATGGTAGACTCAGTAGTGGCCCAGGATATCCGTGTTCTAATCTTCAGCACCTGTAACCATTGCCCTGCATGATAAAAGAGACTTCACTGCAGATGTGATTAAGTTAGGGTATTGACATGGGGAGATCATCCTGGGTTGTTCAGATGAGCCCTAAATGTAATTCCAAGTGTCCTTACAAGAGGGCAGTAGGAGGTGGCTGGACAACAGAAGAGGATGAAGCAGTGTGGTGATGGATGCTATGCTATAGACTTTGAAAAGGGAGAAGGGGCCACAAGGCAAGGAATGCAAGGGGCCTCCAGATACAGGAAAAGGCAGGGAAATGGACCTTCCTCTGGAGCCTCCAGAAGGAACACAGCCCTGCTGACACCTGGACTTCAGCTCAGGGAAACTGATTTAGGATTTCTAACTTCCCAAACTGCAAGAGGATAGATTGGTGTTGTTTCAAAACACTGTGTTTGTGATGATTTGTTACAGCAGCAGGAGAAAACTAATACAAGCTTAGTTAAAGTAATGGTGATTTTTTTCCCCCTTATTCCAGTTCATGAATCTCCTGAATTCTCTCCATGGGTTAAAGAACCCTTACCCTGGGGTTTGGAGAGCTACAAAGTGGAAGGACCTGGGTCCCTGAATGACTCGAGGAGGCAGAGCTGCCCATGAATCTAGAACCCTTTACTCTGGACTAATATTGAGAGAAAAATAAACTTCTTTGATTTTTAAGCCACTGAATTTGGGGGGTCTCCTTGTTATAGTACCTTAGTTCCCTTATAGTATGTATAGTTCCCTTAACTATTATGGGAGAATTCCTCAAGAGGGGTTAAGGAATGTATCTAAGAAAACCATATATGGACAGGAGAAGGAATCCAAAGCACCTCAGCCCATCAGACTAAGGAGCCAACAGTGCTGGTGAGCAGTTGGGGCTAGAAACTCAGAGCACAGACCCGGCAAGGTCAGGAAGCCAGGGGCTGAGTCTGGTCAGGACTGCATACTAGGGCACTAGGGGGCAAGGTCAGAGAAAGGTGAGTGATAGAGGATGGGGGAGCCTGGGCCTCAGCAGCATGAGGGGCCAGCCCCTTTCTGTGCTCAGAATTCCAACTCCCACGCTGGTTCTCAGCCAATAAGAACCCTGACCTCTCTAGCAGCCATGCTAAAGAGCTTGGCTTGGGGTTTGCATGTTCCTATTTTATCTCACAGATACCTGGTCTCTTGTTCCTCCAGGCATGGACCTGTGGCCTTGTTCCCTGGTTCTGAGACCCAAGTTGGGCCCCTTTGGTTTTAATGACCTTCTGGTTTTCCTTCTTAGCTTCTTGGATCTCAGAACTCCCTTATGGTTTTCAATTTTCCTCATCTTGGTGTCTTTAGTTCCCCTGGGTGAAACATTTCAACTCCAACTCAGCCTCCCATCACCAGCCTCTTTAAAAACCCACCTTCGAGTTGAGTATGTCCCAGCCTCGCCTGGAGTAGGTAAGGATTCTAACCTCTTTTCATTATGATTCCACCTTGAAATAAAGATAGAAACATTTCTCAAGAGTTTTGCTTGAAGATCAATATTGCTTCATTTAGGGGAGAGAGAGATATATATATATATATAATTTATTTATTATCTATTATTATTTATTATCTATTATTTATTATTTATTTCATAAAAGACATCAGCCAGTTGAAGTCAATTACTAAGGAATTATGAGGGTACATGTGCAGAGTACCCATATTTCTGAAATTTTTCTGTACATGTTAAAATGTGTTAACAACTAAGGAAGTTAACTGGGTAACTTAAACCTCACCTTTCCATTGTTGTGATTTATACATAAGGATTTTCCTGATATGGTTCTTACATTTATCAAAAAAACCAGTAGTAACCCCATAGTAAAGTAGAATTGACAGAGAATGTCCATGATAAAATTTTGGAAATGTTAACAGCCGATAAAAACTGGGAAAGTGAAGTAATAAGAAAAAGTTTTCTTCTGGAAATAATGTCTGGAGCAGCCATTAATGATTTTAACTACCCACTTTGGTAAGGGATTTGGTTGGAGCACAGTAAATATAAAAGCAACAAACAGAAATTTTGAACATTGGACATATATGAAGAAATAAGGAAAAGAATGTCTAGTCTTTTTTTTTTTAACAAGTTTTTTTTTTTTAAAGATTTTATTTATTTATTTGACAGAGAGAGACACAGCGAGAGAGGGAACACAAGCAGGGGGAGTGGGAGAGGGAGAAGCAGGCTCCCGGCTGAGCAGGGAGCCCGATGTGGGGCTCGATCCCAGGACCCTGGGATCATGACCTGAGCCGAAGGCAGATGCTTAACCAAGTGAGCCACCCAGGTGCCCCAACAATGTCTAGTCTTAAATCTACATTTTGATTTTTCATATCAATGAATGAAAAATGTCTAAATTAGCTCTAGAGTAGAAATATAGAAATTATATTTAAAAAGTGATTATAATTTAATTATAGTTTTGTTTCACTTAATGCTTCAAATGCATTCCTGGAAAGCTAAATAAAAATATATCCAATATTTTCTTGAGTACAATTATGATTTTTTGGAGTTTCCATCAATACACAAAAGTCAACTGCATTTACATTTAATTAAGTAAGTAAGTAAATAAGTAAATTCTACACCACACATGGGGCTCAAACTCACGACCCCAAGATCAAGAGTCACATGCTCTGCCAGCCGAGCCAGCCAGGCACTCCTATTTTTTATTTTTTTTCAGAAAGTACATGTTTTATTTTAATTCCAGTATAGTTTAACATACAGTATAATATTATTTTCAGGTGTACAGCATAGTGATTCAATACATTTATACATTACTCAGTGCTCATCATGATAAACGTACTCTTTAATCCCCATCACCTGTTTCACTCACCCCCACCTCCCCGTACCTCCCCTTTGGTAACTGTCAGTTTGTTCTCTGTAGTCAAGAGTCTGTTTTTTGGTTTGTCTCTTTTTTACTTTCTTTGTTTGTTTTGTTTCTTAAATTCCACATTTGAGTGAAATCACATGGTATTTGTCTTTCTCTGACTGACTTATTTCACTTACCATTATACCCTCTAGATCCATCCATCCATGTTGTTGCAAAATTTCATTCTTTTTTATGGCTGAGTAATATTCCATTGTGTGTATGTATGTGTATATATGTATGTGTGTATATATATCTCAAATTTTCTTTGTCCATTCATCTGTTGATGGACACTTAGGCTGCTTCTGTAATTTGGCTATTGTAAATAATGCTGCAATAAACATAGGGGTGCATATATCTTTTCTTTTTTTTTCCCTCCAAATTTCTGGTTTAAAAAGGACTTGTTTGAGAAGAAAGGTCCCAAACATCAGGTTGTTCACAAAAATAACCTACAGTATCAGCTTTAGAAAACAAATCTTAAGACTATTGCACTAATTTTTTTTTCTAGAGGATGCATTTGACATGCCAACTCTCATTCACAAAAATACATTGTTACATTTGTGAACAGCCCCACATAGCACTCTTATGTGGGGTGTAACACATATACCTTGAACTCAAAGCTGCTTTCAAGTGCTACTCAAGTAATGTGATTGCCTTTGCAGTTAGGGAAGCAGCTACTGAGCTCAAGTATGAATGGGAAGAACTGTACTCCCTGCATAGCAAGAGATTATTTTGGAGACCGTTGATAAAAACCACACATCATTTTTATCATTAAGTCATAAAGAGGAATCAAAAGCAAAAGCAAAACTTACAGGGTAAGACAATGCCTAGGAGCGTCAGAGGAAGCGATGAGACCAGGCACAGGGCAGTATGAATTAACGAACATGGGAAGGACAAGGATGGGGACAACAGTAAGCGTGTGCTGAAGAAGATACCAGGAGAGGGGATCTGGTGAAAATTTTGATCTTAGACAAGTGCCTAAGTAAAGAAATAATGAGACAAAATTTCCAAACCCCGCTGTGTGCTTAAGAGTCATCCTCGCCATTGACGCTGTCTCTGTCATCCTTTCCTTCCTCAGCCTCTTTTTCATCACCCTTCACTCAACTCCAGCTGCTCATCAGCCCCCCACCAGTCTTCATTATCATCATCATCCGGGAGGTCCCCCTCCACAGCAGAGCCATCTGCACCCCTCTCACACTCCATCTTCACATGAGTCTCATCTTTCTTCAGGTAGCCGCTACTCTGCTCCTCTTCTCAGTTATCATTCTTCATCTCTACTCCTTGTTTGCTCTGTTCTTTTCAGTTTCTTTCCAGGCTTTCCAGTAGAGAACCTACTTTTTGTTTTATCTGGGTCAACTCCTTCTTAATGATGTGAAGGTCATCTCCTTTTAACTTTCCAGACTTAGAAGAAGATCTTCACTGTCCACTCTTAGAACTGAAGCCCCGTTGCCCCTTCCTGAGGTGTTTCCTGATACACAGTGGCATTTTGAGGGACTACAGCCCAAGCAATAGGAGGAGGAGGAGCACATGCTGGGTAACTCTACTCCATCCTATCATAATAATCCAAGTGAAAAGAGGAGCCATACAGCTCCGCTGCAGATCATTTTGCACGTGCTTCTCCTCGTTTCACTTTTGGCTCTGGAGACAGATTAGTATCTAAAACCTGGCCAGCTGTCATTCTGCCATCCTCCCCTGCCACAGCAGCTTGGGCATTTCTCTCATTAACATACTGAACAAAGGCAAAGCCCTTAAGAACACAGCAACCCACAATTTGGCCATATTGGAGAAAATTGCCTCCATGTCTGATTTCTTGACCACAAGAGTATTGGGATTCCCAGTGAATTCATGGGAGTTCATGGAGCAAGGATCTCTCTTGTTGGTAACATTGCTGGCCGTTGTCTTTGATGATAAGGTTTCTCACAAAGCCAAAAATTGTAGCTGAAGATCAAAAAAATATCACTCTAAGTAAAGTTCCACTAACTTATATATTTCAAGTGACTTGTAACCAGGATGGGGGAGGGAGAAGAGATTTGATTCTGAATCTCCTACTCCCGGGTTCTACCTGGAGAAGCAACTGCTGCTTGTCAGCAGTGCAGTGGCAGCCCCTCAATCTTTGTCTTTTCACTATCTTTTCAAATTAGTGTTTTCATATTCTTTGGGTAAATACCCTGTAGTGGAATTACTGGATCGTCTGGTAATTCTATTTTAATTTTTTGAGGAACCTCCATACTGTTTTCCACAGAGGCTGCACAGTTTGCATTCCTACCAACGGTGCACGAAGGTTCCTTTTCTCCACATTGTCACCAACATTTGTTATTTCTTGTCTTTTTGGTTTTAGCCATTCTGACAGGTGTGAGGTGATATTTCATTGTAGTTTTGATTTGCATTTCCCAGATGATGAGTGATGTTGAGCATTTTTTCATGTGTCTGTTGCTCATCTGTAGGTCTTCTTTGAAGAAAGGTCTGCTCATGTGTTCTGCCCATTTTTAATTGGATTTTTTGTTTTTTGGGTGTTGAATTGTATAAGTTCTTTATATATTTTAGATACCAACCCCTTATTGGGTATGCCATTTGCAAATATCCTCTCCCATTCATTAGGTTGCCTTTGAGTTTTATTGATTGTTTCCTTTGTTGTGCAGAAGCTTTTTATTCTTATGCAGTCTCAATAGTTTTATTTTTGCTTTTGTTTCCCTTGCCTCAGGAGATATACCTAGAAAAATGTTGCTATAGCCAATGTCAAAGAAGTTACTACCTGTGCTCTCCTCTAGGATTTTTATGGTTTCAGGCCTCACATTTAAGTCCTAATCCTTTTTGAGTTTACTTTTTGTATAGTGTAACAAAGTAGTCCAGTTTCATTATTTTGCATGTAGCTGTCCAGTTTTCCCAGCACCATTTGTTGAAGAGACTTGTTCCCATTGCATATTCTTGCCTCCTTTGTCGAAGATTAATTGACCATATAATCATGGGTTTATTTCTAGGCTCTCTATTCTGTTCTGTTGATCTATGTGTCTGTTTTTGTGCCAGTACCATACTGTTTTGATTGCTATAGCTTTGTAGTATATCTTGAAATCTGGGCTTTTGATACATCCAGTTTTGTTCTTTATCAAGATTGCTATGGCTATTTGGGTTTTTTTGTGATTCCATACAAATTTTAGGATTATTTGTTCTAGTTCTGTGAAAAATGCTGTTGGTATTTTGATAGGAATTGCATTAAATCTGTAGATTGTTTTGAGTAGTATGGACGTTTTAACAACATTTGTTCTTCCAGTCCATGAGTATCAACTGCATTTTATATGTCAGCATTTTTGCACATCATGAACGAATTTTTAAAAATTTATTTATTTATTTGAGAGCAAGAGAGCGAGAGAGAGAGCATGAGCCGGGGCGGGAGGAGGGAGAGGGGGCAGAGGCAGAGGGAGAAGCAGGCTCCCCACCGAGCAGGGAGCCTGATGCGGGGCTCGATCCCAGGACCCTGGGATCATGACCTGAGCCGAAGGCAGACACTTCATCAACTGAGCCACCCAGGTGCCCCCAGGAAGGAATTTTTAAAAAGATACCAATTAAAATGGTAACAAGAGTATGTAAGTTATCTAGGAATATGTCTATGTAAGTTATCTAGGAATATGTCTAACAAAAATGTACAAGAATTCCATGGAATAAATTTTAAAATTTTATTGAAAGATGTTAAAGAAAATCTAAAGTCAAGTCTATGAACATACTAAGTTCATAGATGGGGGATTCAATACTGTAAGTAGTTCTTCAAACTGATGTATAAATTCAATACAATCCCAACAACCTTAATTTTGGCATGCTGTTTCTAAAATATATATGAAGAATAATACCCAAGGGTAGCCAAGATGCTCCCAAAAAAGAGAAAGTAGGTGGTGGAATTTGACTCTCCAAATATTATATAACTGTAGTAAAGACAGTGTACTCCTGATAAGGGCTAGAAAATGGAACAGAAAAGACACCCCAGACACAGACTCATACATATATGAAAACCTGATATATGACAGTTATAATTACAACTGGGAAGGAAAAAAAAAGAACTATTCAATATATAGTACTGGGAAAATTGGCTATCCCTAAGGGAAGAGAATGAAAATAAATCCCTACCTCACCATATACTGTACAAAATGAACTACTACTTTATTATACACATATATCCAGTCCAGATGGTTTAAGAAATTAAATGTGAAAGACAAAACCTAAAAACTTTTAGAAGAAAACATAAGGAAATATTCATGTGACAACTCTGGGGGTAGGTAATGATTTCTTAAATAAGACAGAAAAAGTTCAAACTTTAAAGAAAAAGATTGATACATTTGATTATATGAAACTTCAGGACGTCTGTACATAAAAGAGCTTCATTAAGAGAGTGAAAAAGATAGCCACAATTTGAGTGAGGATATTTGCAATACAGGTAACTAACAAATAATTCTTATCTTATGTGTATGTTATCTATGTTACACACACACACACACACACACGTGTGTATATTCTATTGCTGTGTAACAAATTACCCCAATACTTACAAATTTAAAATGACACATATTTATGATCTCACAGTTTTTGTAGGACAGGAATCTGGGCGTGGTTTAGCTGGATCCTCTGCTTCAGGGTCTCATTGGCTACAGTCATCTCAAGGCCCCAACTGGGAAGGATCTTCCAAGCTCAAACTCATGTGGTTGTTGGCAGGATTCAGTTCCTCAATGAGTTGTTGGCAGGAGGCCTCCCTCAGTTCCTTGCCACATGAGCATCTAACACATGGCAGCTGGCCTCATTGTGAGGAGCGAGCAGGAGAGGGCGCCAGCAAGAGAACCTGCTAGCAAGACACAAATCATGATGTTTCGTAACCTAATCTCAGAAGTGGTTATCTCATCACTTTTGCCATATTCCATTTGTTAGAAACACATTACTAGGTCCAGTCTATACTCAAGGGGCGTCGATTACACAAGACTATGAATACCAGGAAGTAGAGATCATTGTTGGTTATGTTAGAAGTCTATTACAATGTATATCAACCTAGGGGCACCTGAGTGGCACAGTCGGTTGAGCCTCCAACTCTTGGTTTCAGCTCGGGTCCTGATCTCAGGGTTGTGAGATCAAGCCCCACGTCGGGCTTCATGCTCAGTGCGGAGTCTGCTTAGAGTTTCTCTCTGTCTCTCCCCCTCCCCTTCCCACCCCCCTCTAAGATAAATAAATACATCTTTTAAAAAAGACAATATATATCAACATAATAGAAAATTATGCAGAAGACATTAACAAATATTTCATAGCCAGGGAAACACAAATGACCCACAAACAAACAAAAAAAAAACAAACTGAAAAAGCAAATGTCCAGCACCAGTAAAATGGATAAATCATGATATGACCATACAGTGAAATACTGTACAACAGTGAAAATGGATAAACTATAGCTGGACACATAAATGTGGAGGAACCATTCCAAAGCATAATACTGAGTGAAATAGGCAATTCACAGAAATAAATGTATGGTCTGATTCCATTTGTATAAAGTTCAAGGACAAGGGAAGTCAAATAATTTATGTATTTATATATTTCTACCTCTATCAGAGAAATGATGAACAAAACTAGAATAATGGTTTTCTGAGGTGAGGGACAGAATACTATCAGGGAGGAGACACACGCGGGTTTCAAAGGCATTGGGCAATGCGTGTTTAAGTACATTTCTTTATTATTATTTCACCAGTGAATACACAATACATTGTTTTGTATATGTGGGTTTTTTCATGCTAAAAAACATAGGGAAAAATAAAAAAGCTCATGTTTATTGAGCATTCCTCTGTGCCAGTCACTTCGCAGATGCTTTCTTTGAAGGAATGAATCCTATGCTTTTTTTTAATGCTTCACCTCTCATTTTCTGTTTATTGTTTTTTACTTTCAGGAGCGTTTACCTAAAATAAAATAGAACATATTGTGTTTAAAGCAAGGGAAAAATCATGTGATAATAAAATAGAAGAAAATACTATTAACTCAAGGAGAATTTTATTTTTATACCGAATACAGAACCTAAAACCATGTCATCTACTCACAGAACCCTCTGAACCAAAAGGAGCGACATGAGCAATCAGACTAGCTCAGAGTTTCTCACCCTTGGCACTATTGACATTTTGTGCTGGATCATTCTTTGTTGTTGTATCTGTCCTGTGCACTGTAGGATGTTGAGCCAGTAGCCCCCCCTTCACAAGTTGTGGCAAATGAAATTGTCTCCAGACACTGCCAAATGTCCCCTGGGAGGCGGAATCATCCCTGGTTGAGATCCACTGAACTAGATGGTCCTGGCATATTCAGTAGAACTGTACATATAGTGAACCTATCACGTGTCTCTTTCCTATTACCTTGGTAGTTCTCTTTCCTTCATTTATTTCCTTGACATTTATTGAGGTACCTTCTCTAAGAACTAAATGTTAAGTAGCTTTGCTTGTTATATCATCCCTCCAGGTTTCTTTCTTTCTTTTTTTTTTTTTTAAGATTTTATTTACTTGACATAGAGAGACAGTGAGAGAGGGAACACAAGCAGGGGGAGTGGGAGAGGGAGAAGCAGGCTTCCCGCGGAGCAGGGAGCCCGATGCGGGGCTCGATCCCAGGACCCTGGGATCGTGACCTGAGCCGAAGGCAGACATTTAATGACTGAGCCACCCAGGCGCCCCATCCCTCCAGGTTTCTTGAACATATTCATTTACCAGCAGAGATAACAGTGCAGAAAGAAACCAACAGTTTATAATCACAATTCTGTACTTCTTTATTTTCACATCATTTTAAAAATAAATGGAAAGGTTTATAGCTCAAGAGGATCCAAGGATGCATTAGTGACCATTTGTAGGTTTTCATTGACCTTGAAGGGGGCCACTTAGGCCCTCTCCAACTCAAGGCTAACGCAGATTTTTTGAAGTTTTGTTGGTTTTAGCGTATGAGGAGCTTTCACTTGTGTAAATTGGGTGACTGCTTTAATTGATTAAATCATAACCTGAGCTAAGTCGATATGCTGAAAGCAAGGTTGACCTGTATTAAAAATTTAGGGAAAGGACATTTTAAAAAGTTAATGCACGCACTTATATGCATGCATAGTTATTTTTCCTACTCACACACAAGAAAGAGTTTCAGTCTCTGTACATAGTAAGTGTAGGCTGCAGACTTCATCATGCCCTTTGGATGTTCATTTTCTTCATTTAGTCATTTTAAAGACTTTTTTCTAGCTGTGCATGACTTGCTCTTTTTCTGTCCTTGCTTGTATTTTTAAATTGTGCATTTCCAAGGAATAAAAAGAAACTCCTAACTTGCAGTGTAATTGTGCACAAGGAGTGTATTTTGGTCCTTGCCTCTGTGTCAGCCTCAGAGTCGGGATGCTGTTGCCATGGAGACAGAGATGTTGAACGGGCTTCATCACCTTTGCCCTGCTATTTAAAATCATACTCATAGCAAAGCTCTGGCAGACACAGGGCTTTTTCTGGTAGGTCAACCACCTCCTCCCTTTTTCTCTTTTAAAAACAACAATTTGGCAGATTGATGCCATTTTTATTTATGACTGTTATAAAATGTAATGTAAATACCCTCTCGCACAGAATGAATGGGTAGCTCTCTCTTTGTGTTGTCTTTTTCCAGCATGAAACTGAAATTCCTTGAGAGTTTGCCAAAACCACTCCCTTTAATGGGTTCTACTCAGGGTTCTATCCTCTCTCTTGGCTTTCAGAAAGTACTAGAGCAGTGGGTAGAGAACAGGGAGAAGCCAAGGAAATTATAGGATGAGACAAAAAGCAGTGGAAGTTAATCACAGGCTTTTAAAATATTTCAACAAGCCCCACTGTGTCTGGGGAGTAGGCTACTCTCATACACCCCTGGCAGAGGAGTGGGCCAGTACTACCTTTCTGGAAGCAATTCAGTAATAAAAGCATTAAAAATACCCTGGCCCCATCAATGACAATTCTAGCAAATTTTTCTAAGAGAACATACATGCAAGGGAACAAAGATTTGTTTGCAGGATTATTCATCACAGTTTTATTGATGCTGGTGGGAAACTGGAAACAACCAGTTCAGAAACATGTCCGTAAAAGGGGATTGGTTAGGGGAGCCTGGGTGGCTCAGTCATTAAGCGTCTGCCTTCGGCTCAGGTCATGATCCCAGGGTCCTGGGATCGAGCCCCGCATCAGGCTCCCTGCTCCGCGGGAAGCCTGCTTCTCCCTCTCCCACTCGCCCTGCTTGTGTTCCCTCTCTGGCTGTCTTTCTCTCTGTCAAATAAATAAAATATTTTTTAAAAAAAGGGGGGGATTGGTTAAATTAATTCTAGTACATCACACAATGGAATATTAGGCAGCTGTATTAAATAATAGTGTGGCAGTCTATTTCTTAACCTGAAAAGCTGTTCAAGCAATGTCATTTAATGAAAAAAAGGGCAAGTTATAAATCACTAAGTGCGTTAGTATTCCATTTAAAAAATAATTATAGAAACATACACCTGTACCATGGGAAAACTGGAAAGTTGTATGTCAAATTTTGGTTTGAGTATTACTTTAATTTCTTTTTTTCTCTCTTTTATAAGTTCTACAGAGACCATTACTTATATAATATTAAAAGTCAATTAATAAAAAAACTCATGCTTATATAAAATATTTTTAATTTAAAAAAATTCTAGGAGCTTTCCTTGAGAAAAGGACTTTTTACTCAATGTCCTGAGAATTCCGAAATTAAGTTACTACCTTTTGCCCTCAAATTGATTCTTTAAAAAATTTTCTGGACAGTTTATTCTTTTGGACCCCACAAAACACAGCCAGGTAACTCCAGTTACAAGCATTGAACCCACTGAATGTTTGAGCTCCTCTCCACCAGTGTCCAGAATAGCCCCCCAGAAAGCAGGGCTGGCGCTGTCCATCACTTGGCCAGAACCCCTGGCTCCCCAAGTAACGGCCTCCGCCATTGCCAGGGCCAGCTCTCTGCGCAGGGGAGGCGCCAGCTGCCCCTGAGAGTTGAGGTGAGCTGTAGAGGAGGGGATTTAATAGTTCCCCCTCTGCCCTCTGAGCACCCTCTCATTGCCAATGCAGGGATGGGGGTGGGGAATAAACGTTGAGCAAACCATAAATAAACTGGTGGCTAGGATGTGATTGTAACTCTCCATGCTTACACACACACGCGCACACACACACACACACGTGCACAGGAATTTGTCATTACCAATGGCAGTTTTTTCCAATATGACAGGGTGGGAAGGGAGGTGGGTGAGGGAGTGAGTATTCCTTTGTCACCTGTATTTTCTTTCCTAATGAAGACATTTTTATGAGTCCAAAGTAATGTGCAGAAGCATTTGATGTGAACAACTGAGACACGAGCTCAGTGCTCATTACTTTCGTGACTCCCCCACCCCCCAATTTCCTCCACACCATCACAGCAAACAAGATAACTACTTGGGGGCACTACAGAGCATACAACAGTCTAAACGAGATTTGCATGACCCACCGTAAAGCAGAGACACCATATTAACTGTGGAGATCTTGAAACTGCCTGGTGGGAGGACCAGCCTTTCTGTCACCCCTTTGCTGCTCTGGGCCCCTGGATGGGTGTGGCCTTCATTATCTTATTGGCAGGGAAGCTGAGGTCCCCACGCTCCCCCTGGCCGGCCTCAGAACTTCACCCTCAGGTTTTCATAGACGGACTGCCTTCCAGGAGTCCAGAGGTGGCGCTGTTGCTGGGCGGGCGAGGCAAATCAAAGGCAAAGTGCCCCATCAGGTTTCCATAAACTGGAGTGTTTCAAATGGTAGCCCGTAATGCGAAGGGCAGCGTCTGCCTCTTTGGATTTTGAAAAATACTATTGGCCAAAAGGTACAAGATGGAAAGGCCTAGAACAAAGCACTAAAACACAGGGGAGAAAAGATATGTCCATACTAACTACAAGGCAAACCGTTGCTTTTTAATTTCCCCAATATTGCTTTATATATGGTACTTTTTAAAAAGGGTCAGAATATATCTTTATTTACATTAGCTCAACAAAATTTTACTCAACCTCTCTGTACCTCACTATTTTCTTCTGTAAAATGGTAATAGAAATAGAAACTGCTCCATCGGGTTGTTCTGAGAGTGAAAGGAGTAAGTATGTGTAAACCCCTTAAAAAGTGCCTGGCAGATGGTGAACGCTCAATAATTATTACTATTACTATCACTATCGTCATTCTTGTCATTACTGCACATCCCTCAGTACTGAGTCCTGAGTACTAAGTACTACCAGGCACTCTGCTGAGAGCTTTATGTGCAGTAGTTGAATCTTTTTCATTCCTCCAGTCATTCCATTGTATGAACACTATTATTTCATTCTCCCACTGACGGACGTGTGAGCTCTTTGGATTTGTTTTTTTTTGGGGGGGGGGGCTATTTTTAACAAAGCTGCTATGAAGCATTTTGTACTTAGTCTTTACAGGACATACGCACCCATTTCTTTCGGGTACATACCATGGAGTGAAATCACTAGATCACTGTTCAGCGTTGGTAGATATTGCCAAATAAATTCCAAATTATTGCCAACGCTTATTTATTAAGCACCTATTTTGTGGTAAGCACGGAACCTATGGGTTCTGGAGCTAGAGGCTAACCAGGACACAGTCCCTACCCCACGGAGCTAGAAATGTTTGTCCCACTGGATAGCACTTGAAACATCTTGGCTTTTACTCTCCCCTTCTCTCTCCCAGTGGAATAGTGTGAGTGCCACATACCCGACTGACGAGCCAAGGGGCAGAAAATATAAACAATGTGCTTATAAGTTCCAGCATCACAGAGCAGGTTGGCAGCAGAACTAGAATAAGTAGAGGAACAACAACAACAACAACAGATAAAAATGAAGACAACAACAGCAACCAAAAAATCCCACTCTTCCCTCTCTACAACGGCGACATAAACCTTTAAAGGGAAGCCATCCTCAGCTTTAGGCAGTAGCAGGCGGTCCATGCCCACACTCACCTGTATTAGACCAGTGCGCAGCATAGTAGAGTGTATCTGAGACCCCCGGGGCTCCTGAAGCCCTTCTCAGTGCTTTTGAAAATCCCAGAATTAAGTTATCTGAGCTAATCCCTGGTTTGTCTCTGGGAGAAGGCAAAGAAGAGGAACCTCAGGAGCTACCTTTCCCTCCATCCAAGGAAACTAGATAGCTTAACAAAAAAGAGAGAAATAAAACATTCCGGTAACCACAGTTAAACGTCCAATGTGCCACAGATGGGTGCATTCTAAATTCAACACAGGGCTGAATTGATATGAGCAGTTGGGGGTGGAGGGAATAGACCAGGGTTTCTCCACCTTGGTGCCGTTGAGTTTTGGGTTGGCTAACCTCTGCTGTCAGGAGGGTCCTGCGCATCGTAGGATGTTCAGCAACTTCCCTGGCTTCTACCCAGTGATGTCATTAGTACCGCCTACCTCCCATTTGTGACAGCCAAAAATGTCTCCATACATTGCCAAATGTCCCGTAGGGGACAAAATTGTCCCTGGATGAACCGCTGGGATATACTTAATGTTAACAATGTGGGGCAGTTGAATTTTTATATTTTCCCTCTTTTTAAATCCTGGAGGTGGGTCCTATTATGAAGCAAAAAGGCCAATATTTCATATCAAGGAACTTTGATACTCTCTAGATAAGTGTCAGGAACACTTAGTCTTTTACTTCTTTAAGGGAGATACACTAGAATGCTAATACCGAGTAAGAAACAGAAAATCCCCTTTCAATTCTCGAAATGTCTGAATTATTCAATTTTTCAATATGATTTTGTTTCAAATTCGGCAGAGTAAGTTCTTCAGTCACCCCTGCTGAATAATGGCTTGCAATTGTGTATCAGTTGTATATTAATAGATCTTTTCCAAAGGTTTTAAGGTCTTTGAAAACAATTTCTTCTCATAAATGCTTTGTTCTTGTTGGTATTAACGATATATATGATTTTCCCTATCCCTGATGGAAGGCGTTGGTAAACAGATGCTAAAATTGTGTTTGGACTTTGTCTAATTCTGTTCAGCTGGGTCAGGGGGATTATCATTTTCAAAGAAGGAACTTCTTTTCCATAATGGTGAAGGCTTAACAGTGTGTATCTGTCTTGTTCATTCAGTTTAAAAAAGTAATTATTGAATGCCTACCCGGTGCTCTGCCCCCGGGGATGTAGTGATGCCTACGACAGGCTGCGGGAGCCCGCTGGTGGTGGTGGGTGGCTGCCCAGAGTACTTGATTATGAGGTTCTGTCTTCACTCAATGGCAAAGACAGCCATCATTGATTACTGATGTCTGGCGTGGGTGCACCATAGGAAATGGACGGTACCCTAACGAGTGTGCCATCCCCCGATTTCTAAGGCTTTGGATTCTATGATTTGCAAGCAATCTCCCTTCCTGTCTCAGTATAGTTTGGCGTGGGGGGAGTGAGGTAATTGAAATTTTTTTACTTTAGAAACAGGCTATATTTCCCCCCTGTCTTCCACTTCTAATTCTCTTGGTCCTAGAAAGGGATTTTAAAGTATTCCCCAAAAGGTTAGTTTGCAATATTTTCTGACATCCTGCTCCATCTCTGAAAAGATCAAATAAGGCAAAACTTGACCTCCCTTCATTCAGGGCCTTTTTGGGTAAATGATTTTCCAGGGCAATGAGAGATGACTGTTTTCTTAATTTTGAATAGATGAAAATAGACACCAATCAACAAACCTTTGGCTAAGGGGGAAAATCTCTTTAACTCACATTTTGCTTCAATTACGGTGAGGACAAAGGAGCACATTGCACCCTGTGCATGAATAGATGCTTCATTATTCAAAACAAGCATCAAAGAGCATTCCGTCCCCTATAGAAAATATGCAATCACTGTTTAATTCAATGGTAGGATGCAAATTTAAATTCCCAGAAGGGGAAGACTGTTAATGCCATTTAAATTGGTTGTAAATTACAGATAATACGCTTGAGACCCCCGAATACAGATTAGTGGAGTATTGCTTTAGGAATTCCATTCGACTTTGAACTTATTGTGTATTTATCTATGAAAAATAAAGCCATGAAGGCTTGTTTACAGCTACATTTTATTGCCTATCTTTTTTCTTTCTGAAGCAAATATTTCACTTTTAAATGCCACAGAGATGGCACGGCATAATATAAGGAAATGTAATGATGTTAAAGACGGATTAGTACTCTCAGAGGCAGCTCTTCATTAACAAACAAACAAACAAAACAAAACAAAACAAACCTAAGAGAGGAATTTAATCAAGAGATCACACTAGCTGACTTTTCTTTTGACTTCATTTCTATTGGTGTTTCTACAGCTTAAAAATCCCACAGTCACAAGACAATTGTGAGTTTCAGAAATTAGAGGCTGTGATTGTCTCTTGCTGCTAAAGTCTATCAGCCACTTAGAGGTTGTTTCTCATTTTCACAGAGTAACTAATCATGAGTGGGATGCCTGATGGGCGAGTCTTTGTTGGAAGAATTATTCCTTAAAAACAAGGGCTTTTCAGAAGGAGAAAATGATAGATAAAAATGGACACTTTTCAGCAAGGGTTTCTGAGCTCCCAGCTTGAAGAGGAGCAATTTCCCTCCTCCCAGTTCATAGAAGTGAAAACGTTCCCCGCCCCCCCTTGATGTGGTTTCATGTCTCAGGTAGGAAATAGGTTACTCGGGGTGATAGAAATAAATCAGCTTTGAGGCTCGTGTTCTCTCCTCTGGCAGTCTGTAGGGCGTGTTTTTAGTGTGTGTGTGTGCGCTCGCGTGTGTGTGTGTGTGTGTGTGTGTGAAACTGAAAGGTATTTTGAAAAAGTTGCCATTGATATATATACACAGAATGCAGCCAAGCTGCAGAACAATGGAGGAATGCCTAATTCATTATGCCAGAAAATGGATCGTTACCATCAATACCACATGGAGTTAATCATTTCCAAAGAACTCTAATGCCAAGCTATCCATAACACTGCACCTAAATAGAGTAATGTTTTATTTTTTCTTTGATCTGTCAAAGGTACTTCAAGCTTTGCCAGGGCCTTAGAGACACTATCAACATTTCATTGTATAGTTCCTATGAATTACGCAGACCTTGTGATATCACAGAGGTTAACTGAATTTTTAAAATCGCTGGTATTGTTTTGTTTACTTGTCGTTTGTTTATGCTTTATAAAATAACACAGAGCCTGACATACACACCCCTTTCTTTTTCTGGCTATTTGCATTTACATTAAACAGGAGTTTTTTCCTCTGTGCCCTTAAGGGTAAGGATGAAAACAGCCATTTGCAGCCCAAGGCTTAAAGAAAAGGTGGATAAGATCCAGCTAATCTGCTCAGGAGACTCAACAAAATGTGTGTGTGCTAGGGGGCAGATTTGTGATTTAGGATCCTTCTGCCTTTTCCTTGATGGGCTTTGGATCAGAACAATCCTGATGCACATAAAAAGTAAACGAGGAGGGCACCTGGGTGGCTCAGTTGGTTAAGCGACTGCCTTCCGCTCAGGTCATGATCCTGGAGTCCCGGGATCGAGTCCCGCATCGGGCTCCCTGCTCGGCAGGGAGTCTGCTTCTCCCTCTGACCCTCCTCCCTCTCATGCTCTCTGTATCTCATTCTCTCTGTCTCAAATAAATAAATAAAATCTTAAAAAAAAAAAAAAGTAAACGAGGAGTAGCTAGCTTCCCGTCCTTAAGCCCTCGGTGCTCTGTGCATCTGTACGTCTTTAAGCCTTATCGGGTGAGGCTGGAGGCTGGCCTCCTGCCCGAGCTGTGCCCACCTGTGCTGGCAGTCAGTGATTAGCACCGCGATGGCCATTTGTCTTTTCTTGGTCTCTTCTGGGTGTGGGTTTGGGACAAGCACACTGTCTTCTGGAAGAAGCCACTGACCAGCATTCCAATATGGTGGGTGGGGCTGCTCTAGGTCCCCATAACCTGGCCCCCAGCCCTCAAAGCTAACAAGAACAGGGAGGCAGGGCAAAGCAAGTGCCAGACTAGGGGCATGAGGCGTGGGTTCTTGCCTGGCCTCTGTCATCTTTTCTATCAGATCTCTGGGCCTCACTTAAAAATGATGTTTTCTCATCCTGAAAGTGAGAGGAGCTATTCATTTGAACTAACCTTTGGTGAGCACTTAGCACATACTGGACTCTGCCCTGGATCCTGGACAAAAATAAAAACAAGACATTCTTTTCATTAAGGGATTCAAGGTGGAAGGTTGTAGGGAGGGGTGTAGACAAACTTGTAGACATATAATGATAATAAAATGCAGTAAGTTCTTTTTTTAAAAAAAGATTTTATCCATTTATTTGACAGAGAGAGAGCGAGAGAGAAAGCATGAGGGAGCACAAGCAGGGGGAGCTGCAGATGGAGAAGGAGAAGCAGGCTTCCCAGAGCCTGCTCGATCCCAGGACCCTGGGATCATGTGGGGCTCGATCCCAGGACCCTGGGATCATGACCTGAGCTGAAGGCAGACACTTAACCAACTGAGCCACTCAGGTGCCCCAAAAGATTTTTTTATTTATTTGAGAGAGAGAGAGAGGGAGAGAGAGAGAGAGGGAGAGAGAGAGAGAGTGCGTGCATGTGCAAGCTTGGGGAGGAGCAGAGGGAGAGGGAGAGAAGCAGACTCCCTGCTGAGCATGGAGACCATGGGGCTCAATCCCAGGACCCTGAGATCATCATCTGAGCTGAAATCAAGAGTCGTGCCCCAAAATGCGGTAAGTTCTTAACCCTGGTATAAATAGAATACTGTCAAAGCCTAGAGGACAGCCAGTTAGATTTAAGATCACTTCTGCACATCCATTAAGAACATAGGCTTTGGGATGCCTGGGTGGCTCAGCCGGTTAAGCAACTACCTTCGGCTCAGGTCATGATCTCAAGGTCCTGGGACCTAGCCCCACATCGGGCTCCCTGCTCAGCGACGAGTCTGCTTCTCCTTCTCCCTCTGTGATCTCTCTTGCTCTCACTCTCTCTCAAATAAATAAATAAAATCTTAAAAAGAAAAAAAAGAGCATAGGCTTTGAAGCCAGACCAGTTGGTTTCACAACCTGGCTTCTCCCTTACTAGCTGTGTGACCTTGACCAAGTTACTTAACCTCTCTGTGCCTTAGTTTCTCATCTTTCAAATGGAGGTGATAATAGTACCTACCTCTTTGGATTATTCAAACAGTTAGGACAGTGTCTGGCATGCAATGAACCCTATATATGTTCATATATAGTGATAATGTTCGAGAATTCCCACAAGTCCATGGGGCTGTAAAGGAAATAGTGAATGAAAGGGAATCCTTAACTTTAACAAAATATAACTACATTTCAGAGAGAATGAAGATGAACGTACATTGTGTACTTATTAGGTGGTCAGATGGGTCAGTAACACCCCTGCATCCCTTGGATGCCCATAAGTCAAGCCCCAGGCTGCCAACAGGAGCGTTTGGCCCAGTTAGGAGTGTTTGGCATGGTTAAGGGTGTTCTGCATTAAGACTAGGGAAGGACCGTTCTCATTCTTTGATCTGCAACCGGCTCCCAGAGAACACACACAGAGAAGCTAACCATCCCTTTGCCCACCCGGCTAGGTCAGACCGTGGGAGAGAAGTCTGGAGCAGGAACATTTTCGGGCCTCACTGACTCCCATGTCTGAGAAGGAAAATAGGAGGGTGGGTGGGTCTTTATGCTTAGAAGTTGCAAAAATGAAGCCAGAACTTGGCCCTGGTAGGAATGAGGGCCATGGGGCTGGCTGGATGTCAGTGGACTCAGGCCAAGTGCGGGCAGCTGTGGGCTGCTTGGGAAGGTCCTTCTGGGAAGTGGGACGCAAAGAGAGAGAGGGAATTGGGGAGGCTCAGGAGACTGGGATGGGGTCTTGATGGGAAATTTGAGAGAAAGGAGACCAGGTTAGACCTTGGAGATCCAACACTGAGAAGGGCAGGAAAACAAGCCACAGTAAGCACACACCTGCGATGAGCAAGGAGCAGAGAGGGTCAGACTCGTGGGAACAGGGACGTGCTGGTAAATATTTAACACCCGGCCCCTTTGGGAGGGAGGGCAGGGAGGGCACTCCTTCGCAGAATCTGCTGATTTCCTAGTGTGAATCCAGCTGCTGTGGCTGACTTCGAGCTACCAGAGTGATATCACCCAAAGCGGAGTTGGGAAGAACTGCCCCGTGGTGCCAATCACACGTTATTTCCACCTGCACGTGTACAGTAGAGATTCGGATAATCTCAAGTGCCTGGAGAAGAGTAAAATGTAACAAAAGAATGAGGAAGTAACAGGTTTTAAGTATTTATTACCTTAGCTTGAATATAATTTATTTAATCGTAAATTTCTAGACTTTCCTTTTAAATAATGACCACTATTTACAGCTGGGGTGCAAAATTCTTAAAAATTTAACAATTGGCCTTTGGAAGCTGGCTCCAAAGCAGCATCGAAATACTCATCCTCCTCTTAATATCTAGATCACAAGCTTCTTGTGAGGGTCAGAAAAGTATGTGGAAGCATTTCAAGAACTGTAAGCAGCATGTAAGTATTATATACAATGAAAAATTATTCTCATGGGGACAGGATAACCTAGTGGTCAGGAAGGCAGTATCTGGAACTGGCCTGCCCGGGTTTGAATCCTGACTTTACTCTTTTTAGGTGCGTGACCTTGGGCAGATCCTTGCCCTCTCTGAGCCTCAGTTTCCTCTTCTGTAGAGTTTCCGTGAGGCTTGGTTAATATTGTAAAGTACCTAGAACAGTGTCTAGCGCACGGTAAGCGCCTTTTAAGTATTGACTAAAATAGTTTATCAGCGTGAGCAGCAGTAAGCCTGCAATTCTTCCAGAACCAGAAGGCCTTTTAACTGGGAAGCCCAAGGTCTTAGCCTCCACTGCCCCTCAACTTGGTTTTAAAGAGACAGCTCCTCTCTATGGTAACAGATTTGCTACTGTGCTAATAGCCAGTGCTTTTTAGATAATGAACCCTGAGGCCTTTTGGGGCGATAAAGATGCTGCTGGACTCAGATTCCAAGGCCACTCACCATGGTAGCCGGCGGGGGGAGAGTGATCTTATTACATGCCTGGCTGGCTCACTTACTTCAGTCGTGACCTAGGCAGAGGCCGGGGCCAGGGCAGAGTTCCATAGTTGGAGGGGCCATCAGCTGCCCCAAAGAAGCTGGTCATTTACCGGCTCAGGACAGGAAATTGCAGCAGAGACTGCTCAGCACAGGCCCCAGGGCTGGGCAGAGTAAGAAAGCAGACAGGACGAGAGAGAGAGAGAGAGAGAGAGAGAGAGAGAGAGACACAGCATGAGGCAGGGGCCAGATGTCATGGCCACCACAGCAGCCACAGACCACTTCAAGGAGTCCAGCTCCCAAGGCAGAAGGTTCTCAGGCAAAGAGTCAGAGTCAGGGACAAATTTCAGTGGGCAGGGACAAAGGTGGTTAGGCAGGTAGTTAGAGTCTCCTCACCAGGGACAAAGAAGTCAGGTCCCATGACAGATAAGAACAGAAAGGCAAAAGTGAAGAAAGGCTTAGTCCACAAGGCAGAAAAGTCAAGGAAGGCTGCGGAGGCCAGGTTTTTTCCAGCTCAGGCCCTGCAGCCATTACAGAGTCCTGAATCCCACAGAGTGAGTCAGGACCAACACTTCCTCTTTCTTTACAAACTAGAAGAGAGTAGTGTGGTATAGATTGCCTAGATGCTCATCAACCCCATTTCCCCTTCCTGGGTACTCAGACTGTTTCCCTGTGGCCCTTACAGTTAGGTTAGAACCATGTGACTTAGTGAGGCTAGCCACTTGTGAGCCTAATCATAAAATCTTCTCAGTGACTCTCCCTGCTCCCCCCGCCAACGGCCACCCCACTCTCTTCCCTCCCCCCCCTTTCCTTTCTGCCATGATCCTTTGTTCAAGGTGGTGGTGTCATAACATGGAAAGAGTCTGGATCTCTGGGGTGGGGAGAAAGCCACTAAGGAGAGCTGCCTGATCTGCACTGGGCTAGGACATGGATAAGAAATAAACTTGTATTTTGTTAAGCTGCTGAGATTTAAGGGCTGTTTGTTTCAGCACCTAGTAAGCATTGCCCTAATAAAAAGAGCAGAATAAAATGGAATGAAGTGGAAAGGAAGGAATATAATGGAATAAATTACAATACAGTAGAATAGAAACTATCAGGGTGCATTACAGGTAGTAAAAAGTAAATTTGTTTGGTGAAGCATTTGTTTCAGTTCATAGGTATACTACTTCTCGATATAAATTTTATTTTTTGCTGGAGGAAGAGGTGAAAAGCAGAAGCTTTCGGTAAGATAGGGATTGCATATCCAGTACCTTTGTAAGTATAGACTTGCTGGGCACCCTACTAATGGCTTCACTGAGCCTGCCCAGTCCACTTTCTCTTCCACTGGGAATAGCATCCCAGTCTTAGTCTTTGTTTTTTTAAAGTAAGCTCTATGCCCAATGTGGGGCTTGAAGTCATGACCCCGAGGTCAAGAGTCATGTTCTACCCGCTGAGCCAGCCGGGTGCTCCTCGGTCTTAGTCTGATAGCTTATGTGGGCCTGGCTCTAGCCCTTGAAATCAGGGTGAAGGACGCATGTATGAAGCCTGGTCAATTAAGGTGTTCCATTCTGGAGTGTCTCAGAGATTGGTTCAAGGATGAACACATGAGCCAAGCCGGTCCACTCAGAGCTAATATTGGGACTTTGGCTGGAGTGATCATAAAAAGAAGTGTTTTGTTTCTCCTGGTTTGGGAGCTTTGGGGATATAAGTCTTTGGGCAGATAAACTGCCGGTGGCCATGTGGCCATCACAGGGGAGAACTTGCCTGGGGAGAACCATCACTGAGGAAGGCAGAGCTGGAGATTGAACAAGACAGAGCCCTGATGACATCGTTCCAACCCCTGGATCTAGCCATGCCTGAAGTCATCCCTATAGTTTTTAATTGAGTGCATAAATTCAGCAATTGGCTTCTTCTAGATTGGGTTGGGGTTTTGACAATTGTAACTGAAAGAGACCTGAAGCTGTGGTCTTCCACATCTTTAAGATGTCACTTCCTTGGTAAAATGGGCCTCAAAAAAGGATTAAAGTAGAAAACAGCTGCTTTGCCAAGGAAAAGTGGCTTCAGTCACTGAAGAATCAGGCCTTTGACATATGGAAAAAGTGCAAGGTAAAATCCAAGGAGAAAACTCTTTTTTATTGTTTTCTGTTTTGAGAGGATGAAGAACAGATGAGTACCATTAGAACTAGTAATATATTTCTCTTCATGTATCCACCACATATTTATTGAACACCTTCCATGTGCTGAGAACATACAGCACTGAGTAAGAGCAAATTTCTTCTGAAGAGCTTACTCTGTGTCAGACCCTGTTCTGAGAACTTTATGCTTATTAATCTTATTTGTTCTTCATATCTACCCTATCGGGCAGATAACTATTATTTCCTGTTTTACACACGACAGAACTGAGGCACAGAGCAGCCAAGCTAGGAAGAAGCAGAGCTGGTGTTGAGCCTTGCGATACTGGCTTCAAGTCTGAGTCTTAAACGCAGTAAACCATACAGCCATTTCCTTGCTCACTCTGCACTCATAGCTGTTCCTACAAAGGACCATCCTCGAAGTCTCTTGCGATCTCTGCTCTGAGTTTCTTCTTTCAGAATTCGGTTTAACAAAGTCTGACCTTGACTTTGACTTGAACTGTAACATCACTTGTTGAATTCCAGGCACTGCTCAATTTATCTTTCTGAAATTGATATAACTATCAGCTACTGGTATATGTGGCCCTGGGTATGGGGAGGATAAAAAATCGCTCATGGACACAGTTTAGTCTAGTGGTTAAGAGCGTAGCTTTTGGACTCATCTTAGATCCTGGGTTCTAATTTCTGCTCTGCCGTTATCTGGCTGTGTGACCTTGTAGAAGTTACTGACCCTCTCTGAACTTCTGTTTCTTCATCTTGGAAATGGGGTTAATGATTGTAATTCATCTGGTTGTTGCGCAACTGGAATAAAGTAATAAAGCGCCTGGGGCAGAGTCAGCACCGAGTAAATGCTGGTTGTTATAGCTCTTTTTTTTTTTTTTTTTTGGCTCTCAGCTCCTTGTTTGTAAAATGAGGAGCTGGGCAAGATGCTCTCTGAGGTCTCTGCTGGCATATGTTTGTGTGACTAGTATTTTCCAAATGCTAATTTGGGAATGGCAAATTCCCACTGTCATGGTTTTTCTTTTTAAAGAATTATTTTCTGTTGTGTCTCCATAAGGTTGGGCTTTAAGTGCTAGTTTGCAGCCAAAGGAGCTTTAAGCCTTTCATATGACATCAGAAGTTTGTGCCCATAAAAGTGACAAAATGCTATATACCAAACCAGTGAGGGAGAGAATTCCAGGGGCCAGTGGTTCTAATCCAAATCTGGGTCTTCTCTCTCTGGTGGGGATGGGTGGCTTGGCTTCCCTGCGTCCTTGACTCCTCCCACAATGCTGGGGACACTCCCGATCCCCAAGTTAGAGGTGGTGGCACTGGGGGATGGGCAGAGGTTGAAGAAGCAAGGGAGGGGCAGGGAAAGACCAGAGGAGGAGGGGGGAGCAACAGAGGAAGGAGGGGCCGCAGGAGAGTCAGGGTGGGCAGGGGCCCCGGGAGAGGAGAAAGAAGAGAAGGGGAGAAACAAGAGAGGAGGTGGGGAGGGAAAAGAGAGGGAAAGGCTAGGACTCAGCTAGAACAGGGGCAAGGAAGGACTGGGAGCCAGGAAGAACTGGGCAGACCGATTGGGGAAGTCAGCTCAGACCTTGCCATGAAATGTCCAATCTGTTATGGTAGAAGTTGATTTCTGAACCATCCTGTTGGAAACCATGGAACAGATTCAAAAATAGGAGACCATAATGGGTCGAGGAAAAATTAATGACCATAGAATGTTCCTTTAAAAAAAAAAAAAGTTCTGTTTACTTATTTGTCAGAGAGAGAGTGCGGGTATACAAGCAGGGGGAGCAGCAGGCAGAGGGAGAGGCAGGCTCCCCGCTGAGCAGGGGGCCCGGATGTGGGGCTCGATCCCAGGACTCTGGGATCATGACCTGAGCCGAAGGCAGACGCTTAACCGACTGAGCCACCCAGGGGCCCCCATAGAATGTTCCTTAAAAACCAAACTATCGGGGTGCCTAGGTGGCACCCAGTCAGTTAAGTGCTCAACTCTTGATTTCAGCTCAGGTCATGATCTCAGGGTCCTGCGATGGGGCCAGTGTCAGGCTCTGTGCTCAGTGGGGAGTCTGCTGGAGATTCTCTCTCCCTCCCTCTGCCTCTGCCCCTACCACCGCCCCCCACCCCGCTCGCACACTCTCCCCCCCAAATAAATAAGTAAATCTTTAAAAGCCAAACTATCATAATGCCATTAAGCTCTTTTGCACTCTGCAGAGTCACTCCCAAGCCGTGATTTATTGACTGTTGAAATGCATAAGCAAATGCAATGCAAACAAAAAAATAGGTGGAAAAGACTACATGTCTACACTTCTCAGAGAGACACTCTTAAGTGGTGTGAATTTTCCTTCCTTCATTCACTTACTCATTGCTTTATCTGCCAGTCACTCATTGGGCACCTATTCCGTGCCATGCCCCATGGTAGATGGTAGGGATTCAGAGATAACTAAGACACATTTCCTGCCCTGTGGAAGAATGAAAATACAGTGTAGTTTGGGCACTCCTCCCATCCAGATGTGGGGGACCATATCCCTTACCCTTGAACCTTATGTGGCCTTTATGACTCACCTGTAACCTACAGAATGAAGTGGAAGTAACATATAAGGTTAGGTTATAAAAGGTGGTACAGCTTCTGCTTTGCTTTCTGGAACATTCACACTTAGAGCCTTGAATTGCCGTGAAAGAAATCTGACGGCCCTGAGGCCACCGTGGCGTGAGGGATCCCAAGCAGCGACGTGAAGAGGCCATGTGTATATGTTCTGATTAATAGACCCAGCTGATGTCCCAGCCAACAGCCAGGACCAAGTTTCAGATGTGAGTGAAGATTCTTCAGGTCATTCCAGCCCCGAGCCACTCAGTCACCTTCAACCACTGAGTCTTCCTAATTTAGGTCCCAGACAACATGACGCCGGGGCACATCATTCCCACTGTTGTTCTGTTTGAATTGCTGACAACAGGGTCCATCCATGGACATAATAAGTGTTGATTTATGTCACTAAGTTTTAGGATGATTTGTTATGCAGTAGTAGTAATTGGGACACTTTCTAGTGATCATTAAAATCCCAAATAACCCTGAAAGCACAGTTATTAAATTACCACCATGATCATCATCCCCAGAGGTATTCTTCATTTGCCCATTCATGATACTTGCTGGGACTCACAGCAATTTAAAGAGTTACTGTCCTCAGAAAGTTGATAGCCTGACATAGGCAGATCCAACCCAAGGGGTTAACACTTAACAACCAGAATGTACCAAGGGGGCTAAAAATCTGGTCCTTTAAGAAGCTTTATCAGTGCAGCAGCCTAAAAATGACAACTAAAGCCCTTCCTTATACCATGATTCAGGGATATGCCAACTGCTTAAACTCACTTTCATTTCCCACCCGTCTGTCTTTTTGTAGAGCACAGATACTGACCCATGGCAGCCACGCATAGCAGAAAATGTGATTGTACCGTGGACTCGTACAACGCTAAATCTAAAGGAGGTTTACAGATCACCTGCTCCAATCCACACACACTTGCCCTTTGAGGACATTATTGAGGTCCAGAAAATTGGGTGCCAGCTGGTGGCCATTTGCCAGGACCCAGGGCCCCTACCTTGTTTCTCTCCAGCCTCCTTTCCCTGCGCATCAGGGAAGGCATTGTACTCAACGTGGCAGCATGTAGAAATTCCAGGCACATCTCATGGGGTCCAAGAGAGCTGGGATGGAGCTCAGTTCTGCTACTTCCTAGCTATGTGAATGTGGCCCAGTTACTTAATTTCACTGAGCCTCCGATTTCTCATCTGTAAAAGGAGGGGTGATTACAACACTTTACCAACCAGGATTCCCTGTGGGAGTGCATTGAGATGATGCACAGGAAGCACTTCATGCCAAGCTTCACACCTCACCTGGTCTGCAGTAAGCACTTAGAAAGCCCAGATCGCTCTACAGTGAAAACTTTTGGGCTGTGCCTTGAAGAAGTGGTCTTTGGGCTGAGTGAGAAAGTGTGGTGTTGTTTTTTTTTTTTTTTTCTAGTTTGAGGGTGATCAAAGGGGGCGCAGGCCCGCACTGTGCCAGCCTTCTGGGAGAAGGAGGCGGCTGCTGGCTTCAGCTGAGCACTGGTGAGGTTACTGCCTCGTCGCCTCTGTTCTCTGGATGCTGGCAGAGAACTCGGCTTGTCCCTTCTGAGACACTCCCCTCCACCTGTGAATGACATTTCAGCTCCTCTAGGCCTGATGCACCTCCTTGATCTCATTCCTTCCCCCCCCCCCGCGCCTTAATCCTCCTTGTCGCCCCTCAGACTTGAGGGCTCCCTGTGGATGTCTGTCAGGGGCTGCAGTGTGATCAGCTTCCTGCCTCCTCCTGCCAGTGGAATCCCAGGGGAGCAGCACAATGCACCCTGGGGGAAATAAAAATCTAACTGCTCCGCTCTGGCTCCTAGCACTTCAGAGCACCCTGGTGACCTCAAATCTTGGAGCAACCTCCTTTTGGCTCCCTGAGGTCCACGCAGTCATTCATGAAAATTTCTCACAAATGTACAGTGTTCCAGGCATTATCTTTAGCCCACAGGTAGGGCACAAAAATGAACAAAATGGCGATGGACCTGCTTTCTACAAGCTCATAGTCTTCAGGGAGAAGCCAGACTCAGAAACGACGACCACACAGTGTGATCAGTACTGAATTTGCCATATGTGTGACAATAGCAAGGGACACAGAGGATGTGGCTGTTGGTGCTGTCAGAGGCTGAAGGAGGGGTTAGGAAGTCTTCATAGAGGAAGTGGCATTCTTACTGAGTGCTCAGTGATGAGCAGGGCTTGGCTAAATCGGAAAGTGTGACCCAGGCCTAGGCACCAGCATGGGCAGAAAAGGACAGCAGTCTGAAAGAACTTGGAGTGTTTGGGGGAGCACAAACTACCTGGTGGAAAGGGAGAGAGGTGGTGGGAAATGAGGTTAGGAAAATGATAGGGGGCCAGACTTGAGAGCCCTTGGCTGCATATATAATCTAGAGGTTGTACTTCATTCCATTGGCAAAGTGGAGCTCCTGAAGGTTATTGAGCAGAGGGATGACATGTAGCTTTGTATTTCAGAGGGTAATGCTGCTCCCAGGGTAGCGGGGGAAGCACATGGGTCTGAATTAAATGCAGGGAGACCATTCAGCAGGCTCTGGCTTCATCCAGGCAGGAGGGGATGGGGACATGTGGCAGAGACCTGCAGGACAGAGGCTGGTGGAGTTCCATCTAGCAACAGCCTGATCAGATTTAACTTACACACACTCTCTCTGTATCCCCCAGACCCCAACTAACAGTAAGTGCTCCATAAACATTTGTTAAAGGAATGAACAAATGTGGAACATTTTACCTTCCAAGAATTTTCGTGATGTGAATTGGAGACTCTGTGGGACCCCAAATTGTGCTTGGATCTCGACCTCCTAATGTCGAATGTGGAGGCTTCAGTCTGCAGCAGGGCAACCATGGCTGTTGCTCTGCCCTGGCCATTCTAGGGAGCAAAAGGCTCATTATTTAGGAGGGGCAGTGGAATCAGGCCATGAAGTTTCCCTGGCATCTGCAGATTTTGTATGGAGGTCAGAGAAGAGGGAGCAGAAATCGGCCAGATAATTTTCACCATGAGGCCAAAATGCTATGGACCTAGGTGTTTGCTGTCTTCCACTCCTGTCTCTCATAGTTCCAGGGTCCATTGTGAGCTGTTAGCTCACTTTTGTGTCTGTTAAGTCCTGGGTAGGGGGGAAGGTCTTGGTTTGGCTACCCCCTAGGAGCAGGTCCAGAGACAAAGACTCAAATGCAAGTTGTTTATGTGGAAGGCAGTCCCAGGAAACCCTGATTGGAAAGTGGAGGCATGAGAAGGGGAGAGAAGGAAGCCACAACTGCACGTGACAATAAGCAAGTTACCATGTGGGCTCCTGGAGATCAACCCACTCTTCTCAGGGAGGAAACTCTCAAGGGTAGTGTTGGAGACATTCCAGACTTACCCCACCAGTGGGATGAGAAAGCTGGGGTCTTTCTCCACCAACTCCCATCTGTCAGTGTCTGAGGGCTGTTTCCAGGGGCATGCACTCTCCAGCACTTCCATCTTGCCCTGAGCACCTGCTAAGCATGTTCTTCTAGAGACGTTCTCCTGGAGATGTTTGCAGTAAGCAGACTTGGATGTGTAGAGGGAGAAGGACAGGTAAGGATGACAACAGGATCTCTTATGGGCACTTACAAGCACAAGGAGGGCATCCAAGTCCACCCCAGGGGGATTCTTCAGTCCCGAGTTCAGGGAGGAAAGTGGGCATGATAGACCCTGAGGTTTGATGGAAATGCATCGCTGTTTTCGTATGTAGTATTGAGGTGCACGTGTTAAGAGTCTGGACTTAAAAAAAGTTATCTGTCTGTCTCATTCAAAGCAAAAATCAGATGATCACCTGGGCTTTGGCATCTTTTCTCGCCCGTGAGCGAGTAGACTGGAAGGTGGTACCATTGTGTGGCATGGCCAGGCTAGGGGCAGGCTTTAGTATCCCTCTAATTTCCATCAGCCTTTCTCCAGAGCCACTTTGAATAAACACTGAGACCACAAAGAAGCCAGGTAACTATTAGCAAATGCAGCCAGACCAGTCACCCAGCCCATCTCAGACCCCGTCCATAGAACAGAATGCTATGCCAAGGCCTAAGACATGCCACAGCCGCCGATCCTCAGAGCCCTTGGACCGGTGCTGGGTAAATCAGTGAGACTTAGAGCCCCCTGTGGCACGTGCTCAAAGGTCAGGTTACTGGGCTAGGCTCCTGGGACGCGGAGGTTCAGGGGGTCTGGAGTGGGACCCAGTGATCTACATTTTAGATCAGACTTCCCGATGATTCAAAGTAAGTGTTGAGAAGCACAGGCTTAGCAGCTGCTGGGCACAGACAGAGGAAAAGAAGAGGAGGCAGGAAAAGAGGCAGAGAGTGATGAGCTAAGTACACGGGGATGAGAGAAGGAAGAGACGTGTGGAAACTTCCAGTGGGGTGGGGTGGGTGGCCAGGAATGTGCAACGACTGGGGCCTTCTGTCTCAAATGAGTGCCTTAAAGTCCTGAGATCTACGAAGCAGGCCTCCTTCTAATAAACTCTGAAGGCAAACATGAGTATTTGAAGGTACACGATCTAAGGGAGTCGATTTAAGTAAGAGAGCTTATCAGGAGATCTTTGGGCTAGGGAGAAATCTCCTCTCTGCAGTGCGTGTGTACCCAGCAGGACTGCCCACGGGTTATAGCTAAGAGGGAACTGACCTCTGAGAAGCAGCTGGGGAGAAAGAAGACCTGGAAAGGCCTGACTGGACTGAATGCATTCCATGGTTACAAAAGCATCCATTTTTCCACAGGTCACTTTCTTTCTACTGTCTGAACCTTAGGGGAGCTAACAACACAGCCTTATCTTGGTGGCAGCAGACACACAAACAATCTAAAGCCCAAGCAAACAAAACTGAAGTGCCTTCAGAGCTGCTTACACCACTTCGGTCTGGGGGGGAAATTAACACGGACCAACTCAGAGACCACATGGGTCAAATTTAGGCAAGCGAAGGGCGGACTTCTGGTAGAGATTGGTCCAGTGGTTCTCACACTTGAATGTGCATCAGAGTGACCAGGAGGGTTTGTTAAAACACACTGTGGGGCCCCACCTTGAGTGTCTGGTTCACTAGGCTTGGGGTAGGGCCCAAGGATTTGCTGATGCTGCTGGTCCAGGGGTCATACTTGGAGAACCACTGGGTTAGACCACGGTCTAAGGTTTAGACCAAGGTCTGGAACGTCCAAGGAACAGAGATATGAAGCTTTGTCTAAAATCTGGGCAAGAGGACAAGGTATCAGCAGACCCTAGGTAAAAACGTGGTGGAGGGATCCTAAAAGATTAACACCTAACACCCCCTTATCTTAGATGAACATTTTTACCTGCTACCTGCATGCTTGCTCCTCGGGGGAAGGGGACGTTATGTGGTAGCTCCCTTGTCCTCCACGCTCCTTCAGGATGAAGATGATATACCCTCATCTGCTCTCTCAAACCCTGGTTCAGAAATTAGGTCATTCCTGGCCTCTGAAGAGGAGACTAGACACTTTCGTATGAATAATGAACTCTCTGGAGACCCTTAGTTTCACCCAGTAATTTTCAATGCTCAGGACAGACATGATCCACTGTCTCATATTTCCAGGCCCTTTGCAGAATCCTGCAGGCCAAAAAAAATTTTTAACTGCCCTGCCATTAACACGGTTTTGCTAGGCATAAACTTCTCAGGAAATAAGAGTTGAGCTAGGGAAGAATTACTTCTCAGAATATACAAAAGCGTATCTCCTCAATTCTAGGCTATAAATTAGGCTGTTGGGAAGGAACACAGTAGCTCTTTGAGGTCACCAGGGTATGCTTTGGGGCAACAGGAGAAAGGCAGCCACTTCATAAATCCCAAAGGGGGCTTTCAGTTCAGCTTCCTCTGTCTGCCCGCTCGGTTCTATTCACGACGGTGCTGCACTTGCGCATCTGCATTCACAGTCCGACTGGGGCTCTTCCCTTTCACTTCGGTTTGCACCTGTGGGTTAACTACAGGTAGATCTCCAAATCATAGGGTGAATTAAGGTCGTGGATTAAATTGGGAATAAGACATTGAAGGTGAATCTCTTAGAGCAGTACTTCTAAATAATTTGAGGGGCTCCCAGACCCCTCTGAGAAGCCCACAAAATCAGTGGACCGTCTTCCCAGGAAAATGCACTGATGGATATAGTATTCTACATATAATCGTATAGACACGTCAAGTGAAGAATCCACAGTACATACCAAAGAATAATCCCAATGGAAAAGAAGAGGCTAGGCTGGGAGGAGGAGGAAGAGGGGCAGAATCATGAAGAAGGGCAAGTCTCAGGGGTGAACAGCCCCTCTCTTAGTTAAAGTGACGTAACACTAGCTGCTATAACAAACAACTCTCCAAATCCAAGTGTGTTGATACGTAAGAGTCCTTTGTAGGTGTTCCTCGTCAGCAAGTGAGTGAGCTCACGACGGCCAGTGAGTTGTTCAGGAATCAGGCTTCTTCCACCTTGTGGCTCTGCTGTGCCCCAGAGTCTCTGAGCCCTGTGTAAACAGCCAGCCAAAGGAGAAAGACCACAGATGAGGCTCATGTACTTCTTCACAACCCCAGCCCGAAGTGCTACATATCACTGCCGGTCATATTTCATTGATGAGAATTGGTTTCAGGGCCACAGCCGGATGTGGGGCTGGAGAACATATTCCCCGTCTGGGTAACCATTTCTCAGCAACAACTCCCAAGGGGAGTATGAACTTATGGTGGCCAGAAAGCTCTATCTTTTCCTAACCGCTGCATGCATGTAAAATCAGGTTAAAATAAAAGGCAGGCACTGCCTTGATAGGGGAAAGAAGCCCCCAAGAGATATTATGAAGGCCCAGGCATGTGTAGACTAGTACAGCTGTGGTTCTCCCTTGCTGGTAGCAAGTAATTGAGGTTACAGACAAATCATCTTCCAGTCTCAGAATTTTCTAGAACCAGATGGTCAAGTTCCTCATTCTCTCTAGCTCTATCCTTCCTTCCTCCCCCTCCTTTTTTTTTTTTTTTTTTAGAGGAGGGGAGGGGCAGAGGGAGAAGGAGAGAGAGAATCTTAAGCAGGCTCCGCACCCACTGCAGAGCCTGACAGAGGGCTCGATCTCACAACCCTGAGATCATGACCTGAGCTGAAATCAAGAGTCCGACACTTAACGGACTGAGCCACCCAGGCGCCGCCCCCCCCTCCTCCTTCTAAACAAAAGTGCTATTTCCTGGAGCAGCTTCCCATTTATAATGGATGCTTTCATACCCGTCCATCTGAACCAGAATTTGGTTGGTTAATTGAAAAAAATAATTAAAACCAGGAATCGTTTTTTAAAAAATGGGACATGCAAACTGTAAACATTTTATTTAACTTAAAACATGTAAATAAACATTCATTCACTAAACTTTTGATGTACAGCCAAGTTGTTTTCTTTGAATAAAAATCAACTGATGAGAGTTGCAGGCTTTCTTTCTTGCATGAGCTGTATCTAAAATACACTGTCTATGATTTCCAGTTTTGGAAGTGGGGCAAGACTTTAAGACACTTGTGAGGCTAGCTTAGTGCCCAATCCTATCAATTTTTTGATGATTTTTCAATCTCTTACGGTTGTTTGGCAGACTCATGATTCAACGGCATTTTTAGCTAGCTGCTACTATTACATCTTCCAGAATTTCAACTTTGTTCCCATAAAAACAGCTCCTTTTTGCATTCATATTTCATAATTCACATGTTGTATAAATTACTTAATTTTAGTAACAATTGGAACAATTGTCATATACAGGTTTGGAAGCAACCACGATCAGCTCTTAGTAAGTGTAAACAGTGGGAGCAGAAGTGTGCGTGGGATTAGAGTGTGGCTCTGGGCATTCAGTGGGCCATGGACCTCAGTTGGCGTGTTTTACAGAGGGAATAGAGAGCCTTGGCGTATTTGGTGTGGAGCCAGCCTCCAGTGATCCTTGCCTTTTGGTGTTCCCAGCTTTATGTAGTCTTGTCTCACAAGTGAATTCATAGCTGGTCTGTGTGACCAAGAGAATATGGCAGAAGTATCGGTTGTGTGGCTTCTGAGAGTAGGTCTAAAGGGTGTTGGAACTTGTGTCTTAGTGTCTTAGATCACTTGCTTTGGGAAAAGTGGTCATCATGCCATGAAGACATTCAAGCAGCCTGGTGGGGAGAAACCCACATGGAAAGAATCGGAGTTCTCCTGCCAACAGTCAGCACCAATCTGCCGCCTTGGAAGCGGACTGGCCAGCCCCGGTCGAGCCCTGCTGTAACTGTCACCTCAGCCAACATGACTGTATTCTTATGAGAGACCCCAAGCCAGAGCCACCTGACCAAAGCTGCTCTTGAATTCCTGACCCACAGAAGTTTTGGAAAACAATGAGTGGTGATTGCTTTAAGCCACCAAGTGTTAGGATGATTTGTTACACAGCAATAGACAATGAATACATTTGGCAAAATGGTTACATGTCTGTCATTTATTTTTTTTTAAAGATTTTATTTATTTATTTATTTGACAGCGAGCGAGAGAGAGAGAGAGGGAACACAAGCAGGTGGAGTGGGAGCGGGAGAAGTAGGCTCCCCGTGGAGCAGGGAGCCCGATGTGGGGCTCCATCCCAGGACCCCGGGATCATGACCTGAGCCAAAATCAAGAGTCAGACACTTAACGACTGAGCCACCCAGGCGCCCCCCCATGTCTGTCATTTAGAGAAGCTTCTGCAGTAATGGGGCTATCTATTGTGCAGAAAACTGCCCTACCTGCATTTGCCTTTTGGAGTGGTGGCCACAGACCATGTGTGAGATGGTTGAACAGGGAGAAACAAGGTTAGAATCATGAAGGAGAATGGACCATGGGAGACTTAATCTAGAAATCTTGGCCTTAGCACCAGACTCGGCCAAGCTACCAGGTTTAAGCTTGACTTCGGGCATGGTCAGATAACCAAGGCTTCTTTATTCCAAGTGTAGTCCGTGGAGCAGCCGCATAGGCATCACCCGGGAGCTTGCTGGAAGTTTAGCATCTCAGGCCCCACGTCAGGCATAATGAATCCGAATCTGCATTTCAGCAAGTTCCCCAACGGATTCATATGCACTTTAAAGTCTGGGGAGCACTTCGCTAAAGGATTATTTGTGCAGGGACTTGGGAACTGAAGGGAACACATTCTGAAGGGATTGCTTCTAGAAAGGGTGTCCTTTTTCTGGAAGTAAAATCCGTAACAGGAACACTGTGGAATCAATTCCTGATGTAGGAGAGGTTGGATTTCATGTCCTTCCAGATGAACTGCAGTTTTCAACATTCTGTTGGTCTGTTCTGTAATCCTCGGTTCCAGTTTCATTCTGTCTTAGATGGCTATGGTACCTGTCCCAGGAGCCCAGATCCCGAGTTTCACCATCTTCTTTCTTCCTACCTCTTGCGTCGCTCTTGTTTGCTTTAATAAGGCAAATTCATCAAAACCCAGTGATGTTTTCCCGCTACTTGAGGGTATAGATTTGGCTCCAGGGAGAAAAAAAAAAACACACATTCTTCTGATTGTGGTATATTGGACACATGGTTTCCGGAGAGGGTGAGAAGGCAGGCTGCTCCCTCCTGCTATTGACCTCCCGAGACTCCTCATGAGCCACTGTGAGCTGGAAGGCAAGATTTTTAAGGAGGCTGGAGGAGTCATTAATTATGTAATCACAAAAAAAATTTGGTGCTTTTTTTTTTTTTTTTTTTAACATTACAGCTGCCATTGCTGCTGGTAATGCCCTTTTTTTTGTCCGGGGGGGGGGGGTTTGCTCCCATTAGATTAGATTAAGTGTCTCCTTTGAGGCACAATAATAGATTTGGCCCAGGCTTTAGCTGCTGGCTGTGGTTGACTGATACCCAAGCTTCTGACTCCCTGCTGCGTATCTAAGCGGTACAAGCTGTAGTCAATGCATTTAATCTACATAAAAAGAACACAAATTGCACATTAGCCTTTTTGAGTCCAGTAATCAGGTCCCCCCCTCCCCATGCACACCTCTCCTCTCCCCCCGCACCCCACCCCTGCTCCACTGGGCAATTTGAGGCACCCTTGTGTCCCCCCAAATTTTTTTTCTGAGTCAGGTAAAAAGAAAAGACTTGCATTTTAATTGCACTTGATCTGCACATTGAATGACCTCTGTAATTTATATATTGTTCATAGTTAGTGCTTTCCACAGTCCTGCTGTGCAGCTGATAACATAATTCACAGGCGCACACCTTGGGGTCTGTGGGTAGGGGCTTGGGTTTTCTGTTCTTTCTGAGTTTGCAAAATTCTCTCGCTCTTTCAGATTCAAGCTGCTGCGGCTGATGTCAGTCACTATCTGCTTTTGCAGATGTAGCGAAAAGGCCACTCCATGAGCCCCAGACTGCTCCTTTGTTTACATTTAAAGATTGCCCTTTCCTTTCCAGCCGCCTATGCTGTTTGCAGACCCGCTGGCTGTGTGTGACGCAGCTTCCTCCACACCCTCCCTGGATCCAGCAATGAATAAACTCGAGCTGTGGAAAGAACAGCAAACACAGGTATCACCCTCTAGCAGGCTAACTACAGAGGCAATGAGATCTGAGACAATCAATAAATACAAAGGGCATAATAATTAGAGGATGGGGGAGATGACTTTTTTTTTTTTTTTTTACAGTAGATGGTTAGCTTTTTAGAACCAGAGCCATGCTATTTTTGTGATTTGAAAAATATTCTAAGCGTTTAACACAAGTCTTTGGGAAATCAAAGTTCAGTTTTTAGGAACGTTTAGGTTGTTTCATCGTTTTTACTTGCTTCATATTCACACTGAAGCTGTCTTCCTCACATCCTCAGGAAGGATTGAGTTGGATTATTTTGGCCCATCTCAGATTTGGCGTTAGTGGTTTTGCTCTCAAATCCTTTTGGTGGTAAGAGATTAGACCTTGCCGCTCAAAGTGTGGTCCACGGTGCATCAGCATGCGTCAGCATGATCATCACCTGCGAGGTTGTTAGAAGCCACTATCTCAGAATCTGCATTATAATGAGATCGCCAGGTGGCTTAAAAATCACAGTCTGAGAAGCATGGAATTGGGTCTTAACCCTGGCTGCACATTCAAATCATCTGAAAACCTTAAAAACAAACCAAACCACTAATGCCTGGACCCCAAGCCCAGAGATTCTGATCTAATTGCTCTAGCACAGAGGCATGGAGGATTTTTACCACCTGCTCACATGATCTAACATGCAGCTAAGGGCAAGAATCATGGGACTACCCAAAATCTTAGAGCAGGATTCAAAACAAACAGTTCTAAGCCTAAATCAGTGCCCCACGGACATTTCCAAAATCCTTTCACCCAGGCTCCCTGGAAACCAACAGGATTTTCAGCACAATTGAACTTGACAAGTATTTCTTTAGTGCCTCTTATGGATCCATTTCACCACACTCCACAGGTCCACTGAGACAAGCCAAGAAGCCCAAATCCCCTTGTGGACAAGAGCGAGTTCTCTGTAGAATTTCCTGCACCGTGATACCCAGAGGTAGCCCTGTGTGTCTGCTGATGGCCCCGTGGGACTCAGATAAGGTGGGTTCTCAGCTCTGAAACACACCCCTTTGTAGAAGTTGTAGGACACACCAAGCTGGGTTCCTAAGAACTAATTTCAGAGAATCCCAGTTTTATGGGCATGCATGATTTCGTATTTTGACGTCTTGTCTAGCATGTTTAGCAAACTTCCTGATTTTTTTTTTTTTTTTTTTTTTTTAATTAAAGAGAGGCAGGTGGCCCTTTGGAAAAGATTTTGGAAGGGGAGTCAGAAGACCTAGGTTTGAGTTCTTATTTCACCATGAAGCAGTTCGTTATGATGTCTGACATTTACTTTAAAATTACTCACCAATTTGGGGTGCCTGCGTGGCTAAGTGGGTTAAGCATCCGACTCTTGATTTCAGCTCGGGTCAGGCCCCCAGTGTCGGGCTCTGCGCTTAATGGGAAGTCTGCTTGAGATTCTCTTCCTCTTCTGTCTCCCTCTGCCCTTCCCTCCACTCATGTGCCCATGCTCGCGCGCGCTCTCTCTCTCTCTCTAAATATAAATAAATCTTTAAAAAAACAGGGCGCCTGGGTGGCTCAGTCATTGAGTGTCTGCCTTCGGCTCAGGTCATGATCCCAGGGTCCTGGGATCGAGCCCCGCATTGGGCTCCCTGCTCAGCGGGAAGCCTGCTTCTCCCTCTCCCACTCCCCCTGCTTGTGTTCCCTCTCTCGCTGTGTCTCTCTCTGTCAAATAAATAAATAAAATCTTTAAAAAAAATCTTTAAAAAATGTTCCTCACCAATTATAGAGCAATATTACACGCTGCAAATTTAGGTTAAGCAATAAGCCAGATGCAGATCAGTCATGCACACCCCAGGGCTCGTGTGTGGACCCTCCAAGCACAGAAGCCACCCTCCAGAGGCTGCTGCTATACCCATTTCTGCTATCTGGATTACCTAGGTTTTGCTAATGAGCATAGCAAATGTCAGAACAAGGTTTTATTATTGGAATAAATGACTTGTTAATTAGCAAGATGAAGGTTGAAATGAGTTCTCATTGATGAAATTACATGAATTCAAGAGACGTGGATCTGCCCAAATATTTTAGCAATACTTCTACTCTTTCGTGAGCCGGGTATGAGAACCTAGTGACTTCCGTAGCTGGTACCCTTAGGGATGGTACCCAAGAATTGAACCCGAAGTGGACCCTTGTCCAACCATTGGTTTAGAAGGATTTCTGACTGCCTGATGCTGGCTATAATGATAGCATATTCCTGTCCTGCTCTGTGCTTGTTGCGTCTGTTTTCGAGTGAATCTTTGTTTCGCGCAAGGTGATAGAATATGGTTTGAGGATTGCTTTCCTCATTCAAACCTTTTCAACAGCTACCATTAGCTTCCAAAAATATTCTTTTAGCTGAGTATGAAGAAATAGGCGTGAGTCAGCCACAACCCAGATAGTTTTGTGACTTTGAGTCTCAACATCTAGTTGCTATACCGCTCTAGGTCTCAGGCATTTTGTTAAAAGAAACCAAGAGGATCGTCAGTGTTAAAGATATTTTTCTGGCTTAAGATTCTAAATTTTTAAAAATTCTAACGTATGAAGAAAAGTCAAACGGACCAAAATACAGTAGATCTTGCTTTTGAGTCCCCTGCATCCCCCTGCTAGGCCCCCTCAATCCCAACCCATATTGTGTGACTCTTTTCAATAATCCAAACCCCTGGGAAACTTAGCCCATGCTTGCCATTCTCTCTGTATGGTCCCAATTAAGTCTGTGGACTGTAATATGGAATCCTGACAAGGCTCTGAATGTTGCTAAGTTAATAGAATATTCTGGCAAAAAGCAGAGTGGAAGAGATGATACTTTACAATTGTCTCATTTAGCATGCTCCTTTTATTCTGAGAAACACTGGCAATGGGGTTGGTTTCAATTTAACATTTTCCTCCAAGGGAACCTAGCAGTGGTACTCATCTCCCAGTGTGGCTTAGATGAAGCATCAAGTCTGATGACCCCAAGGCAAGCCCCAGTGACTCCTGCTCGGGCTTTGTGGGGTCAGTGACGCTGTTGCAAGAAGCAGACCCCAAACGGTGAGGCTCAGTCACTTGCTTGTTCCAGCAGAGGAGGAAGAGCATGTTTAATTGACCCATTGGTAGATAGTTGTTCTTGTTTCCTCCTCCTAAACAGCCTTGGTATCTTTCTGTTGTGGCTTCCCAAGGAGTCCTGGCATGAGCCTTTTATAGCCCCTAACGAAGCCATTGTACTATTTTCAGTTAAAATCTGTGGCATGAAACAAAGAAGGCACTTGACAGAGCTGTTTCCAGCACAGTTATTGAAAATAATCCCAACCTATTGGGGCCAAAAATAACCAAGATCAAGACAAAGATCAAACTGTTGTTGCAATCTTGTGCAATAGCAGCTCCAGTGAAAAAATGCTGGGCAGCAAACCAGCAGAGACAGTACATCTCAAAGACTTTTCCTTAGAAAAATTCTTCAAGACATCTGGCCCCCAGCTCTGAAGTTTTCCTGTTTTCTGTTATCTAAATGTTTGTTGGGTTTCAGCTTTGCTGTGTGTTTTCAGTTTTCTAAAAGAATTTACCTTTATCTTTAAAGACAGCATGGAATGAATGATCCCTTAAGGGCTCGAAGCAGGTTATAATTGCATATTATTGTACCTGACTGTATTTAAATAATGGGAACATTAAAAATATGAGTATCAGAAGTCTTGATTAAAATGTCCATGAAAGATAAAGCAGGAGGAGTTGACAGGTATTTCTTTAAGGTGATTTGGATTGTTCAAGTCTACTAATGGGCTGCTAAAGAAGTCCGTTTGTCCAACATTAAGTAAAACTTAAAAAAAACCAAAACACTTAGCCCATTTCTTTGAAGGGATCTGGATACGAAACTCCAGTGACCCTAATGTTTTCCCAGAATCAAGTGCAATGCTCCTTGAACTCAGGCAAAATCTTTCGCTTAGATAAACATTTGATAAATATCCATGATATGCCCCTTGCTGTGGTGGGAGATGAGGAATATATCCTCAAAAATCCCACAGCCATAAGGAGGTATGGATACATGTTTGAGAACCACCAGCTACCACCCTGATTCTGAAATCCATGACCAAGCTTTGAGCGATAGGAAGTGCTAATGACAGCCGTCCAAGGCCAAGAGGCCAGTAGAAATGAGATGCATGTGTGGTGCCCTAGAGGTTGGAGGTAGGGCTGGGGAGGCCCAGGGGGTTCAACTTCTTAATTCACCCCATTCTCATCTCCTTACTCTTGTTCTATCTCTGAGGACATCAGTCTCTAGGCAGGAGTGAGTGATGAAACCAGTCGCTGTATTGAGCATCTCAGCCATGGCTCTCCTTCAGAATCATCTCTAGAACTTAAAAAAACAAAACAAAAAAAGAAAACCTTTTGCCTTAATTTCAGAATCAGAATTACTAAGATGGAGCTAGGGACTCCATGTTTTTATAGCATTCCCCTCACAATTCTGATGCTAATCTAGAGTTAAGACTTCCTGGACATAGAGCCCATGTATTCAGAACACTTGGTGCTAAAGGGCCAGGGGGACTGTGAAAGAAATAGAGAGCCAGGTCCATGCCTACAAATAATTTATTGCAACCAGAGGAGAAGTGCAGGGAGAGAACAAGAAAATAATAGAGAAAGGGCGAGGAAAACAACCCAGAGAGAAGACCACGGAACCATGTTGTGTTACATTTACTGTTTCAGAGGTGGGAAGGAGTATTTGAGCTTCCGCACATGTAGGCTCACCCCTAATATTTGTAAGACCTGGAACCATAGTACAAATGGAAGTGTGTGTGTGTATGTGTGTATGTGTATCTCCAAATACTTAAAAGTTATAAATAAGCTCAGAAACTGTTAATCAAAAAATGTCTATCCCTCTATCTTGACAAATAGATCCTTTGTAAGACCTGAAAGACCAGGTTTGAATTTAAAATTACTGGATTCCTTGGAGTTCCACACTGGACCATAATGACATGGGGAGAATAAGCTTGGGTCACTAGCCTGTAGCCCACCTACCCATCCCTTCCCCCTTGGCTCCATCTCCCACTGTAAGGAGCCCCGTGAGTGCATGGACCAGTGGGCTGGAGTCTCTGTCTAAATTATCTTTACACCTCTCTGAAAACAGCTACTCCCTTGGCCTTCCCTCTAGCATATTGTGTTCATACTGGCTACATAGTCTGCCTTTGGGAAGAAGGACCCAGGGAAGAATCCCATGCAGTCTCTTGAAGCAGGCTTGGGTCATTTGGTCAGAAAATTCCAAGGTTCCTTTCATCTAAACCATGGTCTAGAAGGTTTTGGCCTTGCCAGCTCCTCACCATGTAGGAAGAGGCCCAGCCAGAGTGGGGTTCTCTAATGGTCAAGGCCAAGGATAGGGCCGCTCTTGATGGGATCAAAGAATAGCTGTGTCTAGGCAAGGTGATGTATGGGTCCTACATGAAAATCTATCTCATTGACCAGAACTTGGTTATGTAGCCACAGCCAGCTAAAACTTGCACCCAGATAAAAATGGAAATTCTATTCCTGAGGAAAAAGAGGAATCAGGTGACAACTAGCAGTCTGCCAGTGGACTTCTGATTTCACACAATAGAAACTGACTTTGGAAAATTTAAGCAAAAGGAGAATTTACTGGATGGCTATTGGGCAATTCAGATATTCGATTGGCTGAGTCGAGGGTCAAGCTCTGAAAGGGGGCAAATGATCTATGCAGAACACTATCATCAACCCAACCCTCAGAGCTGCCAACGCCACCAGACTCTAAATGATGCCACCGATGCTATGTATACTTTCTCAAATGTCCCTGCAGCTTGGCATCATCCTTTCTAGAATTGTGCTGTTTGATACGGTAGTTAGTACATGTGGTTAGTGGTACCATATTGTCCAGGGCAGATATAGAACATTTCCATCATTGCAGAAAAATTCATTGGACAGTGCTAGTCTAGACTCAAAGTCCTGGACCAAGGCATCCAATTTGCCAAGCATTAGCCATAAACTATTATGTGCCTACCTCTTGGCCATCAGGAGTACTCCCCACACCAAGATGCAATAGAACTTGCTCAAAATAGGGAGGAGGTGTGGATGCCCGGCAGCTAAAAAAACAGTAAATGTCCTCTGTACACTTACTGACAGTGTGATCTTGGGCTAACTACTTTTCTAGACGCAATTTTTTTTTTTTTTACATTTGTACAATAGAAATAATGATAACTGCCTCTTAGGATTGTTACGGAGATAAAAAGATAAGATATGAAAATTACCAGGACCATCTGCATTAATAGAGTCTTAGATATAATAACAGCCAAATGCAGTGCATGGTCTATGATTGGACCCTGCTTTGAACAACGAGCTGCAAAAGACATTTGGGAGACAATTGGGGGAAATTTTAATATAGAATAAGTGTTAGATAATATTAGGAAATTATTGTTAATTTTGTTAGGTGTGATGATGGCATTGTGGTCATGTAGGACATGATAAAGGCTTTAAGGGTCAAATATTATTATGTCTGTAATTCTAAATATAAAAAATAGATGACAGAAATATGACAAAATGTGCATTGTTAAATCTGGATGATAGGTAAATGGGCATTATTCTCCTTTTTCTCTCTTATTTCTGACATTTAAAAAAATAATTTAATAAAATAATAAGGAGGAAAGAAAAGTACCATGGCCATAATAGGAATTCAATAAATGTGAATTTCTTTTCTTCTCTTCTTAGTCTTAGGGGCCTTATAGTCTTCTCAAAATGTCTGGAATGCTTCCCATACTTTTCCCAGCCAACCCGCCCCACTTTTCCCAAGGCTACCTGCTTAAAGGCTTCTTGCCCTTTCTGTGACAACACACTCTCTCTATCTTAGGGGACCTTTGAATACAAGGAGTAGTTTGCCCAATAATGGGGGGATCCTTGCAAAGAGGCACTTGTCCACAGCACTGATACAGGATGCAAAGCCTTTCCCCTTGTACCAGAGCAGGGGCTCAAAGAGAGAAAAATCAGTATACTGGTGCTCATTTTCATATTTGTCAGATCAGTCCCCTTTCCCTAGTGTTGGGAAAGAGGAGGATGTGACAGCCAGTTTTTCATTTTAGTTGATCCACTTATTTAGTGAATGTAGAGGACCAAGGTATGGAGATTTGGAGGGTTTGAGTCATCTCACAAAGATCAATAGTGGGAGGCATGCAGATGGACCTAGAATGGACCACTTGATTTTCTCTCTGAGGGGTCTTTTTCTTTTTAAAGATTTTATTTATTCACTTGAGACACAGAGATAACAGAGAGAGAGAGAGAGAGAGAGAGAGCATGAGCAGGGAGAGAGGCAGAGGGAGAGGGAGAAGCAGGCTCCCCACTGAGCCAGGAGCCCGACGCGGGCCTCGATCCCAGGACCCCGGAATCACGACCTGAGCCGAAGGCAGACGCTTAACCATCTGAGCCACCCAGGCGCCCCCTCTGAGGGGTCTTGAGAAATGACTTACCAAAAACATGGGTTGTGAGGCCTGTGGCAAATGAACAGCAAGCTACGATGGCTAAATAATGTCTTCCTGTAGTGTTGAAGAAACAACAGCTTCCCTGTGTGTGTGAGATCAAGGCAAGTGGCCAAGGTCACCAGTGCCCACTTCTAAAGGCAAACTAACTTACTGTACAGGACTTGTCTTTAGGGACCATGTGCTAAAATATCAGCTTTGTATACAAGAAGCAAGCATCTTGAGGCCCATAGCTATTTTTAACGTTAGAGATGGTAAAATAGTGACTAAATAAGAAAGCCTAGTTTTATATTTGGTGCAGTAAGTGAAACAATGAGTAATGGCATTTTTTTCAACCAGATTTCCACCTAAAACAGTATGTTTCAAAGTTTAACAATTGGTGTATATGTGTGCATATGTCTGTGTGTTAGGCGTCGGAGGAGTGCTCTGAGTGACTCTCTCACTGCATGGCAGCTCTATCCTGGATAAAAAAATATAAAACAGCTTTCAAGTCATTTCTGGTCAAGTGGTTGGAGAGATTTCCAAAGGCTTCCACAACGTTAGCTCCTAAAATAAAAAATAATCCAGGCCTAGACCAGAGCAGGAAGCCTTAAATTGCAAGCAGTAGGTGTGTGGGGGAATGCCCTGAGGGTAGATATCAATAGCAACACATAACAATACTGAGAATGCTGATCCGAGGACCCATTTATCAAGCCAAGATCTTCACAGTGGCTGAAGTGGTCTTATATCAGAGGTGTCTCTGACTTTTTGCTAAAGTAAATCCTCTTCAGAAAAGAGCTCCTCTAATTTAGACCTACAGGATTCCCACAGCTTAAAATCAAGCAATCAGCTTGCAATATAGTAAGACAAGCCACCATGAACCAGAGGCTGCATAAATAACATATAATAGATTCAAATCTCCACAGTGATTGGAGATATAGGAATTTTCAGTTACAGAATACAGAACAACTATGTATGAAATGTTTAAAGATGTAAAAGATGCAATCACACAGATGAGTAGGCAACAAGAGGCTAGCAGAAATAACTAGAAATATTTTTTAATAGAACTTCTATAAATAAAAATATAATTATTGAACAAAAACCCATATGGACTGGTTAAACAGTAGATTAAATCCAGCTGAAGAGAGGATTAGAAATTACCCAAAATGCAGCACAAAGAGGGAAGGAGCTAGAAACCATGAACGAGAGATTAAGTGATTGGAGTCCACAATGAGAAGGTCAAACATAAATCTAATTGGAGTTTCAGAATTAGAGGAGAAAGAGATTTGACGAGATAGTGGTATGACTCTTCCAACACTGATGAAAAACATCCCGGAATCACAACATATACCAAAAAAGATATTTTCAGAAGAGGAAATTTGTGTCTAAATACCTCATAATTCAACTGCAGAACACTAACTGCCAAGAGATCTTAAAAGGGGCCAGAGAGAAAAAATGGATCATCCTTAAAGGAATGACAGTTAGACTAACAGTTGCCTTCAACAGCAATGGAAATCAGAAGACTGTGGAATAATATTTTTCAATTGTTGAGAGAAAATAACTTAGAGCTTAGAATTGTGTACTCAGAAAACCACATTTTAGGAAGGAGGGTAAAATTAATATGTTTACAAATACACCAGAACAGAGGGATTTACTATCAAAAGATCTTCATGAAAGGAACATCTTCTAAAAGATGTGCTTCAGAAAGAAGGAAAATGATGTCGGAAGGATGATCTGAGATGCCAAAAGGAATGGTGAGCAACCTGGCTGGCTCAGTAGGAGGAGCATGTGACTCTTGATCTTGGGGTTGAGTTCCAGCTCCACATTGGGTGTAGAGATTACTAAAAAAATAAACTTTAAAAAAACCATATATGCATGTGAACGAATATGTAAAAATGTAAAATCATACACATATGATCAAATAATATTTGGGAAAAAAGGAATGCTAATGTCAAATTATAGAGTTAAGAAAAATGACAAAAATAAAATATTGGACAAGAATCATATGCAAGTCAGGAAGGGGAGATCAGAGTTAAAATCTCCTAAGATATTGGGGCACCTGGATGGCTAAGTTGGTTAAGCATCTGACTCTTGGTTTCAGCTCAGATCATGATCTTAGGGTCGTAAGATCGAGCCCCTCATTGAGCCCCATATCGAGCCCCATGTTGGGCTCCACGCTCAGCATGGAGTCTGCTTGTCCCTCCCTCTGCTCCTTCCCCTACTCGCATTCTCCCTCTCTCTCAAATAAATAAGTAAAATCGTTAAAAAAATCTCCTACGATCCTTAAGAGTATTATTAGAGAACAAGTGTTGGCAAACGTTTTCTATAAAGGGGCAGCTAGTAAATATTCTAAGTTTTGCAGACCATACAGTCCCTGTCGTGAAAACGAAACTCTGCCATCATAGGGTGAAAGTAGCCATAGATGGTACACAAGTGAAGGAACAAGCCTATGGTCCAGTAAATCTTTATTCACAATGACTGGTGGTGGGCAGATTTGATCATTGGGCCATAGTCTGCCAACCCTCTTTCTAGAGGAATGTTAAAATATTATTAATTTTTTCACTTTGTAAGTTAAATATACATGATAAAATTTCAAGGGTGATCACTAAGTAAGTAAAAATAGAGTCTATAAAATCCAAATAAGTAAAAAGGAACAATGAAATAAGGAAACAAATACACCCACAAACAGACAATAAACCACAAACAATCCGACCAATAGCAAGAAATGGGAAAGAAAAAGAATCACAGAAAAAGCAGGACAAATAAAAAATAAAAAACCAAGATAGCAAACCAAGTCCAAATATAATAGTTGCTATTACTCACCAAATAGGCTAGTGAATTAACTAGCCAATTAAAAAAGCAGAAATTATCAGACGGGATTTAAAAAAAAATGTAGCTATATGTCCATTACAAAATTCACACTTAAGGCACAAGAATGCAGAAAGGCAGAAAGTAACAGAATAATAATAATAAAAAAGGCACACAGGCAATTACTAACCCAAAGAAAGCTACATTGAGGAATACAGACTTTAAGATAAAAAGCATTATCAGGGTTAGAAGGGGTCACTAGATCATTATAAAAGATTGTTCCTCAGAAAGATAAAACAATTCTAAACTTGTATGCACCTAATAAAATAGACCAAAATGTGTAAATATTGGCAGGAGAACAGTCCTTTGGGAGATGCTGGGAGTACGTGATGACTTTAGGAGCTTAATGAGATTGAGCACTTAAGTAACCAGAGTCATAAAGTCATGTGCTTCCTATCCTTAAAAGTAGAGCCACACCCCAAAATAGAGTAGTGTTAAGACCACCTAACACCATGAAAAGGAGCGTGCGTGCGTGCGTGTGTATGTGTATGTGTGTGTGTGTGTTTTAAACTTAATTAATTAGAGAAATTCCCAGAGGGATGTGTGTGTGTATGGGGGAGTGCTAGTGGATTCCGATTTACATAATAGCCCAGAGGCTGGCTGGAATCCATTATTAGATTCCCTGCACATGTGCCCTGGAAAAACTGAGCAGAGGGGAGAGACCATATGGCCAGCAGAACCAGAAAGCTAGTGTGATCGGTCCACAAAGGTAATGCTCGCCCTACACACAAAGGAGATCCATCCTAGCTTCATTTATTTCAGAGAACAGTGACTGGCCAGCTAAGGTGGACATTAGGAACACTGGGAAGAATCCTGTAGGGGAAAAAAACCCAATCAAAACACAATTCTGAGGTCATTAATCATCATTCGCTTCATCTCCATCAATCAGTCAGTTCACGCTGCAGAGCGGTGTACATAATACCGAGAGAAAAGAGTCAGTGAAAACACAGAAAACATGCCCATCTCTTCATATACTGACTAATCTCTGAAAAGGTTGAGTTCAGGACTGATGAAGGCTCAGAGCTCTGAGCATGGCAAGGGCTGAGTCCATTATGAAATAGGGGGTCTGGGAAGGCTGAGGGAAACTCACTAAACACGGCTGTCCTGAGTTACCAAGGAGGTGACAGAGACGTGCGGCTGAGTGGGTGTGGAAAGTAGGGTGCTTTAGGCTTTTGGTTGCCATGGAAGTAGTGAGGTGTCTTGGTTCTCTTCCTTTGACCTTCCACCCCCTCCCCCAAATCTATTCCCCACTTCTCTCTGCCTTGCTCTGCACCTGGGAAGCTGAGCCCTGCAATGGCTTCATCTGGGCTCACTTGCTGGCCAGCTTCCGTAGAGCCTGAGCAATGGGAGACCCTGGCAGGAAGGTGGAAGAGAGGAAGAGAAAGCAGTGAAGGTCTTTCTTCCTTGCTCTCTCTCTGCTGTTGCAGTGCATCCCTTCAGGACTCTCGAAGCTCCAAAGACCCTTTGGCTATAAACAACCTTACCTTAATGATAATGGCTAGCATTTATTGGGTGCTTACTATGTTCCAGTGCTTACTCTAACCCAGCACAGTATATAGGTGAACTTGCTGAATCCTCCCAACAACCCCATGAGGTAGGTACTCTATTTACAGATGGGTAACTGCAACACAGAAAGGTTAACTAACTTGCTCAAAGTCCATCAGTTACTAGGTGCAGAGCTGGGATTTCAACCCAGGCTGTTTGGCTCAAGAGTCTGTGTTCTTAAGCTCTAATAGAAGCCATATATGTAATTTTTTTCTACTAGTCCTATTAAAAAATGAGAAATGAAACAAGTAAAATTAATTTTAGTAATATATTTTTATAAACCCAATATATCCAAAATATCATTTCAACATGTAATCAGATATTTTAGAAATGAAGATATTTCACATTCTTTATTTTGGTATGAAGTCTTTTAAAATCTGGTGTGTACTTTATACTTACAACCCATCTCATTTCCGACATTGAATGTTCATTGGGAATACTTGATCTGTATTTAGATTTCTTAAAATTTACACTCGAAAACGTAAGTTAACATACTGAAGTCATTCCAACGTATCCAACAGTTTTCCAATAACTGAGTAGCGATTTTTATTTTTTAAATTCTTAATAAGCTTTTTATATTAGAATAATTTTACATTTACAGAAAAGTTGCAAAGATGGTACAGAGGTTACCATATACAAATCACACATTTCCCGATTGTTAGTATCTTAGGTTACTGTGGGATATCTGTCACAACTCAGAAGACAACATAGATACAGTGCTATTAACTACAGTTTTTCTTTGTATTTCACCAGTTTTTCCACAAATGTTCTTATTCTGTTCCAGGATCCAATCCAGAACACTACACTGTATTTATTCATGTATCCTTAGTCTCTTTTGGTCTGCAGTAGCTTCTTACACTTTCCTTGTTTCTTGTGACTTTGACAGTTTTGAGGAGTACTTGTTGGGTATTTTGAAGAACGTCTACCAGTTGGGGTTTGGCTGATATTTTCCTCATGATGAGACTGGGGTGATGGGTTTGGGGGAGGAAAACTACAGAGGTGAAGTACTTTTCCCATTGCATCATATCAATGGCATGTGATATTGACAGGACTTATGACTGGTGATCTTGACTTTGATCATCTGGCTGAGGTCATGTTTGCCAGATTTCTGCACCCTAAGGTACTTTTTTCTCCCTTTCCATACTCTTTTCCTTGGAAACAAGTCACTGAGCACAGCCTACACTTAAGGATGGTGGGGGAAGGGGGTGCAGATTAAGCTCCAAGTATCAGTTTTAAATTGAAATTTATTAGAATTAAATAAAAACTTAGTTCTTCAGTCATACTAAGCATATTTCAAGTGGCTTGTGGCTACTGTATTGGATAGTGCAGCACTGTACATTACCACAATTCAGTGTTTGAGGCAAGAGGCAGCTGGTGAGGAGGTGAGGTACTGACAAAGATGCTGATGGGCCTGAGTTAGTGGGAAGGAGGATCAGAGATGAAGAGAGAATTCGTGAAGCATAAGAGAAGGCCAAGGACAAAAGATAAGTTAATGAGAAGCATTAAGACAAGGGGTAGGGGCGTGTGTGTGTGTGTGTGTGTGTGTGTAGAAAGGGGGGAGGGTAGGAATGGAGAGATGTTCCAGAAAATGTACAACTTAACTGTGTGCTTAAACTGAGCCCTGGATTTTGGTTAAAAAGTTTGAACTTACAGGGCACCTGGGTGGCGCAGTCGTTAAGCGTCTGCCTTCGGCTCAGGTCATGATCCCAGGGTCCTGGGATCAAGCCCTGAGTCGGGCTCCCCGCTCTGTGGGAAGCCTGCTTCTCCCTCTCCCACTCCCCACTTCTTGTGTTCCCTCTCTCGCTGTCTCTCTCTCTCTGTCAAATAAATAAATAAAATCTCTCTAAAAAAAAGTTTGAATTTACAAATCTGGGCTTATGTTTCAACTGTGCCATTTCTTAGCTTTCTGATGATCTTGGGTGAGCCACAAATCCTCTAAGCTTGTTTTCTCATCCATAAAATGGGTAGGTACTAGTACTTACCTCATGGGGACATTGCAAGGATCAAAGGATATTTGTGTTGCAAAGGGCTTCATAATCTTTGCCGTAATCTACAAATGGAAAGGCGTGGGATGGTGTTGATGGGACATGAAAATTAGCTGTTCTGTTGGTAAATTGAGGTGTATTGGTTCCTCTTTTGCCCGTCCCAACCCCCAGATCCAGTCTCTCTGCCCCATTCTGTGCCTCGGGAACTTACACACTGCCATCACCAGTCTCCATGGCCACCTGGCATCCAGCTGGGCCTGGCCAATGTGAAACAGCAGCAGGGAGCTCTGATTGGCAGCAGAAAAAGCCTTGCTCTTTCTCTGCTTTGGCATCCTGTCTCCAGTAGTGTCTGCACCCCTCCAGGATGACAGCTCCCATGAGGAGACCCCTCCTTCATGGCTCCAATTCTCACCAAGCTCCAGTAACACTGTTTCCTTCCCTCACTCCTTCAACCCTAGGAGTGGCAACAGCTCCCCATTCTTGCTGATTCCTGAGGGCCTCGCCATCTTGGTTTGTTCCCCTAACCCTGCCCATACTTTAGTGTGTTGTTCTCTCTTTGGTTTTCATTTAAATCATCTGGTATGAATTCTCTGTCCTGTTTGGCCCCTGACTGTGGTGAAGATGGTAAGGAAGAGAATGTTGAGAGTGACATATAGGGCCAGCTGAAGGAAATGAGAGCACGAGGCGATGGCCCCGCTGCAAGGACTGTAGTGACCAAACTGGGGAGGAATCAGGCTCTGAACAAACACAATGTCAGTGAAATCAGAAGTGAAAAGACACATGGGAGTACAGTCGTACAGAAAGGCATGGAAGATGCCAGTGGTGTGGCTGAGACAGAGAACAGAGAAGGAGAAGAGTTAAAGGTTACATCGAAATTTCCATGCCAAGTACACCAAGAAGACAGCCAGACCTTGAGAGCCAAAGCAGAAGGTACTACCCATGATGATGAAGACATCAAGAGGCTGTGCTTGGTTTTGAAAAGAGTGCAGATATTGGATTCATACAAGTGTGATCCTGGTTCCACAACTGACTAGCTGTGGATCCTTGGGAGATTTAACTTGCCTCTCTGTGCTTGATTTCTCATGCAGAAAATGAGGTAGAGCTATAGGATTTAGATAAAACCCATTTTTTTTCATTCATTCATAGTCCACAATTATTTTTTGAGCAACTGTCATGTGCCAGACACTCTTCTAGGCCCAGCAGTAAATGAGATAGATAAGGTCCCTCCTCTTATGGAACATTCTAGTGAGAACAGACAACGAACAAATAAGGCATCTTAAGTCCGGTTCCCTGGAAACAGATTGTGATGGAGACCTGCATACAGAAAGCTTATTATGGATGCTCTTAGGGATGACACTGGTAGGCAAGTGAGGGAAGAGAGACTGAGCAAAGACTGGTGGGGAGAGGTGGGGGATACAGAGGCTTCAGCCCACCCCACAGAAGCTCTGGGACCAACATAGCCCTTCAGAGTTGCCCCCAGGCAAGGCAAGTATGTGGGCCTTTATACCCCCACTTTGACAGTCACAAAATGCAGGCTGCCCCAGGGGAGGGGTGTGATCAATGGACAATTCTTGAAGGGACGCTTAGCTGAGAACACCCAGCAGCCATCATTCCCACTACCTGGAGGAATGAGAACCATAGTCCTGAAAGGAGGATCTGGAGAGCACAACAAAGCATCTGTTACATGAATAAGTGACTGAACAGGATAATTTCAGGTAGTGAGAGATGCTACGATGACGACGGAACTGGGTAATGTGATAGATGGGGGGATGGGGCACTTTATATTAGATGAGGTGCTCAGAGAAGGCTGTGGCACATCGTAGCTGCTCAAGAAGAATTGGTTTCATTGCCCTTCCTTTGCTTCTGTTGGGACCGGTGGACACAAGGGTATCAACTCATCATGAGAAATATGTGGTGCTCCTTCTCTGGATGAGGCGGACCCCTAGATGCTGTGGAGGTTGCAGAAAAGTAAGACAGGGTCTCTGCTCCCGAGAAGCTTGCAGTGTAGTAGAGGAAGATAAGGGATATAGAAAATTAGCAAGCAGTGCCAGGCGGCCTAGCACTACTGTCGACAGGTGGTACAAATGAGGATAGAAGTGTCCAGATCCTTTTAGCCGAGGTGGAATTTCACAGGTGGAAAAGAGTCAGAGGTGTAGTTTTGGTCAAGAAGAGTAACTGGAGCAAAAACCAGTCTGGGAATGGGCATGGGGTGTCCGAGTGTTTCACTTGTGGGCTGGGATCGGCAGAGCAAGGCTGTTGTCCTTGTGCATTGGCCTGTGATGTTTTCCTAAAGCATTATTGGGTTTGTCCAAAGGTAGAAGATCACTAAAACCCATTTCTTAGACACATGAGATCTTGGTGTGTGCTGGCTGTGTGGGAGGGGAATGACAGACCAGGACCAGGCAGCTCCAGAGGCTTCTTGGTAAGGAGTAAAGTAAGTCTGAGGGTTTGAGTCCAGGCAACTATGGGAATGGTGGTCCCACTGGTGTAGGTGGGACTTGCAGGCAAGTGGACTATGGGATCAGATTCCCTGAGAGAGTCTGGGAATGAGAGGTAGGTCAGGAGTAGTATCTGTGGAGCTAATGCCTTGAAACCAGGAAGGAGAGTGAGAAGTCCACAAGTGAACTTACAAGAAAATGGAAGGCTAGAAAGCTCTGAGAGGCATATCTCCAGCACTTAGACAATGGGTCCTGTGCTACTACAAGACTACTACAGTCTTGGTCCTTGAAAACAGATATGCTAAGGCCTTTTCAGAAGATCAGGATGGTCAGCAAGACCCACAGGCATCCGGAAGAAAGAGAAATGGCAGCAGTTTCAGAGCCTTCGCCCTGGTACATCTTCTGTCTCCTTGGTTTGAAAGACTTTGTTGGCAGCAGGGGTCTGTGCATTCCAAGGGTTTGAACTTGAAGGGGATGTCATTTTTGTTAACCTTTAACCGAGAAGGCAGTCAGGGAGGAGATAAATGATCTGCTCAAAGAGGAATAGTGGTTGCATTCAAAGAGGCAATAGGAGATTACTGAGGCGCTACTGTGAACGACCCCGCGACCCTTCTCTTCACTGGAGGATTGATGGAGAAAAGGCTCTCCCCACTTTTTCTCCAGGCGTTAAAGGCAAAGTCCCAGGAGTACTAAGGAAAGGATGACAGGACACCTTGAAAAATTAAGAAGGCTATGAATCAACTGAACAAGGAGGCATTTACCCAAGACTTCTAAAGCAACTAAAGAAAATGTATTAACCTTCTAATGAAAATATTGTTATCCAATTCATCACTGGAAACAGCTCTTTGGGTAACTGCTACATTCACCATTTTAGGAAGTTGCTTAGTGGGATCCAAGCTCTTGGGATTTCATCTACAATGCCTACCTGTTGTTGGTCAAGACGCAGTGACAGATTTAGATTAAAAGGAATAGAATTTTGTCTCACAGTTTTGAAGTGTGCTTCGGACAACAGTTGAAAGTGTTAAGTCAGAAGCTGCTCTAACATGGTAGACCCTAAGACATAGTGATCTGAGTGGCTGGTTTAGACTCTTCAAAGATCACTAGAGGTGGGGGCGGGTAGTGGAGGCCAGAGGACTGGGGAGAAATAGAATGGCAGATTGGCAAGTCCTTAAAAAGCATAAAACTGAATGAGGTCACTAGTCTAGTTAATAGTACTGTACCAGTATCAGTTTCCTGGTTTTGCTGTCCTCCTACCATCACATTAGATGTCCCATTGGGAGAAGCTGGGTGAAGGGTACGTGGGGCTCTACATACTGTTACTGCAACTTCCCATGAGTCTATAATTTCAAACAAAATGTATAAAAGAAGTCGTGTGGTGGGGGAGGTGAGAACAATCCTCATGAACTATAATGAGTATTTATGTGGCTCTTTACAGTTTTTAACACTTTCACATACATTATCTCATTTGCACCTCCCGATGGCACCGTTATGTAGCAAAGGTGTACTATTATCCCTATTTTATGGATGAAGAAACTGAGGCTCAGAGAGAGAAAGTAACTCAGCTGTGGTCACAGAGAGCAAATTGCCAAGGCAAGGCTCAAAATCCCATCTTTGAGTTCCAAATGCCACGATTCCCTGAGTCCGAATCCATCTGGCCTTCATTGGGTCGCATAGACACAGACCCTGAGATGAGGATTTAAGGGCAAGAAGCTTATTTGGGAGGTGATCTGAAGCTCCAGTAGGAGAGCAGGGAAGCACGGCGGGAAAGAGTACATGCTGGAGCATATTTCCTGTGCGGGCAGTTGGGGCTCACTCCTGCTGGGGGAGCTCTGGGAGCTATGTCCACAGCACATGCCTTGGGGTTATACCCAACTAAGGGGTGAGGAAGCTGGCGTATTTACCTCCCAGTCCATCCTGTATCGAGTGAGGCCAGTGCTCTTGGGGTGCTGATTCCATGGCTCCTCTAGATGACTCCATTCTCAGGCCAAGAGAAAACCTCAGGCAGCGAATTGAAGACACTGCTTGAAGTTGGACACTGTCAGCATATTTACTGGAAAGGTTAATGCACAGGGGACGAGGGCAGGGTCCTCACCAGCAGTGACTGTCCCTTGATTCTATCTAGCACCCTCACTCTAAGCCTTCTGCCACTCAGACTTTTTCCTCTCATCCTAGAATACTCTCCAGCCATAGGTACACGCCCCCACACACATCCAGATAGGCTGGAACAAGGCAGGGAGGGCTGCCCTTACCTCGCTTGTTGGGCCCGGGAGTCAGCATCTAGCAAAAAAGGCGTGTGTGCATGTGCGTACATGGAGCCTAGATGTGTGCACCTCTGTGTCTTTTGGCACATCTCCATTGTGATGAGCCACCAACTTCTTCCAAAAGCAATTTGAGGCCGAGGAGAAGGTATAAAATGCTGGTGTGCAGTGGGTCAGAGGTTAAGTCAAAAGTCAGAGGTTAGTTGGCGTTTTTCATTGTACCAATATAAGCATTTTATTTCGTTTGGTGGATACTACAGAGGAAGGTACTGGGATTCTGGAGAAATGGGCTGGCTACGTGGTTGCGCGGCGCAGGGTGGAGACAGAGTCAGCCAAGGCCTTTCTCATGGTGCTTGCCGCCCACTAAGGAATCGATTGGCTCATTCCTTATTCATCTGGTATTTCTTCTCCAGGGTCCACGCGGGTATACTCTTCATCTCTGTGGGCTAATGTAATCATTATGTGCACACTCTAGAAATTAGTGCCATTTCCCCCTGCTTGTGCCTGAAATAGACATTTCAGACATTTATAACTCTCAGTCACTTTAATCCAGTCGTTTGCCCCAAGTATGTTCCCAATTAGAGCCATTTTGCTCTGTGGTTGATACCATGAAGTGGAACACATGTTCCGATCTTAAAAAAAAATCTTTTAAATAGCAAAGGTATACTGTGTTTCCCTCTATTATAATAACTGAAAAGCAGCTGATGGAATCGTTCTCGACTGTTTACCCAACCATAAAAATTTGACCCTTGAGTTAAAATCTTAAAAATATCCAGGGGATGTAATGCCTTGAAATATAGAGCATTTTTTTTGTCTCTATAAAACTTCCACAGCTTTAATCCATTATATCTTCACAGGTTTTTTCGTATTTAAAAGCTGCCATAAGGTTGTGATACCAAGTCATGAATAATAAAGTAGTGTTCAGTTTTGGTACATGTAACATCATTTTGTTTCCCAATTTAGTATCAATTCCTTCTAAATCACAGCCAGATTCTTGCATTAATACTATCACATTTTGTAAGCCTACATATGAACAAACCTAAAACCACTTTAACCTAGAAAATGCATTTGGATTTATCCATATTTTGAGTCCATTCCTTTTTATGCTCTTCAAACTTTTTTTTTTTTTTTCCCTCACCCGTTTTCTCATCATAAACTGGAAACCACATCTACTGACAGCCTGATGCGCTTCCATTCGGTCTGTGTCCTTTTCAAGGGGCTGGCAGTTTAAGAGGGCCTGTCCCTTGATGCTGGGCTCATCCGGAGCCCATTAGAGTTTCCCAGCTCTAAGACCTGAGGTGCAGATCTGCCCCCCATTACAAACTAAAATTTCTCTCGAATCTGTGAACAGAGGGGAAGTGGGTGCAAGCAGTGCTCAGCAGGCTCAGGCACTGGGGGAGTTACGCTGCTCTGCTAGGAGCATAGCGGCGTAGACGCTTGGCTCTGGTGGTTTCTCAGTCACTTACTGCCCAGTGGGTGCCCCCGAGTAACTGAATACACAGCGAATAATGAAAGGGTGAGCAGACGCACTGGGAAATGGCAGAGGCTACAATATAATTATGAGCAAGTATTAAGCAATATCAGCAGAGCCTGCCATTTAACTTCATTTAATTTTAGAAAGTAACTTGGCATCTGATATGACAATTTTGGCTTTGCCAAGAAAGGGCGATTCAAAAACAACCCGGTTGTCAACCATTGGAATCATTTCGTCAAAGAAAAGCCATTTGAATTGTCAAAAGGTGCCAGAGGTAAAGCGTCTATCAGTGCCCATAAATATAGCAATGCCCTAGGAAATGTGGGTCTTTGTGTCAGTGGGACCCCGGTTCGTGGAGAAAGGGATGAGTGAGACCTACTGTCTTAGGGGAAAGTAGAGACTACACCCCAACCTCCGCGTTTTGATTGGGGGTTCTCTACCTGGGAAACTATAATGAGTTCCTGGTGAACACAGCATTTTGTCTTAATCCAGAGACAGAGGTCCTCTTAAATTGCCAGCACTTTGCAAAAGCCTCTTTATTTGGAATTTTTATGAATTACTTTTTTTTTTTTTTGAGGTATAGCTCACGGGACAGTGCACAAATACGGAGTGTACAGTTTAATGAATGTTTACCTATGTCTACACCCATGTGACTTCATCAGATCAAGATGTTGAACATTTGCAGAGCCCCACAAGTCTCACTCCTGCCCCGCTTAGCCACTACCCCAGGGTAAGCACTATTCTGACCTCTAGCGCCGTAAAGTGGAATTGCTGGATTATAGGGTATATGCGTGTTTAGTTTTAATAGCTACCGCCAAGGCTTTTGCAAAAGTATTGAACCAATTTATAATCCTAACCAGTTCCTTTTTGTTTGCCCAGATTTTCTGTTGTTAGCCCTGCAAATGCTCCACAGCTCTTCTCTTGCTGGTGCTTGACCTAACCCATGACAAGTTTTCATTCCCCCCTGGGTGTTTAATGGTGTATAAGTCAGTGTGGCTGTCACTTGTCATTTGCTTGTGGCAGCAACCGCGGAATGAGCGATATGGTGACACACTATGGCTTCACAGTTACGGTGGGTGTTACTGTGGATTTCATGGTAAGTTTCCACAAGACAAAACAAGGTCATCTTGGTAAATCTCAACAAATCATGACCTGAATCATTACTTTCTGAGACCCCAAAGCCTAAAATACTTCTTCTGCCTCCCAGGCAAGGAAATGCACTCTTCTCAAAGGGCTTCTAAGAGCTGTTTGGAAAAGAGTGGACATTAAAACCTAGGAGTGTGAGAGGAAGCCAGGGGTTTTGCCAATGGGAGTGTCATCATTCAGGCCCCATTTCCAATCTAAACCAGCTGATGGTGTCCCTTTACGTTTTTTCTTTCTTTTTCAAAATTATAATGGGGCTTACATTTTTTTGTTTCAGTTTTATTCACTTAGTCTTGGAAAAATGTGTACCTTTAAAGATCTGGGCACAGCTGACAGAGGGTATATGACACAAATATTCTGTTTGGTATTCATGTCATAGACTATTCGTGCCATTTGTTTAGAATTTGGTTTTATTTTAAACATTACTCAAAAAAAAAAAAAAAAAAGCAAAAACACCAAGTGGCAGCTTATCTGATCGACTGAAAATGTTGCATTTAATCTAATCCTTTTCCAGGGATTTAGAAATGAAATAAATATATAACGGCCTACCAGAGAACACCTCTACATTTTCTTGCCACCAACCAAGCTAAGAATGCATGCCCAGTGACAGGAAATGTTGTCTGGGGGATTGCTTTATGAACAGCCAGCGAAAGGAGGATATAAAAAGGGGAATGTAAATGAAGCAAGATTGACCAAATATAGATAATTGTTGAAGCTAAGTGATGGGCGCAGGGGGTTCATCCTACTGTTTTCTCTACATTTTGGGCTTTGTTTCTCGCAATAAAAAATTTAAAAATTATATCAACAATAACAAAAGCATTCAAGTTAATAATTAATGGGTATAGAACTTTAGAAAGAGCAAAATTTTAAAAATAATTTATGGAAATATGAATGTGCACTGGTATTGTAGTTATCTTTAAAAATAATCCTTCTTATCTTTTAGAGATATGCCCAGAAATCTTTATGGATGAAATGACATGATAGTTGGTTTTTACTTAGGAAATGGGTGAGATTGGCCATGGGTAAATGGTTGTTGCTGGATGACAGAGCTATGGGGGTTCATATACTGCTCGAGCTATCTTTGTGTACATTCAGAAATAACATAAAAAGTAATTTATGCATACACATTCAAGGAAAACAGATTAGTACCAGGTGATTGCAGATTTGTTCGTCTCTTCATACTCAGGTTATGAAAAGCTTACAGTATCATGTCTTTATGAAACCAGCTATTGTATAAAGCACCTCTGAAATTAATTTCTCGTTTGGGGAATGCATTAAAACCAATAAAGATTCAAAGTGCAAGTCCAAACAAAAAGGTAATCATGGGGCTCAGATAAACGTCACCCAGCGGACCGACAAATTCCCATGGTTCCAAGGTTACCAGTGCAAAGGTGCTTGCGAGTAGGGCTCTAGGGCTTCTGTGCCTCTGTGGCAGGTCCGTCGTATCACCAGTCAGTGGGCTAGATAGGGCAGGGCTGGGACACAGCTTCCCCAGCGCTGCCTCTTCTAAACATTTACAGACCATCTTACAAGGACTAAGTTTTTCTGAGACAGTGTCAGAACGTATATGTGCCATGGTTAGGGACACTGGCTCAAAAGCCAGAGCCAGAACCTCCAGGTTTAAATCTGGAGCTGTGTGACCTTGGGCAAGTTATTCAACCTCTCTGTGCACCAGCTTCCTCATCTTTAAAACAGGAGTTTTAATACTGTGATAATAATACTCTGTCTCATGGGATTATTGTGAGACATAACCAAGGTTAAGTCTGTAGAACAGTGCCTGTTATAGTCATTATTATCGTTATTTGTTAGTGGGTCTGTCCTAAAACATCCTGTTTATGGAGCAGCAGGCAAATGTGCGGATGATCAATAATCACGCTTCCCATTCTATTCTATCCGCAGACCCCCTAACCAGAGAGGAAGGGATGTTCACTGCAAGGAGCTCTGGGAGTATATTCTGAAGGGATCCTGTTGCAAGTACAAAGGTTAGTATTTTAGCTTAAAATTCCCACAGATTTTTGCATCCTGCACCATAATATAGCTATGTTTGTTCTATTATAGAAATAATGCGACTCACCCTATAATTTTTTTGCACAGAATTGAGGGTCAAGAGAGATGCTTCATGTTCATCCCACGGTTTTCCTGATCCTCTGGATATGCCTCTCAGTTCAAGAAGCTGCTACACACAGAGCCATTTGCTTTAGCGAAATTCCCAGATCTTCCTCCCCGACAATCTGGTGTACTTCTCCTTCATAGCACCTTCTGTTCTCCAGGGAGCACTGCCTAGCTTTACCTCATGGGCTTTTATGGTCAGGATATCAGGTCACATCTCCTGTCCTCATTTTCACTGGCTCCTCTGTGACTGTTGACTCAGTTCTTTTTGAAACTCACTCAGTTGGTTTCTGGGACATCATGAGGCTTCAGGATCTCTTCCTGCAGCTCTGGCCTCTTCTTCTGCATCTCTTTTGCAGGATCATCTTTTTTTTCCATTCAGCTTCTAAGTGTCATGCTCCCCAGGATTTTGACATCAGTTCTAGGTTCTCGTTCTATATGTCCTCTCAGGGTGACCTCACTAATACCCAACCCTCAGTTTCCACCCATAGAGAACATTCTGGTCTTTGCCTGCTCATTAGCTCTTTCCCTAACTGCTAGTACCAGAATTTCTCTTTCCTGGAGGAGCACACTTGTGGGTTTTATGGAGCTGACCCTGTCCCACTCATTGCCACAGGTTTGGGTTCATGACCCAGGCATGGTCAATCAGAATGTTCCAACTCCAGGTTACAGGGCTTGGTTCAAGAATGGACATGTAATCCCCAATGAATCAATCATAGTCTTTATGGAGATTTTTCTGCTGGAGCTATCAGAAAACAAAAACCAAAACAAATCTCTGCTGAGTTGTTGAATGACGAGATGTTAAATGGGGACTTTGGGGTTGCCAGAGGCCATCCTGCCCAAAAGAGTCCAAGAAATTAATTAAAAGAGAGACAGAAATCCAGTACTGTCATTTAAAACCCTGTATCTAGCTATGCCTAAAGCTGAAGAAACAACCCCAGGGCTGTTTGGTGTCTTGAGCCATGGATTCCCTTTTTCTCCTTGCACTAGTTTGTATTGGTTTTCTTGTCACTTGCATCCACCCATATGCTGATGACTCCCAAATCCACACCCATGGCCAAGGCTTCTCTCCTGAGCAACAGACTCATAGAAATAACTTGCAATTAAACAACCCCCATACAGACGTCCCGTAAGGATATCTCAAACACAACAGGTTATTTGCTAAATATAATCACATTATAAATTTATATTTACTTGGTAGTGTTTTAGAATTTTCCACCAGAATGTAAACTCTGTGAGGACAGGAACTTTGCTTGTTTATTCATTGTTGTATCTCCAGCACCTAGAGGAACGCAGATAGTAGATGTTCAATAAATATTTGTTAAATGAATGAAACAAAAGAATTTTCCTTGACTCCTTTCATAATATCAAATAACATATTCAATCAGTTACTAAGTCTTAGAGTTTTGACTCATGAGCATCTCAGATCTCATATCTGATCCCCTCACAGTACCCCACTGCTTACCTCAAGCCCAAATTGCTTCTTGCCTGGACCATGACAAAAGTCTCCTAAGTCCTGTACGGCTTCCAGCTACCCTCTACACAATTACCAGGCTCTTTCTAAGTTGGAAACCAGTTTCTATTACACCTTTGCTTAAAATATAACAGTGATTTCTGGCTCAAATCCTGGCTCCCGCCTCCCTGTCACGGCTCATCTCTTGGCTCTCTTGGCATTCAGCTATTGCCCAATGAAGACGGACTCACTTGGGGTCTCTCAAATTCACCAGCATGTTTCTTGCTTCTGCATCTTTGCACATGCTTTGGTCTCCTCCAACGCTTCTCTTTTCACCTCCCTGATTACCTTGCAGAACTCACGTCCTGTCCTTCAGAAAGCCTTCTCTGGTCTCTCTCCCCATTCTGATTGGAAGTCCCTGCTATGTTCACAACGCTCCTTGCGCACCCCTTTGTGTTACTAAGGCAGTTATGACACAGACTATTTTGGTGCTGATTAGTATCTATATTTTACTTTCCTCTTGGCAGATAGCTAGACTACATTTCCCAGGCTCCTGTGCAGTTAGGAGTGACCATGTGACTCAGTCTTAGCCAATGGAATGTGGGCAGAAGTGATGTGTCTCACTTCTAGGCCTAGCCCATTAAAACCTCTCACATATGGTCCTCCCTCTTCTTCCCCTCAATTGAGTAGAGAGAACTTAGGGTGTATGGGAGGGAGGAGCCACAACATGTGTAGGGCCACTGTACAACTCTGCAACTTGGGCCACCCAGGGGTCAAAACTGGGAAATAAGAGGGGGAAAAAAAAAACCCAGGAAATATGCCACCATACTGACTTCTTTGACTTGCTTTCCCCATCTGTGTGCTATTATTTGCTTTGCAGAGTCTTCTGTCGGTTGTTGCTGTTGTTGTTGTATCCTGTCTGGAGTTCTCAGATGTAATCAGTGGGGGCTGATCCATCTTGGCTAGCATGCCCTCTATCACCTTGTTTTTGTATCCTATTCCTGAATACCTGGCTCATAGTGGGACTTCAACACTGGTTTGCTAGGTGGACTAATTAATTATCCATAAAATTAACTATGGCCTCCTCTTTACCAGAACAGTATTTCTTGTTCTTGGCTTTACAATTTATGTAAGTGTGAAAATGTTTGAAATGGTTCTTGGGAGGACTGCTGATGTGATTAAGGATAGCAAATGGATGCTCCAAAGAGAGGTTACACCATGTGCTATTACTTAACTTTCCTGGTGGGAAAAGAATGAGTGGTGATAATTTTGCATACAAATGTTCAGATTACCAAGGGATGGAATTTTGCAGATCGCTTTTTTAGAAACTGAATACGGCTTGTTTCTTATATCTTATGTATCCATATTAAGCTGAGGGTGAGAAATCTATATTCATATGTGTGCACTGACAATTTAGTTTGTAAACTTTTGATTCCCCAAGCAATAACATTTACAACTCTTTATTCTTATTGATTATAAGCAAATATATCACTCAGTTAACACATACTTGTTAAGACCTCCTACATGCAATATTCAACAAGGGTGCAAAGTGTAAGAATTAGCTCCTGTTTAAAAGAATAGTGATAGAGTTCACTGATGAGAACTTGACAGTTTACAAAGCACTTCTACTCTTCTTGCCTCAATTCTCCTCACAGTGTCCCAGTGAGGTGGGTTTTAGTCCTGTTTGACGGTCTACAGAGGCTCAGAAAGTTTGAGGAATCTGTCCCCGATCACATCATAATGGCAGAATTGAGTCTTTTACCCCAGTCTTCTGGTTCCAATTTCTGTTCCTTTGTCATTATACCTCAGTCCAGCTGGGGCATGAACTATCCCATCCACAAACAGTTATCCAATGGTTCAAGGCAGATTATGACAAATGCCAACTGAATGATCAAATGCAGCAGGGAACACATTTTCCTACCTCCCCTTACTAACTGTTGTTAGGAAAGACAACATTCTAGAAAGGTGGCATTCTAGAAAGGGCACTGTTGGCCTGACCGGCTCACTCAGCCCTAAACTCATGGTTTAGTCTTCTTACCGATACTGATGAGGTTATGTTATTCAGGATGTAATAAATAAAGAGCATGGAAAAGGCTGAGAGAATACCTGGGCCCAAAGTGTGAGACATAGCCATCTTTAAGTAAAATTCTGCCTATTGCAAACTACAAATAACACGCACAGTGGTTCCATATTCCCTGTCAGTCATTCCTCACCAGGGAACTGTGGAAAATGTTAGCTGCTCAGTTTTTCCTTTGTACGCAATAAAGTGTATTTTGCGAATTTAGATCTCAAAGATGTGCAGTCGGCTGGGTGTTATACGCAACTGATGAATCATTGAACACTACATCTAAAACTAATGATGTACTATGTGTTGGCTAATTGAATTTAAATAAAAAAAAATAAAGATGTGCAGAAGGAAGACTAATCCTGGGTGAGAGTCAGGAAATGGAAGATTACCTGCAAAGGGGCCAGAGGGATGATTTTCAGGTGATGGAAATGTTCTGTAGCTTGTTTTGGGTGGCGGGTATTCAAATGCCTAGAACTCATAGGAAAGGAACCTTTAAGGTCTGTGTGTTTTATTGTATGTTCATTATATCTCAGGTTTGTTTTTTTTTAAACGTGGAAAAGAGCATACAGTTTCTCAAAATTCTTTGAGGGGTATGTTAGCAAAAAGTCTGATAGCCATTGTTCTGGGGCGTACATGGAACAGATCTCTTGTTTTTCAAGCTTCTTATTTTTTCTTTTGATTTCTCAGATCCATGTAGCTTGAGTGTAAAGTAAATGATCAATAACATGTCACATTATTTGTGTTTTTTGATTGTTAGCTTTAATGTTTTTCTCATAGCCACCTTGGATTTTTATGCCAAAGAGCATTCTCCAACAGAATAGAAGAGAAAGGTAGGGAAGAAAATTAATTAGGGAGAAGGTCGATCTTCAGATAATTTGGCGAATGGATATATTTTCCTGTTTGTCTTTGTAATTGCTCCCTCCCAGAACCTCTTTTTTAGAGGAAGAATGGAGTGATGAAAGTCACTTTCCATGTAAATGGAGCCCCCAGATTGATGATCCGGTTTTAAAGAATTGCTCTCAAATTCCATATGAATTTAGAAGGGAAAATGCCCCGGCGCATAGACATTTGCATGAATCAGTGAACGGATGCAGTGGGTCTCACTGAATGGAGATGCTCAGTACTGACAGTTTTATCCCTGACCTGGCTCTGGTTATCATTTCTCTGCAACTCGCCCATTCCGCTAGGCCATAAAAACCTTAATAACCAGCTGAATGTTCTTGCAAAGAGGGCATGAAGCCCCAGGCTTCTTTAATCTTCTGGTGCAGTGGAGACAAGTGATGAGGTAGCCTGTTCTTCCGGGAATATTTCTGTCGTGTAGCCACTTCTCGCATGTGCTACACAGCATCAAGCGATTTTGTCAGTCCTTCATATTTTGTGTATCTGGTCTCCACTCCGTAAGGCCATCTGATTGTTCTCTCATGCTTGAGATGGTCTCTGGGCTTTAAGAACTGAGAGCCAAATCTGAGAATTCCACTGAGCTTCAGGAATCAGGAAATTTGGGGTTTTCTGCCTTTTCTTATAGGTCAGCTGTAATGACTGGAGCCAAAATGGCGCCTTGGCAGAGAGGGACATCAGTTACTTCATTTTCCTCTTTGCAGGTGTGGCAGTGATCAAAGGAACGAAGGGACGATGGGCTCACTTAGAACAGTCTGAATACTAATCCTTCAGGGCCCAGCAACAGCAACACCTCTGGTTTGGAGAGCTCGTTTTCTTGCACTCAGTAACACTACCACTCATCCTCAGAAGCGGCTTCTCCACCAGTGTCACCTTTTGGTCACTTAGTTCCTGATTTTTTTTTACTTGTTTGATCAGTATTCACAGCTTCTCCTTTTACCCCAGCACCTAACTGCTCTAATACCGACTCATTTACAACCCACACATCATGCCGAGTGCCTGAAACGGTGGCAGGACCTGGCTCCTCCTCTAGGAGTTCTGCATTGACGTGGTGAGGTAGGCAGTATAGATACCATCCTCTTTGGCTCTTTTCCTGGACTTGGAACTTTCCTCTGCACGTTGCTTCAGTTGGTCTTGGCTCAGAATATCTATGCTCACGACAAGATTCCTCCTTAGCTTACCACAGAGAGGGCTTGGATATTTCACAGAGACGTTCTGATGTCCAAGTGGTTCACCTGAAAGATCACCACAGGCTACCAAGGGCTGCTTCCCTATTATGTGCTAGCCTACATAATGTGTGGCCGCTCGAACAGTGCACATTTCACCTCTGCACCTGCCACCGGCAAAAATCTTCAAAAGCAGCAGTTTTATTTTACCTGTTGTACAGATAAAATCAATCTGATTGATTTGGTCTGGGGAGAACCCGCAAGCACGATCAGATATTGAACAGTGGGCAGAAGCTTTTAAGGGATGTCCTTTTGGCACTGAAGAAATTGCGGTCTGTTGACCAAAACTTACAGCGATTCCGTGGCTCGCTATGCCTCAGCTGAATCTGGAAAATGTCAGTCACGGGTCCTAAGGCCTCAGCAGCATTTTGAAACAAATAGTAGCTGAGGATTTTTAAGAGACACTTTCTGCCCTGAAACAATCTCTGTGCTCTTCTGTCCACTGTTGAATAGTGTCTCCCCTGCCCCTCCAAGTTCGTGTCCACCTGGGATCTCAGAAGGTGACCTTATTTGGAAATCGGGTCTTTGCAGATCTAATTAGTTAAGAGGGGTCCATCCTGGAGTAGGATGGGCCCTGATGCAATGACTGGTGTCCTTACAAGCAGAAGAGAGGACAGAGAGAGACACACAGAAGTCCCTGTGATGATGGAGGCAGAGATGAGGGTGCTGTCTCTCTGAGCCCAGGGAACACCGAGGATTGCTGGTCACCGCCAGAAGCCAGGAAGAGGCGAAGAAGGATCTTTCCCTAGAGGCTCCAGAGGGAGCGTGACTCTGCCAACAATGTGAGCTTGGACTGCTGGCCTCCGGAACTGTGAAGGAAGACATTTCTGTTGTTTTAAGCCACCCAGTGACTAGTAGTCTGTCACAGCAGCCATAGGAAATCCATACATCTTTCTCTGTCCACGCTCTGCATCATTTGCAAATTCTTCCACGTGAGTCCCACACCAGTGAGAAGAATCTTATCATTGTGCTTCGGTGTAGTGATTCTGAAGCCAGATTACTCGCATTTGAATCTTGATCCTGCCACTTATTAGCTGTGTGACCTTGAGCAACTTCTTCCACTGCTCTGTTCCTCAGCTTTCCTGCCTGCCAAATGGGGATTAAATGAATGAATGAATAATGTTAAGGGCTTAGAACAGTGCCTGGCACATAGGAAATGTTATTTGCTGTTTGGGATATGAAAAAAAAAGTGTCTGTTGGTTTGACATGGCCATGTGGAAATGGGAATGGTTCCATAGACGAGGAATTAGGACAGGAGCTTGACCTTCAGAAATCTGGTAAGGCTGGTCAAAGGCAGGTGGGAGAAAGAGTGTGAGCAAAGGCTTGCCGGAGGTGTGAGGGAAGAAGGGGGTAGCAAGATTCTGTTAGAGTAGGACTCCCCACTCTTTTCTCCCTGATGGTCAACGGTGAAACATACTATTTGCATACACATGGGGTCATTGAGGCTGCTTATGGTTGCACCCTGGAGGTCACCAACCAAGCTTCTAAGAGCCGAGGGGAGGCAATACCTTGGCACATCTGCAAGCCATTCCCAGAGCCTGTGGGGAGCTCAGGGTTTGAATAGGACTTCTTAAATTCAAATGTGCATCAAAATGCAGATTCTGACTCAGTAGGTCTATGGACTACTCTTTGCCTCAAACTCCTTTCTACCTCAAGTGTGATTTATAAACCAACAACATCAGCACCCTGAGAGCTGGTTAGAAATGCTGAATCTCTGGTCCTCCCACCCCCACTCCAAACCTACTGAATCAGAATCTGCATTTTAATCAGGTTCTTAGCTGATTGAGATGCACTTTAGCATTGAGAAGCACTGATTAGAAGACTTAGCGCAGCTTGCCAGACGGGAGGGTCTGGCCACCTTGTTCTCAGACCCAACTGTACGTTCGATCCTTGAGGGCGCTTTAAAAAACCCTGATGTCCATGGTGTGCCTGCGTGGCTCGGTTGGGCATCCAACTCTTGATTTTGGCTGGGGTCGTGATCTCGGGGTGGTGAGATCGAGCCCCACATTGGGCTCCATGCTCAGCGTGGAGTCTGCTTCAGGAATCTCTCTTCCTCTGCCCCTCCCCCTGCTCTCTCTCTCTCGCTTGCTCTCTTTCTGTCTCTCCCTCATATAAATAAATAATGAAAATCTTTAAAACGAAATCCTGATGTCCAGGTCAAAGTGGCTTAGTTCCATCAAAATCTCTGCAAGTAGTGTCCTGGGGAATCAGTATTATCTTTTAAACTCCCTGGGTGATTATAATGTGCCCTCAGGGTTGAGAACCGCTGAGCTAGGGAGAAACTTCAAAGCAGAGCTAGAAAGAGGCTGAGGGCACACAGAGTTCTGGGGGGGGGTTCAGGTCCCTTTCTCAAAGCCTACCACAGTAGTTCAAGGCATGGACTCCGGAGCAAGGAGGGCCTTGCCTGGCTTCAAATCTGGCTTTGTGCCACTGGCCAGCTGTGCCATATGCAGGGTACTTAGCCCCTCTTTGCCTCTACTTTTTTACAGTGGGGACGGTAATGATAGTAACTATGCCTTGGGGTGCTTATGAGGGTTAAGTGCTAAATGGACGGTGCTCATTATAGTACTTGGCCCAGAGTAAGTGCCATGTAAGAGTTTGTTCATTCAAATACATATTTTACTCTTTCTGATGGGGGATCATGGAAGGTTCCTCACTTTCCTGTCATGCCACCCCATCCTCGGTGCTAGGTTCTTGGGCAGCACTCACACCTCTGATTAGGCACCCAGTAAATGTTTGAGGAATGCACGACTGAATGGTTACAATGCCCCCTTGTGTATTCAGTGGGAAGAAATAACAAAACATACGGTCGGGACATGGGACTTTCAGTGCCCAAACTGGTGAAGTCCCCGGAAAACTGGGACAAGTTGGTCACCCAGGTATGGGCACCACGCAAATGTCCATTTCCTCAAAGTACTGTTTCCAAGTAAGCACAAAGAAAGATTCCCACAGTTAACTCCTTTATGTGCACATAACAAAGGCAATGGCAGTTCACCTCCTGGCCATGGTGTGTGTGTGTGTGTGTGTACATACCGATAATAATAGTAGGTAGAATGTAGTAACAGTAGCACACGATATGTACTCTGGTGAGCAGTTTGCATGCTTAAGAGGGAGCATCAGATGGCCGGGTTCGAATCCTGGTTATCCTGATTACTAGTTTTGTGATGTTGGGCATGTTTCTTAGTCTCTCTGTGCCTCAGTTTCTCCATCTGCAAAGTGGAGATGATAATAGCACTCACCTTTCAAAGTTGTTAGGAGAATAGATGTGTTCATACATATGAAGCATTTAGCAGAGTGCTAGACACATAATAAATTTGATTGCTATTAGAGATTATTATTGCTATCATTATTGACACCACCAGGCAACCGACATTCCTCTTCTGCTTCTCTCTCTTTCTCACTCCCATCCTCTTCCCTTTACCGTGAGCCCTCTGCATCCTACCTTCTGTTTCCTTTCCCTGCTCTCTCCCTCCCCCACCAGAGGGGCCATCAACAATTTTTCCCCACTTAGGTAGACAGAGCCCCTAGTCCACCCTCAGACACACAAACTGAACACGTGCCTTATACTGTAGGCCATGACAGAGTTATGAATCCGTGTTAAATAGCATTAATGTGGATATAAGAAACCAATACACTTATTTTTCTCCTTTGATTGGTAGATCAGAGCCAAGAGATAGATGGCAGTGGATGTGAACTTCAGCAAACATATGGTAAGTTCTATTCTTATAACCTTAAAGATGATATGGAGAATCATAAGCCAATCGCTATTAAAATTAAGTTGTTACTGTTTAAAGAACGAACAAGTATGCTAAGTAATATACGTTTCTGGTGGAGCAGGAAGGCATTTCTCAACTTTATTCACTACTTCTTATCCATAATTTGGAAGGAAGTGTAGAAGCCACATATCAGATATGCAGGAGATAATCTCAGAAAAATAACAAATACTTTCAATGGAGAGTAGGGATATAAAATAACGTGACTCTTGAAGCAATGGGTGAAATATAACCAGATGAAATTAACATGGATAAATGTAAATCTTGTGTGAGGGTCCAAATAAAACCCCACCTGAACATATATAAATTAATATATATATTATTACATTATATGTCATATAATTAATACATTAATTTTTGTTATTTATTATATTATACTATTAATAGGGGTGCCTGGCTGGCTCAGTCAGTTGAGCATCTGACTCTTGATTTCATCTCAGGTCATGATCTCAGGCTTAAGACTCTCTCCCTCTCCCAATGCCCCTCCCCCCACCTCTCTCTCTCCCCCTCTAAAATAAAAAAAAAATTATACTATTGTTACATTAGGTATAATTATATAATGACTACTATAATAGCATATATTACTATATGTATAGTTTGTAATTTTGTATATCCTTTGGACCCAGAAATTCTACTTCCAGGAATTTATCCTAATGAAAAATTGTATGTGTGGGTGGGTGGAGGGAATGGTAAAGAGAGAGCCTAGAAATCAAAGTCAGTGTAGAACTAAAATGATATTAAAAAAATTGGACAGCAACCTAAATATATGTCAGTGGGGATTGATAATAAATTATGGTAAATGTAAACAAAAGAAAAAGAAGGAATCCTTACAAATTGTGCTGTTTCTCAAATTGGGATCTGAAAACCTTACGCATTAGGATTTTCTGGGGTGCTGGTTAAACAGAGGTTCATAGACCCTCCCCAGAATACAGAATAAGTGTCTCTGGGGGACCATCCAGGGAAATACTTTTTTAACAAGCACCCTCCGATTATTCTGATATGCTCTTAAAATTTGAGAATTACTGTATAAAAGAACATTTAATGGCATAGGAAAGTATTCATGATGTAGTAAGTGACAAAAAAATTCCAAACAAGATGATCCCTTCTGTGAAAAAATACATAATTGTATAGGAGAAATTATGGAGGGATAAAGGCCAAAATTATAGCCATAGTTAATTTAATTTATATGGCATTAGTGGCATAAATGTGCAGATGGATAGCTCCATGTTATTCTGTACTTGTCATATAATACCTGGAATATTCCATTTGAGGAGGTAAAATCTATATAGATTCAAACACTACGGGGTATAAAGAAAATGAAGAGGAGGAGTCAGAGATGGAGCCAAAGTTTGGAAGAATGGTGATGCGTTAATGGAGTAAGGAAGTCACAAAGAAAAGCTGGTTTGGGGAAGAAGGATGAGTTCGGTTTTGAACATGGCAAGTTTGAGGTGTGGTGGCACATCTATTAGGAAACAACCAAAAGGCAATTGGGATTCTGGGTCTAGAATTCCAGAAATTGAGCGGGGCTAGAGGTGTAGATTCAAAGACAATAAAAGTTGTAGGAGTGGATTAAACAAGGAGGAAAATTGAATAGAGATAGAAGAGAAGGTGGCTAAGATTAGCTCCCTAGAGAATGCCATTGATTGGTGGAAAGGAAAGGAAGAAAAGCCAGCAAAGGAATAAAGAGGGCATGGTCACAAAGTTAGAGCATGAACCAGTAAGATCCAGCATCACCAATTGTCCCACAGAGGAAAGAGTTTCAGGGAGGACGAGAAGGTCGAAGAGGATGAGGATGAAGTGTCGGCAACTGGACTAGGCAAATAGGTCAGTGGGGACCTTCCACAGAGTTGTTTTGGAGAAGTGGCAGGAGTTACAAAACAGTCAAGTGGCAAGGAAGGCGGGAGAGCTGGTGCAGTCATTGCTGCATTCTGAGGTTACTTAGTGGCCTCTCTCATTGTAGAGAAATGACTCCTTGCTTTTCATGCTCCTTTCAAGATGAAGCTGGGACAATTTCCCCCAGCATTCTTTTTCCCAGAAAGAATGAAATGGAATTTGGGTTGTTCGTTCTTTCATGGAACTTGAAGTCACTGTGTGCAGTATGATTTTTTGAGAAGTAATTATTTTCCCCCTCCCTGCATAGTTCCTTTTCTTTCCCCCACTCTGTGTTCTTGTCATGGTGAAGGTTTGGGGTTGGATAAAGAGTAGAAGTTACCTGCAAAACATTTCCCTTCCTGGCTTTTATTTCCAAAAGGCTCCATCCTTCCAGGGAATTGTAATGGTGTCCTAGAGTGTGAGGCAAGAGAGAGAACACTTTTGAGGAAAACAAAAAGGATTTCTCTAAGACTAAAAAGACATTCCTCTGGCTCAGGACAGGAGAGAGAAGTCTAAGAGCCTGGAGGGCCACAGGTCCCTACATTCTTCATCCTGACAGGACCAGGAGAGGAGGCAGGCTTCAGACAATGAAGCTGAGGGAAGGAGAACCAAGGCCTAGGCTCCCAGCCAGCGAGGGCTTCAGAACCAGCAGCCTGGGGAGCTGAAGGGACCCTGTGGGCTGGATCTGTGATATCTCAGTGATACCTCCAGCCCTGCCTGAGGCCCAGAACCTTGGTGCACTCCGAAGAGTGGGGGAGAGGACCCAGAAATGCCTGGGATTGAATTTCCAGCTTGGCAGGATGGGGCCAGTTGCTTTATAGGAAGAAAAAAAAAAAACAAAAACAAAAACCCAAAGCAGTGTGTCTTGCTCACCTGACTTTGTGGATTGAGATTTATGTCTGCTGTGCTAGCGGAAGTGAGGCTCACATTCTCAAGTGAGGTGGATATGCTTTCTTCACCTGAGGGTCTCCAGATGATGGGGCAGCTGGTGTCTAAGTAGTAGTCAGTGTGGTGGGGTGACTAGAGGGGGGTAAAAAAGAGTGACCGCATTGGCAGAGAAAATGGATTCTTGTCCATCTCTGCTGCTTGAGCTTCCTGCAGCTGTGGCTTCAGTTTTCTCATACGTAAAAGGGAAGCCTTAGATTAAGTGAATGCTCAGGGCCCTCCCACATTCTGAGACTCTTTGGCTTGGTTCTCTCCTTTCTCGTGGTAAACTGAGTTTCTTCTCTCCAAGCAATGAGGTGGATTAAGCAGCCCTCTCGCTGCTGAGTTGCAGTCCCCTTTGCCTAGCACGTGCGAGGAAACCAGCACGTTGGGGCAGCTTGCGTTACCGAGGAGGTTCCAAGTGTGTGTTTCCATCTGTGCAGCTCCAGGATTTCAGGTACAGAGCATGAGTCCCTGCGGATTTAAATGAGCCGGGCAGAGGGTGACGAACCTACCAAGTTTGCTTTTTAAGCCGGGGCCATCCACTGAAGATGGGTTTGCACACTCATCTCAGAGGGCTAATGGATCACTCTGGAGAGCAACTTCTCATTAACACAATGTCAGTGCTGCTGGGGATTGGCTAGACCACCTTTGGAAGAGGTTAAATTACCTTTTAATCGGCGTATGGAAGAGCAGAGCTCTGTTCCACCGTGGCACTGCAGCCTAGCTAATCTGATATCTTGTAAACACCAAGGCAGTTCCAACTCTACCTGTGTGAGACAAGCAGGATTATTTCCAGAGAGGCAGAAGACAGGAAAGGAGGGTTTCTGCAGCTGTTATCCAAACTGGCGTAATTGATGTGGGTGCAGTGGGTTAGAGCTAATGGTCTGTGTTTAATTATGGAGGCAGTGACACAAGACCTCGAGGAAGATAAGGCACCAACCAGATGATGTACCGCTTTCGCAGCTATGAGCCTGCTGGATGGGGTCAGTACAGTGGCACGATGGTCTAAATTCCATGTTTCTCCTGGGGTTTGGGCTCAGTCTTTGAGAGGCACAAGACTGTATTCATAAGATGGGTCCACATTCACACTGACGAGGTCTCCTGGGAGAACAGTCACAGGCCCCAGACTGAAGTGCTTCGAAATCCACCACTCTTAAGAATTCGTTCTCCATTGAAACCTCGATTATTTACATGGATGTGCACCTAAAACTCATCAGCCACAGTGGAAAGATGGGACTCTTCTTCTTGTTTCATTCATCAGAGCAATAAACAACAAACAATCTGTATTGTCCGCTAGCTTACAAAATGATGACAGTAACTGTTATTGAACTGCATATTATTACACTATATCCATTATCCAGTTTTCGAAATAGAACCTTCAGGTTGTAGCTGAACACCTGGCTGTCCAGCTAGAGACTACATTTCTCAGCCTCTGTGGCAGGAGTGTGAGACCATGTGGCTCCATTTTAACCAATACGAAGGGAGCAGAAGCGATGCGTGGAATGTCCGGGTCATGCTCTTAAAGGAAACTGCTCATCTTCCACTTGTTCTTTTCCCCCTCTGTGGGTCAAAGTGAGGTTGTGATAGGTGGTGGTTCAGTTTCAGTCTTGAAGATAAGGAAAACACCTGTAGGGTTTTGTAGGTTTTATCCCTTAAGTACGCAAACCGAGCAGGTGAAGCAGCAGGTGGAGGATAGGGAGGGGGCTGGAGCTCAGAGCGGCCACACCTTTTCTGCTCAGTTGCATACCTATGCGGACACGGAGCCACATCTTGAACCCAGGTATTCTGACTCCAATTCCAGTGCTCCTTTTACCATAATATTGCCTCTTCATCCTTGGAAACCTTAAGACATAGCCCTACATGTTCCTGAGAGGGAGGTCAGCGTCCATTGAAGCTCTTGCTGTTTTGGTGGCTTAAGCATCCCCATCTAGCTTGTGTCCTCTCCTTTCCACCTCTTCCCGACCCCCCACCCCACAAACAACAAATAAGCAAAGCTCTGTAAAGCAGGGTTTTTAAAGAAATGGTCAATGGCCTGGCTTAATACCAGAACTTTCAAGGTGGGTGGGGAGGAGGAGTTGCAGGAAGAGGAGTATTTTATCAGAGACACTGTTTAGAATTGCCAGCACATGGGGTAATAAAAAGCAGAACAACTTTTAGTCAGTTTTATTGTTGTTTTAAAATTCTCTACAGGCAGTGAACCCCTCATTACCTGTACCCCCTTTTTGTCTGTGCCTTGGATGGACCACTTCTGTCACCCCCCCCTTAGTATGCTACAAAATAATAGTAATGAAGGAAAGCAAAATCATAAAATGTAAAATCCACCAAACTCTTGCCTTGCTCTCTTTGATATGTATACATGTCCAGGAAATGGCTGGGATGTTTGTACCAGTTGCTGCCCATTACATTAAGAAGAGCTTCTGTAAAGAAAAGGAAAGCTTGTCTGTTTCCTTGGGGTTTTCCTTCCCTCTTATCTCCATAGTTACAAGAATTGGTTCTGTGCATTTTTTAAAGCTGGCATCTTGCCCAACTCAAATTGATTATAAAGGTTGGCGGCGCGGGGAGGGGGGGCAGTTAAGATCTGCGGCTTGATTTCCGTTAAGTTGGCTGTTTAGAAAGATAGCATTGACAGCCGAAGCAGCATACGGAGGGGAAGGCAAGTCTTGAGACTCCCTTGTTTATTATGGAGCCGCTGAATGACTCACTGGGTTGTGCTCTTCCTTGGAGGAACACAGAACGATAAGTGCCTAAGTGCCTGGCAGAAATTAGCAAAAAGTTCTTTCCTCAAAGGCTTTATAGTAGGGTTACTAGATTAAAGACAGGACACCAATTAAATGTACATTTCAGAAAAACAACAAATGCTTTTTTAGTGTAAGTACGTCCCAACTATTAAGTGGAATATACTTATACTAATAGATACAGGACACCCAGTTAAGCTTGCATTTCAGAAATGCAAATTTTAACGGGGCATCCTGTATTTTTATTTGGTAAATCTGACAGCCCCACTTATAGAAATCTAGTAAGATTTTATGAAATTGTCTCTTTCAATTCGGGAGTAGCCAATGCTCTTTTTCCCTTGCAGAATGATGCAGGCTATTTGGTTGTATTTATGGGCAGGGTGGGGGCATGCAGGGGAGAAGATCAAGGTGAAAGAGACTAGACTAGAAGACAGGAGACAGAGCTCTGAGTCCTGTGCCAACAGCCACCTGTGTGAAAGTTGGGCAAGGCACTTCACCAGTCCGAGCCTTAGCCTCTTAAAAGGAGGGGATTAAATGGTCCCTTTAAGGATAAAATGATTTTATAGTCCTATGCTCTTCCCCATGCTACAAATATTATGATGGAATTCCTTTCCCCTAGAGATGATGTAGGTTGGTGCTGTCCAGTAGAAATAAACCACAAGCCACATGGGTAGTTTTAGATGTTCTAGTAGTCACATTATGAACGTCAAAAGAAACAGGTGGAATTAATTTTAATAGTATATTTTATTTAACCAATTATATTAACATATTATCACTTCTATGTGTAATCAATATAAAAATCATTAATGAGATAGTTTACCTTTCTGTGTACTAAGTCTTCAAAATCTGTTGTGGATCCTTATGGCACAACTCAGTTTGGACTAGCCACATTGAAAGCACCAGTAGCCACATGTGGTTATTATACGGCACGGGTATAGGCTAAATAAATAACTAAATAGATAGATAAATAAGTAAATTTTAGAGAGTTAGACAAATTCAAAAGTGAGACATCTGTAGTGGGTTATGGAAAGAACTTGGCCTATTGGGGAACATGTTCATAAGCCTTTAAAAGTTAATATACAGTTGATCCTTATTATTCATGGATTACATATTTGTGAATTCACCTACTTGGTAAAATTCATATTTGTAACCCCAAAATCAATATTGGTGACATGTGCATGGGGTGAACCATTTGAGTGGCCCAATGCACGTGTTCCCACCTGGAGTGGAACAAGGTGATGTTCTGTCTTCTTGTATCAGCAGCTCTCATACTGTACAGAAAGAAGGTCCTTTTTGTGGTCTGTTTAGTGCCATGGTTTTTGCATTTTTTTGTGCCTTTTGTGGGCAAGGTCGCTGTTTAAAATGGCCCCTAAGCATAGCACTGAGGTGCCTTCTCTTGCAAGAGGGCCGAGCTGTGCCTGATGGAAAAAATATGTGTGTTAGATAAGCTTCTTTCGGGTGTGAGTTAGAGTGCCATTCGCCATCAATTCAATGTTAATGAGTCAACTGTATATTAAATGAGGTGGCTTTAAACAGAAACACACATAAAACAAGGTTATGTATTGATCCAAAAATGTTGTGACCAGAGGTTCACAGCTAGGGGTAATGGCTCCGTATTCACCAGTTAGTGTTTGTGGAGATTTTATAGAACGTAATTACCACATATAATGAGAATCAACTGTACTTTGTTGTTTAGAATAGTTTTAGATTTATAAAAAGGTTGAACAGATAGTGTAAAGATTTTCTGTATACCCTCCTTTCCCCCTGTCACTGACACGTTACATTAGTATGGTTCATTCTTTACAATTAATGAACTAATATCAATACATTAGTATTAAGTGAAGTCCATAGTTTATTCAGATTTCCTTAGCTTTTACTTAATGCCACTTTTCTTGGATATCAGGATACCACATGACTTTAGTTGTCACATCTCCTTAGGCCCTTCTTGGCTGGGACAGTTTCTCAGATGTCCCTTCTTTTTGATGACCCTGATAGGTTTGAGGAGTACTGATTAGGTATGTTGTAGAATGCTCCCGTACTGAGATTTGTGTGATGTTTTTTTCACTATGGGGCTAGAGTTATGGCTCTGGGGAGGAAGATCACAGATGTAAAGTGCCATTTTCATTGCGTCGTATTAAGGGTACATACTATCAACATGACTGATGATATTGGCCTTGGTCACCTGGCTGAAGTAGTTTGCCAGATTTTTCCACTGTAAAGTTAGTCTTTTTTCCCCTTTCCATACTGTCCTCTTTAGAAGGAAGTCATTATGGGTAGCCCACACCCAAGGAGTGGGGAGTTGTGCTCCACCTCCTTGAGGGTGAATATTTACATAATTTATTTGGGATTCTTCTGCACCAGAGACTATCTCTTCTCCTCCATTTATTAAGATATTCAATCATTTATTTATATCAGTAGAGACTCAGGGGTATTTATTTTATACTTTGGGTTAGAATCTAATACTACTTTATGTATTTTATTGCTCAAATTGTTCCAGCTTTGGTGATTGGGAGCTTTTTCAGTTGATCCTTGTGAGCATTTAACATACTCTATCACTCCATCATTCTGTGTGTGTGTGTGTGTGTGTGTGAGAGAGAGAGAGAGAGAGAGAGAGACAGACAGACAGACAGACAGACAGACAGACAGACGGTGGAGGGGAAGAGCATTTCCTTACTTTCTGGCACTACAAGATACTCCAGACTCATTTTTGTATATATTTCCTGCCCCAAATCCTAGAATCAACCATTTCTCCAAGGAGCTGTGATTCCTTTTATTAGAGACTAGTATTAGAAACCAGTATCTGGGAAGTAGTTTTGCTCATTGTTACTGGGGTGTTGTTTCTTTTAGGACCTCTCAGCTGACAGAACAGAGAAATATAGGTGTGTATACTAACCCATACATGCATACATCTCTATAAATATTTCTGTATATATTCATCTGTGTCTATATTAGGCTAAACCTAAATTCATACTGAGGTCTCCCAACTAATCCATTGCCACATGGATCATTCTAGCCTCCTCCCCTTGCTGATCGGTAAATTTCCACTCTAACAGTGAGAAACCTGGGTCCCACCATCTGCCATCCACTTACTTAATTGTTCAATTCCAGTGTACATGTATAGAGGTATTAGCTACACAGGAGTACCATAGGCTTTTATAAAATAAATGTGTTTCCATTATAAAGATAATGTATATTTAACAAAGAAAATAGGAAAACTAGATACAAATCGAGAAAGAGCATCAAAAGTAGGCCCCATCACCCAAATACAACCTTTGCTGATATCTAGGGTTGTTTCCTTCACCTCTGCCTTCTCACTGGCCCTTTAAACCAGCCAAACTCTCCCCACACCCCCTAAAGCTGCTAGTGACCATCTCTCAGGACCCTTCCTGTCTCCCCCTGCATGGCCCCTAACTCCAGTCTCCACACCCAGAAGCTGAGCTGCTCTGCAGCCTTTGGACTTGATGCTTTCCTTAGCCTCCCTCGATTTGGCTGTTGGCCCTCTCAGGGATACCAGCGTAGCCTTACTTCACCTCTTGAAATGAGACACTGATTTGTCTCAGGCCCTAGTCCCTAGCCCCCACACCCCAAGACCCAATCCCAGCCTAGCCCTGTTTCCAGTCTCTTTCCTCCTGTCACTTTTGGCTCATTTTTCATAGTTGTAGTCATGTTTTAGATAGGATTTTGAATATTACTTTTTCCATCTTAACGTTATATCATAAGTGTATTCCATGTTATTGCAGTTTTCCCAATCACCATTTTCCTGTGTTAGTTTCATCAACAGGATTTACCGTGGATTGTTTTTTGTTTTTTTTAAACCATATCCTATTGGAAACCTGAGCAGTCCCAATTTCCAGCTATTATAAGTCACCCTGAAATGACACCTTAGACTCTTATAGCCTTTTCGGTATCTAGAACAAATAAGACACATTAGAATATATTTGGAGTCACTCCCAGAAATTGAGTTATTAAATCAAAGAGTGTTTGAAATTTTCAACATACATTAGTAAATTTCTTAAACATGTGTGCTAGTACTAATTCAACTTAGGGTTAGTGTCAAAAGACAAGGCCTCGGGTTTCCCAGTCCCTAGCCCCATAGGGCTGCCTCTGGGTATTCTTGGGAGAAACAGAAAGGACCCCAGATTGACCCAGTGAGGCACTTCTTTGGTTTTCTTTTTATATTATGACATGAGTCCAGATATATTACAGACAAACCAAGGCCTCAAGCCATTGTAATAACAATAGCTGATATTTATTGAGGGCTTCCTGTGTGACAGGCACTCTTCCGACAGTTTAAGTAATGTGTTAAGTAATGTCGTTCTCACAACACTAAGATGTAGACATCTGTGGGTCTCCATTTTACAGCTGGAGATACTGAGCCATAGAGAAATTAAAGAACTTGCCCAAGGTCACTTGGTTTGTACATGGTAAAGACAGGATCTGAACTCAGGTGCTCTAATGCCAGAAGCCGTTGTCTTGGTGCCTCTGTGTGAGATGAAAACTCTCCATAAAACAGTCGCCTCAGTGCTGTGTAGTATTTACTTGCTCCCAATACCAACCCTATGAAGGGTGCTCCCTTGTCATATTCTATGTGTCTTTTTTTTTTTAATTTCCAATATAGAAAAACTTGTCTTATGTAAATGGGTCAAAGAGCACTATGAATAAAGGTCATTTTCTTTATTGACGAGCTTTCCAAAAAAGAAATTTGCATTTCTGCTAATTAAAACTATACCACAAATACAGGTGATGGTTCAGTGTTCTAGCAAATAAGGAAGTACAGGGTGCCACGCTGAGCTCAGCAACTAACTCCGGGCTTTCCTTGCTCTTCGGGGACCAGTCTTTCCCCAACGTCTTGGGGATTCCTAGAAACAATCCTGAAAAAGGTGCATGACTCTAGAAAATGTTTTCTTATATATAAAAAAGATCAGTTCCTTATCTTTCTACATAGAATGTCTAAGAATTGTCCTTCCTACACAAGTAAGGGGATCGGGTTGTGGTGGTCTTTAGTAGCTGGAGAAAGCAAAAGAGATGATTTTAAAGATGGCCTTTGAAAAGGTTAAGATTCCCTCCACCATCGCTGCTCTAACTGTATTAGTTACGGTAATACTAGAATCTCAGTAGATGAACCCACTAGCCATTTATTTCTGACTGATGTCAAATCCATTGCTAGGGCTCTTGCTCAGCAAGGGGCCTTCCATGGCCTCCCTTGGGGGCCCAAGTTCCCCCCATCTTGAACTAGGTCCGGAGCACCAGCAGATGGGGGAAGAGAGTGAAAAGTGTATTTGCACTCACGTTCTGCTGGTAACCAGCAGTCAAAGGGCCTCCCCCGCGAGTGTGGGAGACGGACTCTCTGGCTAGGTGGCTGCTTTCCAGCCACACCTCAACGTCACGGAGGCGAGGGCCAGTCCTGGTGGCTGGCTCGTCAGCTCTGTCATGAGAACCGTAGATGGCCTGAGTTCCAGTTCCTGAGAATGCTGAAGCCAGCAGGAAAAGTGGAGGAGGCCGCTCTGTGGAAGGGTAGAGCACCGACCCCATGCCTGCTGCTGACCTGCGCCACATGGCCCTGGGCTGGCACTGGCTACTGAAATGTGCGGAGAGCTATCTTTCTGCATGCTGGACACGGAAATCCTGGACAAATCCCAGTCCTTGATGGCTGGACTATAAAGTGAGCACAAAATAAGAAAAGTTAACGAGGCATGTGGAGCAACCAAACAGAAGTGGGGGTGTGGGGTGGTTTATCCATGGGCACTGACTTCGTTAAGCAACAGAAAAACTGCTTGATGTTTTAGAACAAAACAAAACAAAAAACCCAGATGCTCTCTAACTGTGTGGCCGTGTGCCTGATATTTGGCCACTCTGGGGCTTAGTTTATGCAAAAATGATGATGTGGCCTGATTGTTTCCAAAGCATCTTCTATGATCCTATGACCTATGAACTATGGAATGGTAACGAGCACTTCCAGAGCCCTGAGAAAAGCCTCCTGTTACAGATCTTGATCTGGCTGGTGGTTACACAGATGTGTTTACTTTGTAAACATTCACTGAGCTGTACACTTATGACTTGTGCACTTGTCTTTATGTACGTTGTCCTTCACTTTTAAAGGTTTACAAAGGAAAAAAAAAAAAAAAACCCTTGTCACTTTATCCACCCTTCTTCAAATAAGGATCCTAACATGGTTTTCAGAGTCCAATCCAGGCCATGAAACATGCACAAGATAGAGACATCCTTTGCTGGGCATGTCCCCAAGATCTTTTTCCCCTGCACTCAGTGTCTCCACGACAGGGTAAAGGCAACTACCTGCCTCATACGCACTCAGACTTTTCTAGAATCCCTGATTCTCATAGATGTGAAGTCTAGGGAAGGAGGAAACAAGGCAAAACATGGCCATAATCTTTAAGCCCACTGATTGGTTTTCAGTGACTCTTGGCAAAATCTTCAGCGGGGGTCTCCTTTGGTGCTGGGCATGTCACATCTCTGGCCATCAGCCATGCATTGTAGGCCCCTCTGAATGGTCCTTGTCTTCAGGCAGTTCCTTAGCCAGAGGTCATCCTCTGCCACCATGTGACCTCATCTTCAGACCACACCAGACTGGCCAGAGATGGACACGTGTCCAAGCAGCAGCACATCTATGGGTGACCAGAAGCCAAGAGGTAGCCTGGAGTAAAAGTTCCACATAAATAGAGATGACAGATTAACTGGTACAGCCCAATCCTCCTGGGGAGCTTGGATGTGTTACAGATACAGAGTTGGGCAGGTGGATGAGAGCCCCAGAGGAAAGTGCCTAAGAGAAGGCTGGCAGAAAGGCCTTGAGGAAGAAGGGTCACGAGTGGCCATGACCATGAACAAGCTTTGCACAGGCAGAAGCCAAGAGATTAGCAGGCTACAAGGTGAGGCAGTTGATTGGCAGGAGCAGACACAGAAATCCCAAGGAGGAGGACACTGAGTGGGAGAAATGGCAGAGCCCAGAGAAGGTGGCCATGAAGTGTGAGTTGCCCGTGAAGAGGCCCCACGTCTCCACTCAGGCTCGCTTGGCAGCCCCTGTCTTGCCATTCTTGCTTTTCCTTCTTGGTGTAAGCACAAGAGCAAGATTACAGTCACCTTTATTTAATCTCTCAGTTCCCACATCCACAAAAATGGGGATAATAATGCCTCCTTCTCAGCATTTTATGGAGTTTAAATCAGTTGATACATGTAAAACACTTAGACTAGTGCTTCCCACATACTAGGTGCTCAAGATGCATTAGTCATATTGATGGTGACGACGATGATTATTTTCACATGCGTTCTTAACCCCACAAGACCCAAAGCGATCAGAATGACTCTGTTACTTTCATTCAAAAGGCCCTAATTATTTTACCTGGTATGTTTAATTCTGAAGTATGTGGCTCAATATTAATTCAATTCTGGCCTTACCTCTACGCATAACTTTGCTTCCAAACACAGTCCGGTTTCCTCTCTTGGGGCTGTCCTCTAAAAGAGTTGCTTCCTGTCATAGCTATTGGTACCGTCACCATCATCTGCGGAAGGGAGCCTGCGGATGTTTTAGGTACTAGAGAAACTGCGGTAATCTAGAAGCATTAGGAACCTTGGCAGCAAGTCTGACCCGAGCAGTAAGGAAGAAAGACATGCTGAATATGCCGATGTGAGCTTGGAAGGCAAAACTAACTTTTAAGAGGAATGGCAAACTGGAAAATGTATGCTCTACCCGCAGAGTATTCTAATAGATGTCCTCCTCCACGGAAGCCCTGAGATCTTGAAGCATTCAGTTGCAAGGACCTCTGGGAGAAGACAATTGTCTTAGCTTGGATTCCTCCAGAGGCTGACTCAGAAACAAGGTCTCCCGTACACAGAGCTGATCTGGAAATCTGTCAGAGGGAGCACCAGAGGGGAGCAGGCAAGTGAAAGAGGGAAGGGGGGCAGCCGATAAGGAGTGTGGTATCGAGCTGGTGATCACTGTGGGCAACTGGCTTCGGTTCCCAGCACTTCCGGCCTGCCACCGAGGAGGGCCGTGCAGACTTCAGGGGCCAGGAAAGGGCCAGAAATACAGGTTCTGGCAAGTGGGAGTCAGGCTGGAGTGCCCCGAAGTGCTGACGACAAGGGGGGACGGGCACAGCGCCTGACCGCACCTGCTGCAACAGCCCGGCCTCCCCTGAAGATGCGGCTGCATCTGCACTTCTGGGGTCAGGTGCTTGACTTACAAGCCATCCTGACAACCTGCACTTCGTCTTTTCGCAAATCACCTGGGTTGAGACAAATGGAATGGTCCTCCTAAAATGGTAATTGCGTTTTCCTGGAAATCGGCACGGGTTTGTTTATCTGCCACTTGCACGTTGCAGCATATAGCACGCGCAGATCGTGAGCATGTCGAAAAAGCTGCACAGAAACCCAGCACAAGTCTGTTCACAGTCCTGCCCAGAGGACACCAAATGCTATGTTATTTCCTCCTCCCGACTGCGTGTCACCAACAAAGGAACCCTACATGCTAGAAGTGGTGATTTTCCGAGATCTCGCAGCAGGCTGCAGACGTGAGATTTATGTCATTGGAGGGTCTGGCAGCCTTTTCTGCAGCGCACGGGTGAATACTCAGGATGGGGAACGTTGCTATTTTAATTGACATGCTATTGCTACCCGTTTTGGCTGGCTTACCCAGAATGCCCCAGATACCTATTTGCATGGGAAGTGTTCCATATTTGTAAGACAGACCATCTTGTGGAAATTGGTGTTTTGTCACTCTCCCGAACAGTGTGAAGTTAGGAAAATGGCTTGTGTGTCTTGTTTGTGTTATAAAATTTCAGCATTTTTTTCTCCATCTTTCTTTCTTATCAACATTTTTCTCAAGGGAGCGCACAAAAGCCAAAGGGATCCTTTTTACCATTTTTTTTTTTTTTT